>NC_092875.1:233672373-233982849 GCF_028372415.1 Notamacropus eugenii | reverse complement strand
CATACATGAAGAGAGTAAGCTTCACTTTTCCCCTCTCACCTCTTCCCTTTTCTCCTCCATTGAAAGAGATTTTTCTTATCTTTTTTATGGGTGATAATTTGCCCCATTCCATTTCTCCCTTTCTCCTCCCAATATATTCTTCTCTCACCCCTTAATTTTATATTTTTTTATAGATTTCATCCCTTCTGATTCAACTCAACCTGTACTCTCTGTCTATATATCTGTGTGTGTGTGTGTGTGTGAGTGTGTGAGTGTGCGTGTATGTATAATCCCTCCACCTATCCAGATACTGAGAAAAGTCTCAAGAGTTACAAATATTATCTTTCCATGTAGGAATGTAAACAGTTCAGCTTTAGAAAGTCCTTTGTGATTTCTCTTTCCTGTTTATCTTTTCATGCTTCTCTTGATTCTTGTGTTTGAAAGTCAGATTTTCTCTTCAATTCTGGTCTTTTCATCAAGAATACTTGAAAGTCCTCTATGTCACTGAATGACCAATTTTTTCCCCTCAAAGTATTATACTCAGTTTTGCTGAGTAGGTGATTCTTGGTTTTAATCTCAGTTCCTTTGACTTCTGGAATATCCTGTTCCAGGCCCTTTGATCCCTTAATGTGTTATCCTGATTGTATTTCCACAATACTCTAATCGTTTCTTTCTAGCTGCTTGCAATATTTTCTCCTTGACCTGGGAACTCTGAAATTTGGCCACAATATTCCTAGGAATTTCTCTTTTCGAGTTTCTTTCAGGAGGGGATCGGTGGATTCTTTCAATATTTATTTTGCCCTCTGGTTCTAGAATCAGGGGTAGTTTTCCTTGATGATTTCATGAAAGATAATGTCTACGCTCTTTTTTTGATTATGGCTTTCAGGTAGTCCCATAATTTTAAATTGCCTCTCCTGGATCTGTTTTACAGGTCAGTTGGTTTTCCAGTGAGATATTTCACATTATGGTCTATTTTTTCATTCTTTTGGTTTTGTTTTGTAATTTCTTGGTTTATCATATAGTTATTATCTTCCCTCAGCTCCACTCTCATTTTTAAAGAACTGTTTTCTTCAGTGAGCTTTTGAACCTTCTTTTCCATTTGGCTGATCCTGCTTTTTAAAGCCTTCTTCTCCTCATTGGCTTTTTGGGCCTCTTTCTCCAGTTGAGTTAGCATATTTTTAAAGGTATTATTTTCTTCAGCATTTTTTTAGTTCTCCTTTAGCAAGCTGTTGACTCGCTTTTCAAGCTCTTCCATGGCCTGAGCTCATTGTATATTCATTTTGGAGGTACTGGATGCAGAAGCCTTGACTTCCTCTGACAGTATAAATTGTTCTTCCTCATCTGAAAGGATGGAAGGAAATACCTGTTCACCAAAAAAATAACCCTCTGTGGTTTGTTTGGTTGGTTGGGTTTTTTTTTTGCCTTTTTGGGGCATTTTCCCAGCCAGTTACTTGACTTCTGAATCCTTTGTCAAAAGAAGGGTCCTAGTGCTCCTCCTCACCCTAGGACCATGCTCAGGACTGAGATTCTGATCAGCTGCTCAATTCCCCCAGGGGCTTTAAGCTGAGCTGCTCCCACAATGGAAGCTGCTGCCCGATTTGGCCACTGCTGCTTAGGGCTGCCACCCTGCTGCTGCTGCTGCCGCCACTGCCTGGGGCCCATGCTGGGGGTGACCCTGCTCCCCTCTTGTCCAGCTGGGAAAGCCCTCTCACTGACCTTTGAAGCTTTCTTTGTGCTTGTGGGTTGAGGGATCTGAGATCCTCCCTTCTGGGGATTCTGCCCCAGAAGCCTCTTCTGGTCCTGTTCCTCCTGGTGCTGCACGGCCAGAGCTGGGCTCTGCTCTGCTCAGTGTTCCGTGAGATAGACCTTTCCTGTCAGCCTTCCAGGTTACCTTTGGCTGGAGACCTTTCACTCTGTTGTTCTGTGGCTTCTGCTGCTCTAGAATTTGTTGAGAGTCATTTTTTACAGGTATTTTATGGACTGTGGGGTAAGAGCTATAGTATGTGTGTCTTTCTACTCCACCCCACCTGTACTTTTAAGGACCTGCATCAAGTAGTAGGCAGCAAGTATGATCCCATTGTCTCAGAAATAATAACTAACATTTACGTAGAGCTTTAAAGTTTTGCAGAATACTTTTCAAATATTTCATTTTATCCTTGTAATAGTAGGTGCCCTGTCCCTTTATTCATCTTCTATTTTCTAAAAGCAAGTTTTATTTTAAGGCTTCTGTTTGTACTAATGTCTGTATTTGAGAGTCCTGAAGTAAAACTACCCTGTCCACCTTGAGTTTTATTGTTTGTGGAGTTACTTGAGTACAACATAAAGGAATTGACCTTTTGGAATCTAGCCTCCCATTTTAAATGGAAGTTTGGGATAGTAGTCCAGTACATTTTCTACATATATTTACTGTACACCACAATGCAGTATGTGGGTGACAAAGTGCAGTTTTGACAAGTGTTGTAGAAGAAGAACTTCTGGGGTTTGGAATAGTCATAGGAAAACTTAGAATCAGAGAATTATAAGGTTTACCTCTAGAAGGGAACTTAGAAATTATCTAGTCTAACCCACTAATTTTCAGATGAGGAAACAGCCCCAGGGAAGTTAAATGACTTGTATAGTGTCACTCAGGTTGTAACACAGCTGGAATTTTACCCTAAAACTTCTGACTGAGTTCAGTTATCTTTCTACCACACCATGCTTTATATTTATGAGATGTAAGTTGAACCTTGAAAGATGGATAGGATTTTGATGCATAGAAAGGAGATTGTTCTTGGTTAGTGTAGAGAGCATCCAGATGAAGCAGTATGGTGTAGTGGAGAGACCTCTAGACACAGGAGACCTGGGTTAAATTCCTACATCTGACATTTACTAGCTGTGAGACCCTGGACAAATCAGTTAACAACTGTAGAATGGGTAAAATCAGGACATAACTACATGTTTCACAGACTTGTTGTGATGAAAGTGTTTATTAATGAGAAGCACATTGATAAGAAAACATATTGTTTCCTAAGACAAAGTCACTGGAATTGAGGTGTTTGAAGCAGAAGTTAGGTAGGGAATCAAGAAAGACTAAGTAAAAGGATAATAAACAACATGAAGAGAACAAACATGAATTTATAATGTGACAGATTAACCCAGTTCCTTGATTATTTCTAGTAGCATTTTATGATCTCGGAATAGGAATAAAGAAAATAAATGAGAGTAATCCAGGGTTGGGAGTTGGTATGATCAAAGGTCAAGGATTGAAGAAGTATTTGTTGTTAGGGTAGCATTGAAATGATTGAACATTGAAATCTTGTCTGAAAAAAGTTAAATATGGTTCCCAAGCTATTAGGGTAGGAAAATGAGTAGGGAAGGGCAAGGGAAGAAGAAAGTCAGGCAAGGTTTCTTCTTGGAGGAGATGAGATCTGAGTTGGATCTTGAATGAAGCGAGGAACTTCTACAGAGACATAGGGAAATCCATTCCTGACATGAGTAATTGCTTGAGCATAGGTAAGAAGACATGAGAGGGTAGGATGACAATTGGGGATGGCAAAGTAGTCCAGAACTTTGACTTTTGGAGATAGTGGCTTATGTTTAATGATTATTAAACAAAGAAGCCACTCAGGAGTTTTTGAGTAGAGGATTTATATGATCACAGCAGTGTATGAAGAAGATAACTTAGGTAGCTTTGCAGAATGGCCTGGAGAGGTGACAAACTAGAAGAACAATTAGGTTATTATAGTTTAGGTAAGAGTTAATGTCATTTGTAAGAATTGAAAGATTATAAGAAGGGATAGGCATGGAGGGAAAAATTAGTTAAGTTTGAAATATGTTGAATTTCAGATACCCACTGAACATCCAAGGTGATGCTATATTAAATACTCAATAAATGCACAGTACCATGCTAGGTAGGCACTGAAGTAGTTGGAATAGTAAAGAAGACCTGGTTTCTACATTCAGGGACTTTACAAATATAATTTTACTTCTGTAACACAACACTACCTCTTCTTGATTTTATATTACTTTTCTTTATCTTCACTGCAGGCTCTTCTTTCTTTCCCCTTCATGGTTAATATTCCACCACATTTTTTTTCCCACCTCTTCCTGGGCATCCATTTTGAATCTCATGTCTTTGGAGTTGAATCAAAAAATGTTAGAGCTGTTAGAATCCTTGAAGATAGTCTTATCTAATCCTTTCATTTTACTAGCCTATGACTCCTATAGTTACCACTATAGATTATAGTTACTCTATCCCACCCCTCACATCTAGTCCCATATTTTTTAGCTACCTAGATATTCAACATTTTTAAAATTAATTTATTTATTTTTAATTTTCAATATTCACTTCCAGATTTTGAGTTCCAAATTTTCTCCCGATCTCTTTCCTCTTCCCACCCCATGATGGTGTGCATTCTGATTATCCCTTCACCCAATCTGCTCTCCTTTGTTTCACTGCCCCCCCTTCTCTTATCCCTTTACCTTCTATTTTCCTGTAGGGCATGCGTGTGAAAGCAATTTTTAACATTTAAAAAAAAAAAAACTTTGAGTTCCAAATTCTCTCCCTTCCTACCTCCACATACACCCTCATTGAGAAAGCAAGTAATTCAATCCAGGTTATGTAGTCATACAAAACACTTCCATAACAGTCATGTTGTGAAAGACTAACTATATTTCCTTCCATCCTATTCCTCCCTCCATTTATTCTGTTCGCTCCTTTGACCCTGTCCCTCCTCAGAAGTGTTTGCTTCTGATTAACCTCTTCCTCAATTTTCTCTCTCTTATCCTACTTTCCTGTAGGCTAAGGTACATTTCCATACCCAGTTGAGTATGTATGTTATTCCCTCCTTCAGCCAAATCTGATGAGAGTAAGGTTCACTCATTCCCTCTCACCTCCTCCTCCTTCCCCTCCATTGTAAAAAGGTTTTTCTTGCCACTTTTATGTGAGATAATTTACCCCATTCTACCTCTCCCTTTTTCCTTCTCCCACTGCATTCCTCTGTCTCCCCTAATTTTATTTTTTGGATCATGCCTTCATATTCAGCTCACCCTGTGCCCTCTATCTGTACATATATTCTTTCCAACTAACCTAATACTGAGACAGGTCACATGAGTTACAAATATCATCTTTCCATGTAAGAATGTAACCAGTTCAACTTTAATAAGTTCCTTATAATTTCTCTTTGCTGTTTACTTTTTCATGCTTCTCTTGTTCTTGTATTTGAAAATCAGATTTTCTGTTCAACTCTGGTCTTTTCATCAGGAATGCTTGAAGAAACAGTCCTCTGTTCCATTGAATGTCTATTTTTTCCCTGGAGGATTATACTCAGTTTTGCTGAGTGGGTGATTCTTGGTTTTAGTCCTAGTTTCTTTGACATCTGGAATATCATATTCCAAGCCCTTTGATCCCTTAATGTAGAAGCTGCTAAATCTTGTGTTATCCTGATTGTGTTTCCACAATACTTGAATTGTTTCTTTCTGGCTGCTTGCACTATTTTCTTCTTGACCAAGGAACTCTGGAATTTGGCTACAATATTCCTAGGCATTTTCCTTTTGAGATCTCTTTCAGGAGGTGATTGATGGATTCTTTCAATATATGTTTTCCTATCTGGTTCTAGAATACCAGGGCAGTTTTACTTGATAATTTCTTGAAACGTGATGTCTAGGCTCTTTTTTGATCATGGTTTTCAGGTAATCAGTAATTTTTAAATTATGTCTCCTGAATCTGTTTTTCAGGTCAAATGTTTTTCCAGTGAGATATTTCATATTGTCTTCTATTTTTTTCAGTCTTTTGGTTTTGTTTTGTAATTTCTTGATTTCTCATAAAGTCGTTAGCTTCCACTTGTTCCATTCTCTAATTTCCTCAGGAAGCTTTTGGACCTCCTTTTCCATTTGACCAATTCTGCTTTTTAAGGCATTCTTCTCCTCATTGCCTTTTTGGATGATATTCAGAATTTTCAAGGCTGATTTCATTTTCTTCTTTCCTGAAATCTGGTCTGTCTCCTAACTTCTAGTTGATAGCCCTACTCAAAATCTTGAAGTCACATTGACTTCTCCACTTGCTTACCCACCATATCCACTTAATTAAGTCTTAAAGATTCTACTTCCATAATGTCTTGTATCCATTCCCTTCTCTTCATTAAACTCAGCAAATATTTATAAAGTACTTATTGTGTGGTAGATGAAATACAAAGTTTAAGTAAGACATGGTCCCTACCTTTTTAAGCATTATAGTCTAGTGGGGGTAAACATGACTTAATCTACTTTTTATGTTTTTTAATTATTTGTGTATGAGATATAAACCTACAGTTGCGTGATTTCTGAGAGAAGTATCCTACTGATCAGTAGAAGATAGCATGTCATTTGGACTCCAAAAGATGAGTAAGAATACATTAGATGGGGGGCGATGGAGGAAAGGGCCTTCTAGCCATAGAAGCAGCATGAACAAAAGACACAGAAGCAGGAAAATGAAGGAGGAAGAAAATTGTATATTCCATGCTGCCTTCTACCCCCTGAGTTCAGGGTCTAAGGATTACCTCATTACCTCTCAAATAGACTTCTGCTATGTAGCCTTCTAAGCATCGTCATCCTACTTGGAGTCCTTGTCCCTTCCAAATTAGTCCTATACATTGCTTCTGCTGGATAAGTTTTCTACAACACAGCTATATGGGCATGAGTGAAGGGAGGAACCTCAGCAGAAGTGGTGGAAAAAATCCATTCCTAACTTGGATGATTGCTTGAGCAAAGGCAAGAAGACAAGAGAAGGCAGGATAATAATAGAGAATGAGCAACTACCCTAATCAGAAATTTTCAGTAGCCTCCTATATTGCTTGCCAAATTAAGTATCAACTGCTGGCATCAGAAGCCTTCTGCAGTGCTCATATCTTGTCTTTACAGTCTTATCTCCCATCTTCCCCTTTAGTATACTGAATTCTGTTATCAAATTAGACTTAAAATTTAGAAGGGACAATCCTTGTTTTCTACCTCTGTTCAGTGGAACACCGTTTGGGATGTTTCCTCCACCATGAATGCTCTTCTGCCAATTCTGCCTGTTGAAATTTTAATTTTATTTTGATACTGATGTATAGTGCTACCTCCCTTCAATGAAACTTTTCTTATCCCATCCTTAGCTCTTTCTGGAAAATAAATACCACTAGCAGTCAGGGTAGCAGTCCTTTGAATGTAGCAACTGGGGCCAAATCAAGTTTCTGACTTCAGTTTTTCTTGACCTAAACCTGTTAAATTTCAGGGAGGTAAGGATGCAAAACAGTTTCCCTGCCCACCTCAGAGAGCCAGCCCAAGTCAGATAAAACAGGTATCGCTCCTACCGTATTCCATCACTTGGGGTTGCTAAGTCTCTAAAATGTTCTAGGTGACCTTCCATCAATAAAATAATCTTAAAACAGCTTTAGCAGTGGTATGTAATGCAAAATAATGAAAATAATAGAAAACATACATTTTAGAACAGTGGAAAATGATGTGAAGAACAATTCAAGTCTATTTAGGATAAAATAATCGTTTTATTCTTAGGATAAAACAGTCAGCCAGGAGCAACAACAGGAAAGACAGGTCCAGTTCATAGGAGTTAAAATAGCTAAGAAGTCATAGGCTTCTTGTGTGTAACCTATCTCAGAGCTTTAATCTGTCCCAAGACAGAATGCTAGTTGAGCTAGTGAGCATTTATTTGGTACTCAGTTAGGTTTCAGTCATTATTCTAAACTGGGATTGCAGCTGCAAGGAAACAATACAGTTCCTACCCTCAAAGGGTTCATGCTACTTGGAAGATGGTAACACATAATGGGGAACTGGAGAACAAAGGGCAATTGGGCAGGGAAAAGGGTACTGCTGGAAAGATGCTAGAGAAATCCAAAAAAATGAGTTGAGCCAGAAGCAAAGCTAAAGCAAAGCTCTTGGTTACAACCATGCTAACTACCTTCCTGCTTGCTACCTCTAACCTTATGAGCTACAGACCCCTAGAGGTCCCTTATGGGCCAGAAGTTCACCAATCCTGAGAAGAGGCCTCAGGGTCAGAGGTATCTCTAGGGTGGAAAGGCTACTGGCATAATTGACAATTAAACTGCCAAATGTTATCTCAATTCCTGCCCTTTAGCCAGCCACCCAAAAAAGTGGCAGTCTTAGTCCCAGTAAACTTGGTAGCTGTGTCAATGTCTCAGGAATGGCACTGGTCTGAAACTCTTGATGGTTCAGCTAAAACAAAGAATTTTTAGAGCTGGGCTGTTAAGCTCTACTCAGGATGGAAACAATTGCAGGCTTGACAAGGGCCTTAGTAAAACAATGGATTAAGACTAGAGATAGAATCCTAAGGTTCTGCATTCAGATCTGTTTGCTTCTAATATTTCTGTTGTTCCCCCTACCTCAGCCTGGGCCCCACCCTAGCTGGTTGCTAAATTGAAACAGGGACTTACCTCATACTGCCATTCTGTCAACATTTCCTAGCCCACTAGCCAAAATCTCCTCCTCCCTATGAACTTCTTCAGGAAGACAGCACAAAATAGAGACATATACTGAGGTATTATTATTTTCTTCTATGACAATAAAGTAAATGTTCTTCTTCACTTTTATCCAAGGGCTCAAAATTATGCTAAAATACCTCCTTTTTTCCCAGGTTAACTCCTCTCTATACTTAAAGAAAGATAATTTCAGCTTCCCCTTATTGTTTAAAAAAAAATGTAAAGACTCTTAGCAATTCCATCGCTTAATTTCCCAAATCTTTTATAGGGAGGAGCTGTCCAAACCATCCCAGGCAAAAAGCAAAACAAAAAAACTTAAAGGGGACTTGAACTGTTGTCCTGAGTTGTATAGAGTTCTCTGAGAGGGCAAAAACCTCAAGACCTGGGCACAGATGATAAAATAATAAAGATTAGAGAGAGTCAACTGGGACTATGTTCAACAGTAATTCATCCTGATCAGGAAAGTCTTCCTAAAAACTGCATTGGAATGTAGATCCTTGTTTCTTTCTGGAGTGGCACTGGTTTATCAAAGACATATCCTCTGGGAAATGCCATCCAGTCCTAATAATCTTGGATGTGCTAATGAAGCTGTTATCTTCAAAGTCCATTCTAGCTTTCCATGTTACCAGCTGCCCAAGGATGATATGAACTGTGGAGCATTCAGTTAACCTGATGACAAAGGTGTTGGATCTTCTTTGAAGTAAAATGAGTACCCTGATCTGAGTACGTGGTTTAAGGGGACCCTTAAAAATATAGCTAATAGGAGAAGATTCTGGGAAGATGACAGAGTAGGCCAGGAAATTCCAAGATTTTCCCCCAGAAAAGAGATAAAATATCACTGAAGATCTGAGGCAAGAGGCACCATCCCTCATACCTCAGGACTAGAGGTGATTACAAAAATTAAACTATTACCACAAAAAATGCATGGGCAAAGGAGAAAGAATCCAACCATAGAAAGCTATTATGGTAATAGAGAAGACCAGGATTCATCTTCAGAGGAGGATGTTGAAGTAAAGAAACCTCCAAAGAGTAACAGCAAATGGTCACCTGCACAAAAAGAATTCAGAGAAAATCTTAAAAATATTTTAAAAATCAAATGACAGAGATGGAGGTAAAACCAAAAAAATAAAAATAATCCAAGAAAAACAAGAAGATTATGAAAGGAAAGTCAGCCAATTTAAAAAGGAGGTCCAGAATCTTAAGGAAAAAAATGACACTTTGAAAATTAGAATTAGGTAAGATGAGATCAAGAAATAATTAAACAAAATATGAATAATGAAAAAATAGAGAAAGTGAAACATAAGAAAAACAATAGATCACGAAGAGAAAACAAATAATCAGACCAACTGAAAATTATGATCAAAAAGAGAAATAAAGAAAATTGTCCTGAAATATTAGAACAAGAAGAAATAGAAAAAAATCTATCAATCACCACTTAAAAGAGAATCTATGAGGAAAACTCATAGGAACATCAATCAAATTCTGAAACTTCAGCTCAAGGTTAAAATACTAAAAGCAACAAGAATAAAACAATTTAAATGTGATGGTGCCACAATCAGAATTACACAAGACGTAGCAGTGGAGACATCAAGGAACTGCAAATCTTGAATACTGTATACCAAAGAGCAAAAAAAACCTGGGACTTCAGCCAAAAATATCATACCCAACAAAATTAAGCATAATCCTGAATGAAAAAAAATGGACATTAGATCAACTATCAGACTTTTAAGGTTTTATTTTTTAAAAAAACCTGAACTTAATAAAAGATTTGACATACAAGAGCCAAGAGAAATATAAGATATATACCAAAGACTGATTATAAGGGATTCAGTAAGGATAGACTGTTTACTTTTTATATACGTAAAATGTATATTTAAGATTCTCATTAATAATTGGGTAGCTCATAAGAAAGATTGGGATAAACCTGAGTATGATATGAATTTAAGAAGTAAAACCATTTAGGAACAGCTAAAAAGAGTAATTATTTTATACAAATGAGGTGCGAAAGGAAGAATCAATACGGAGTAATTAGATGAGGGAAGAGGGTTGGTAGTTCTGGTAACCTACTTTCATTGGCAATGGGTTTAAGAGGAAACAATACATATATATTTAGAAGAAATAAAATGCTAGGGAGATGGGGAGGGGGGAGAGAGGACAAGGGAGGGATCTTTAGAGAGGAGGGTGAAGGAATAGGTGAAAGGGGAGTATAGAAGAGTGTTCAGATTTATAGGAATGAGAGGATAGGGGAGTGATCCTTGAAGGTGTCTAGGCAAGTAACAGAAGGGCAAAATAGTGGGTAAAGTAGAGGAGACAGAACGGATAGGAAACAAGATATGCACAAACATAAAAACAAAGATCAGAAGTAGAATTTGGGAGGGAAAGTATATGTCTGTATATCTGCATATGTGTGTGCATATAGCTATAGAGAAATATATACAAACTTAATTGTAGCCTGGGGGAGAGGTTGGAGAGGGAATAAAAGAAAAGAATAAAAAAGTGTTCACAGCAGAGAACAAAAGAAAAGTTACAAGGAAGCAAAAATGGACAATTCTCAGTACAATGTATGTTATTTATCATACAGGCTTTCTTGAAATGAGAATTTTTTATTATGTTTTGAATCCTCTGTATTTTGCTATGCACATGTCATGCTTTTTTTCCCTTTCTTACTTTGTATTTAAATTCCAGTATTTAAGTTTATGATATGTTTTTGTTTCTTTTTCTATTTTGTATTTGTGTTCTGGTGCTTGAGTCTAAAATAAAATTTTTTTAAATAGTAAAAAAAATATATAGCTAACATTTATATAGTGCTTATTATGTGCCAGGTATTGTACTAAGCACTTCACAATTATTATCTCATTTGATCCTCACAACAACCATGGAGGTAGGTGCTATTATTATCCCCATTTTACAGATGAGGAACCTGAGTCAAACAAAGGTTAAGTGACTTTCCAGGGTCACACAGCTAGAAAATATTTGAAGCCAGATTTGAACTTGTCTTCCTTACTTTTCCAGTGCTATATTCACTGTGCCACCTACCTTCTCCACTATGGAAGAAAGATGTGTTTTGTAAAGGCAATAGTGGTAACTTCCAACACAATGCCATTGGCATCAGCACAAGCTGTAATTGACACTATAGTCTCATTCTTTGAATTAGGCCTAAACTGCCCTTTAATGGAGGAAGAGGGACAATGTAGTCAATTTTCTAGTCAGAACAGGTCAAGAAGCACATAGGAACATAATACACTGATCTTTTGAAGGTAGATGATATGATGAGCATGGAGCAGAAGTAACTGCATCTTTCTTTGTTAAGAGGGCCACAATACAGCATCATGGCCCCGTGTCTAGATTGGTGGTGGCTCCAGTCACTGATCTTTGCAATTTTTGTGAAAGCATCAACCTGATTATTCAGTTCAGCAGAGGGCATAGAATATCATACAAGCAACGGTATAACATCAGCAAAATTCTTCCAATTTTCCTGAACCCAAAGTAGAGTCTTTAGTTATCTAATTCCATTTTCTCCAAGCTTCAAACCACTCATTCAAACCAATAGTAACTGCCCAGAAATCAGTATAAATAAAACTCTTCTCTGAGCCATTCCTCAAGGCTCTCTCATTGTAGCTTGCCTTCTGTGAAGACTTGCCCAGGACCTCTATCCTGTAGAGTGTCCCCAGTTACTGATGCTCTCAAGTAATTGGCTACCCATGACACCTATCTGACATGAAGTGTGTGGAGAAACACTATTCTTCCGGGCAGATCCTGACATACAATCTTGATTTCACCTCCATTTTTGCTTTCTCTTTCCCAATAACCTTTTCCCCATATGTAATCTTGAAACATTTAGTTTTTGTTTTAGATAATATAAAATGGTAAATGTGTTCCCTTTAGAGCAGACCTTATTGAGAATAAGTGCCTTAGAAGAGATTTGTTTTGGCTGTTAGGTTTTTTTTTTCTGCTACTATTTTAACAAAGTTCAAAAGCACAGTACTCTTTAGATTGTGAATGTGTATATTTGAAATGAACTGTATATTTAGGTAAACACAGCTGTGTTTGTTTCAAAAAAGTTAATTGTTTGCAGAACGTTTTGGTAATACCACTCACTAGTGCAAAGGGGCCAAGATAGTATTCCAGTTCACACTAGGCCTCCATATAGTTGAGATTTAATTCTAACCTTACTTTGTCTTTCATATAACAAGAAAATAGAATAAATGAGAAAATATGAGTACAATTATTTATAAATTTTCTGTACTAACAGAGGAGTGATACTGATATGATAATTCATTTATATTGCACTTCAAGATATGTGAAGTGATTTACATACATTATCTCATTTGATTCCTCTGTGAAGAATCCCTATTTATAGGTGAGGAAACTGACGCTCAGAAAGATGAAGTGATTTACAGAGTATGGTGTCTGAGACAAGTCCTGCCTGAAGTCTTCCTAATTCAAGAGGATGCCATCCACTATGCTATTTAGTGAATCAGCAAGCATTTAAGTTTTTACTAAGTGCTGAGCACACAAAGACAAAAATGAAATCGTCCCTTCCCTTAAGGAGCTTATATTCTACCGGGGAAAACAACATAAATCCATATAAGGGTTTAAAAAATATTTACAAAGTAAATAGCAGGTAATTTTAGAGGTGAGGGACAGGTAGTTGGTAGGATCAGGAAGGGTCTCACCCAGGAAGTAGCACTCGAGCTGAGCTTTGAAGGAAGACATATTGTAAAAGAGATGAGGAGAGAAGGGGAACAACCTGAGCAAAAGTTCATAGTCACTACTCTGAAGAGTGCTTGAAGCAAGGCAATATGTAATGAGCCTAGAAATGTAGGCTGGAAGAAAGTTGCAAAGTGTTATAAATGCCATAAGAGAGCAGTGGTTTTTTACAGTTTTTTGATTATTCCTATTAAAAAGAAAAATACAACCCCTATACATGTGTCCTAATAATTACATAAATTATAAAACAGAAAAATTAGCATCTTAAAAGATAATGATAAAACAATATTTGGTAAATATTACTTGGAGTGGAAGAAAAAAATGTAATGAGAACCAAGATACAGATCACAGTTGATCAGTGAAAACTTCCTCATCCTGTGCAACTCACTCTGACCCAAAATGGAAAGGGAGGTGGAGGTGGGATTATTAACTCACCAGTCACTACCCTAGGACATATGTATTCTGTCCTCAAAGGTCAACCTGCCTTAACCATAACATAATCAGGAAGACAAGTGTGGATATACTGGAGAAGAGGAGGAATGTTCCCTGTTGCCTGGGTAGTGGTTAGGTTATAATTGCTCTGGGACCTAGTTTTCTTCACTTAAAGGAAGAAGGAGAAAGGGGACTGAGTGGGAGAGTATTAGAGGATGAGTAGATATGCTTATGTTGGATACAAGCCCCATAATTGCTTTTTGCTGGGAGAGTGAGATGCGGCTCATCTTCTCATCTTTTAATTGATGATCCACACAATCCTCACAAGTCAGATCATGGTCCCCATTGGACCCCAGTCCCCCACTTGCAAGACCTAGAGGCAATAGAGAGCCATTGGAGCTTCTCAAATAAGGGAGTGCAGAGCTCTGTACTTTAGGAATATCAGTTTGTCAGATATATGGAGAATGGATTAGAGAGGAAAGAGAAATACCAGAAACTGGGACATCAGATAGGCTATTGCAGTAATACAGGTGAACGGTGATAAAAGACTGAACTAGGTGGTAAAACTGGCAACTGATTGTATATGTGGGTTGAGGATTGAGGAGTTAAACTCAAAGATTATAAACTGAGATGACTAGAAGGATAATAGTACTCTTGATGGAAATAGAGAAGTTTGAAAGAGGCATAGCATTTGGAGGGGAACAGTTCAAGTGGTAGGGAAGGGAGACAATGAATAATTGAGTCCCATTTTACATATGTTAAATTTGAGATTTTTGAGTCATCCGTAATTACACTCACTAGTTACCTAGGGCATAACCCAAAGTTGTGTCCTGGTCTATCTTCTCTTATCTCTCTGTTATTATCTCTTTGCAACCTCATTAGCTTCCGTAGATTTATGTATCATATTTATGCATATACATTCCAAATTACACACACACCCCACCCCTGGTTCTCTCTCCTGAGCTTTAGTTGACCATCTCCAACTACCTATTAGATATTTAAAACTATATGTCCCATAGGCATCTCAAAGTAACATATCTAAAATCACAGTCATTGTCTTTCTTCCTCTTCTGAACTTCTGTACCTCTGCTACATCTCCTGGCTGTGTTCCCTTCTTTCTTTTCACACAGCCACCCTAGTTCAGGCCTTTCCTTACCTCTTGCCTAGACTTTGACAAAACACTTCTCAGTGTCCTCTTTGCCTCAGGTTTTTGCTCCACTGTACTCCATTCGTCACACAGCTGCCAAAGTGATTTTCGTAAAACACAGGTTTGAACACCTCCCTACCCTTCTCAATTAACTGCAATGGTTTTCTATTATTTCTAGGATAAAATAAAATCATTCTAATGTTTGACTCTTAAAACCATTTGCAGCCTAACCCCAACCTAGCTTTTCAATTTATTGGGTTATTTCTCTTCACTCATTCTAAGATCGGGTCCATTTGGCCCTCTTATAATCCTCTTGTACAGTGCTCCATTTCCTGTCTGCCTATGCAGTGACTGTCTCTCATGCCTGGAATATGCTCCCTTCTCTCTTAGTATCCTTGGTTTCTTTCAAGACCCAGTTAAAGTGTCACCTTTTACATGATATCCTTCCTGATACCCATTAGTTTCTAGTGCTTTTCTCCCCTGCAAAAAAATCACAGCCTATTTTATATATCCATATATGCATATTATCTCCCTCTATATAAACACAGAAGGAATGTAAATATTTGCAGCTAGGTGATACAATGGATAGAGTGCTAGATTTGAAGCCAGGAAGGCCTGAGTTCAAATCTAACCTTAACCCCAATCTGCCTCAGTTTCTTCATCTGTAAAATGGAGATAGTAATAACACCTACTTCCCAGGATTGTTGTGAAGATTAAATGAGGTGATATTTGTGAAACACTTAACACAATGCCTGGAACATAGTAGGCACTTAATAAATGCTTATTTTCCTCCTTCTTTCCTAAGTAACCTCCTTGAGGATGAAGATTGTTTACTTTTGTCTTTGTATCTTCAGTTTCTAGTACAGTGCCATGTACATTATTGATTTAATAAATGCTTATTGATGGATTAATTGTTTAAGATACTATCAAGGAATAAAAGTCCATTTGGTAGTTGGTGACATGAGATTGGAGCTCACAAGTGACCAGGGTAGATATTTTTATCTGTGTCATCTCCATAGAGATGATAATTGAATCTATAACAAAACTGTACCCCAAGAGATCACAAAAATGGCAAAGGGTCCCACGTGTATAAAAATATTTATAGCAGCTCTCTTTGTGGTGGCCAAAAACTGGAAATCAAGGGGATGCCCATCAATTGGGGAATGACTGAATAAATTGTGGTATATGAATGTAATGGAATACTATTGTGCTATAAGAAATGATGAACAGGAAAACTTCAGAGAGGCCTGGAAAGACCTATATGAATTGATGCTGAGTGAAAGGAGCAGAACCAGGAGAACTTTGTACACAGCAACAACCACAGTGTGCAAGAATTTTTTCTGGTAGACTTAGTACTTCATTGCAATGCAAGGACTTAAAAAATTTCCAGTGGTCTTTTAAGGCAAAATGGCTTCCACATTTAGAGAAAGAACTATGGAATTTGATCACAGCGTGAAGCAGATCATTTTCTTTTGTGTTATGTTTTGTTTTATTTTATGATTTCTCCCATTCCTTTTAATTCTTCTATGCAACATGACTAAAGTGAAAATGTATTTAATAGGAATGTATGAGTAGAACCTATATAAAATTGTATGCCATCTCAGGGCAAGTGGGGAGGTAGCAGGGAAGAAGGAGGAAGGAGAGGAAAAAAATCTAAGTTATATGGAAGTGATTGTACAACACTGAAAACAAATAAAATAATGATAAAAAAAGAAAACTATATAGGAAAACTGTTTGCAGAGCACTCCTCTAACTGTGTCTCACATGCATGTGTCAAAAGTATTCCAGCTTTTCTGAAAACTCAGTGAACCTCAAATTATTCGTATCAGGCAAGGCCATAAAAAAATGAGAAAAGATAAAAGAAAAGGACCCATGACAGGACCTTGAATTATATTTACAGTTAGGGATGGGACAGGAATGACAATCCAGCAGAGGATCTTCAGAAGGAGCAGCCAGACAGGAAGAAGATGGAGGAAGTTAGTGTTATAAAGACACAGGGAGAAGAGAATACTTACAGAGAGATCAAGAAAGATGAGGACCAGAAAAAAAAGCTGTTGGATTTACCAATAGTTCACTGATAATGTAGGAGAGAGAGTTGAGTGAAGAGGTCAGAAGCTAAATATTAAGAGAGAAAAAGGTAGAACCATGGATAGGCTACCTTTTAGTAATGTGAATAATCCACATTCACATAATCTTATAATTAATTATATTTGGTCCTAGAATGTGAATGTTTAAACATTATTTAAATATTGAATATTTATTTTATTAAAATAATACATGGTTATTAAATATTAAAGAACTCAGCATTCTTCAATAAGAACAAACCATATTAAATATCTATCACAATAGGAATTAGAAAGTTCTCTTTTCTAATTCAACTTTCTTTCCCCTTTCTCACCCCACTTATATTACAATGCAGTGCCAAAACAAAAATATCTTTCTGCTCTACCCTTTTTCCTCAGTAGATTGTGTTTTTTCTGGAATTAAGAGGTTGTGACTGATAATTAAATGTTTTAAGACAGAGATTTCACTGTAGTAAATATAAAAAAATCATCGATTTGACTGCAAAAACTTTTTATCATCAACTTTTTAAATTTGTTAATAAGAACCTGATGGTAAAATTTGCTTTGGATAAATTTTTTATATTAAAAATCTTTGCAGATAGGTAGAGAAAACATAGTGTAAGATGGAAGAGAGTGAGGAGTCAAGAATAATGCTAAGGTTATGGACGTGGTTGATGAAAGGGTGATGATACTCTAAACAGAAAGAAGGGAGTTTGGAAGGAGACTGGGTTTTGGGAGAAATATATCAAATTCAGTTTTGAACATGTTGAATTTGAGATGTCTATGATTTCTAGTTTGAAGTATCCAATAGGTAATTGAAGGTATATTACTAGCACTTAGGAGAGAAACTAGGGATGGCTATATAGCTTTGGGAGCCATCTGTGTAGAGATGATCATTAAACCCAGAAAGATGGAAGTTGCCAAATTGGAACATCAATAACTAGGTCAATTTGTTGAGACATAGAGAGTGCTAAGATAGGTAATATGAAATAAATCTAGAAAGGTAGCTAGACCCAGATTATGAAGGCCTTTAAATGCCAAGCTCCTGTGTTTGTATTTTGCCATAGAGACAGTAGGGATTCATTAAAATTCTTTCACAGAATAATATAGTCAGACCTGTGCTTTAGGAAGATTTCCTTTTTAGCTGTGTGAAGAATGGATTACAGCAGGGAAAGAGTGGAAAGAGGGAGAAAAAATATAGGGCTATTGTAAAAATCAAGGAAAGTTATAATGAGAATATGAACCAGGACAGTGACCAGTGGCCTTGTAAGTGGAGAGAAGTTTGGATTAGGTGCAGCTATAGTGGGAATTGTGAATTTTATTTTGAACCTGTTGAGTTTGATATACTTGCAAATTCAAACTCTATCTTCTGCAGGAAACCTTTCTTGGTTCTGCTACCTTCAGAGATTTCCCCTTTAAAGGAAAAAAATTTTATTCCACCTAGTCTGTACCTTATTTATATACATTTAAACCTATTTTTATACATTTTATCTCTCCCATTAGATTGCAAGATTCTTGAGAGCAAGTACTATTTTTCCCTTTCTTTGTGTCCCCAGCACTTGGCACATGGCCTGGTACTTAATGAATATTTAATTAATGCTTGTTGATTAATGATAAATTGAGTGTTAGTGATATGAGACCAGAATTCAGGAGGATAGGTTAGAACTGTTGCATTTCTAGAGAATTTGAGGGTTTCTCTCACTAGACATCTTCATACAAAGGCTGGATCCTGGATATATTGCAGAGGAGATTTTTATTCAGGTACAGATTGAAATGAGTGATCATTGGGGTCCTATTCAAGTATGAGATTCAATAAAATACGCAAAAGAAGAAATCCAGTGCTGCAGGCTGCATGATGCCTTGTTGAGCATGTCTTTTTGGATTAGACTAGTCAGTAAACATTTATTAATTGCCAGGCACTATGTTAAGATCTGGTCCTTAAAGAATTCACAATCTGATGGACTAGATTACCTTTGTTATCCCTCCCACCTCTGAGATCCTGTAATTGTGTGAAACTGGCTTAGATTTATAGCAGTACTGTGTAATTCAAGTCACTATAGTTAAATGTTTTAGTTTATCCATTACCAATCAAATTTTTGTAGTTCTGTCATCTCATCAATGTGAGTGTATAACCAACAGCAATTCATATTCCAGTCTATCCATGCCTGCTAATTATTTATGACTTTGTTCATATGATCCCATAGGTTCACCCTGGGAGAGGACTATTTGGGGGGTGGCCCTCACTTTCTCTTGAATATTCCTACTTGCCTACTGTATCCTCTCTTTTTCACTTATAGATTTCTTAGATAGCATCCTTCATATTGGTGATGTCTCAATTCAAATAGCATCAGATCCCTCTTGGCCCATATAGTAATTTAGAAAACCACAAATTAACATTATCTATGTTGTATTTTTATATTGTTAAACATTTCCAAATTACAGTTTAATCTGGTTCAGTTGTACTTGGGAATTTTGGGACTCCCTAGGGGAATTTGTTGTTGGTAGTGCTGCAGTCTGCTCATGCCCACCAATACTGATCTTCAGTTTCAGACCTTCAGAAACGATAGCATCCCATGACTCACAGCCTTGTTACAGCCATCTCTGTTATCTACGGTATCATATAGCACTATGTACTACACTATATGTAGCACTATAGTAAGGAGCTAGTTTCATTTTTTTATGTTCTGGTATTTACCATGAAAAATACCTTAATTTGAGGTATTGTTTAGGTGCTTACCCTATATTACCTATAGAGTAGGTAATTTACTCTATATTGTCATCCTAAACCAGTACTATTCATTAAGAGATTTATTCTTATATGATAACCCTCTCTGGAACATAAATATTTTTCGTTAGCGCAAAAATGCAACTTAATCTATTATTTTTCCCACCATTCTTTTTTTAACCAGTTATTTGTATACATAGCCTTCAATTCTTATTTCAGTGTCAAATCTATGCCAGTTATGGGAACCCATGCAGATAAACCAGATCAGTAATATGAAATATAGCATGTTGTTTAAACTAGAGAAGGGAAGATTTAGAAAAGACATAAATATCTTTAAGTGTTTGATGGACCCTTACTTGGAAGAGAGATTATACTTCTTTTGCTTGGTCCCAAAGAGCAGAACTGTTTACAATGGGTAGAAATTATAAAAGCAAATCTTAATGAAATGAAAAACTTAGAGCTATACTAAAACATAATAGGCTGCTTCGAAAAGTAATGGATTATCTCTTTTTTTGAGGACTTAAGGAGAAGACTGGATATAATTACTTACTGTTTTTTAATTCAGTTTTATTTTCCATTCCAAATTCTCTCTCCTCCCCTCTACTTTCCCTAGTTATTAAAAAAGACAAAAAAAAGATAAAAACCATTACAAATATGTATAGACATGTACAAATTTCCACATTAGCTATGTCCCCAGGGAAAAAAATAGAATAAAATATGCTTTAGTCTGCACTCTGAATCCATCAGTTCTATTTCTGGACATGGGGAGCATATTTCATCCTGAGTCTTTTGGAATTGTTGGTCATATAATCAGAGTTACCAAGTCTTTCAGAGTTTACAGTAGTGCTGTTTACTGTGCAAATTGTTCTCCTGGCTCTGCCCACTTCACTTTGTATCTGTTCATTCAGGTTTTTCTGAAACCATCCTTTTCATCATTTCTTACAGTACAAACATTCCATCATATTCATATTGATAGATAGCCCCTCAGTTTCCAATTCTTTGCAACCACAGAAAAGGTGTCTATAAGTATATTTATATAGATGGCACCTTTTCCTCTTTTTTTGATCTCTTTGAGGAGTAGACCTAGAAAGGACTTTGCTGGGTCAAAAGGTATGTACAGTTTAATAGCTTTTTGGAGCACAGTTCCAAATTTCCAGAATGGTTAGACCAGTTCACAATTCCATCAGCAGTGCATTGGTGTCCCTATTTTCCCACATCCCCTCCAGCATTTGTCATTTTCCTTTTTTGTCATCTTAGCCAATCTGATGGCTGTGAGGGTGAACCTCATAAAATTACCTTTCTCTAATGATTAGCAATTTAGAGCATTTTTTCAGTATGGCTATTGAAAGCTTTGATTTCTTCCTCAGAAAACTGCCTATTTATATCCTTTGGCCAATTATCAGTTGGTACTTGCTAACTTTATTATTATCTTGCCATATGTACCAGAAACCATACCCGTGGAAATTTTAATATGTTTATCTTCAGAACTTCCCCTTTAAGGCCTCAATGTCCTAATGGATAATTATGCCACACCTCACTTTTTCCTGCCTGGCTGTCTTCAACAACTACTTTGATTTCTCTCCCTACCTCTCCAGTTCTAGAATCATGTTCAGAAAATTTCTGCTTAGTATCCCTGTTACTTTCAAGACCAAAATGTTTTTCCTGACCACCACTTCCCTAGATTTGTTGTCTCCTTCCTCTGTTAGAGTGTAGGGAACTTTCTTTGCTTTTGCATTTGTATACCTAGAGGGCTAGGACAGTGTTTGACACATAGTAAGTACCTAATATAAATGTTTTTTCATTCATTCCTTTTCCCTTTTGAATCTGGGATTTTATAATCAGGTAGCAGTACAGTAGATTAAAAGGTCAAAATCAGCTATCCCCAACAAGTACTGAATGTTGCTTATTCCTCATATCAGATAACCAGTTAAGGTTTACTTATAGATTACTTTAATGTGGTCTGCTATGGAACTTGTACCCAATTATCTATATGTGAATAATCTGTATCATTGATTATCAACAATATTCCTCTGAGAAATGGTGCTGTAACCCAATACCTGGAAGGCAGGATTATTCTTCATTACAAAGCAGATATCCCTAGCTTTATGTGAGCAGTGTGACACCTGGATATTAGCAGATTTTGAGGCACAGTTGTTTTGCACCGTCATTTTCATTATTTTCAGTAGGGCACTTCAACATTCAAGTATCATTATTTTAAGTAGAGAGTATGCTCAATAGGTTTGGAAACTCTTACAATTGGATGCAGAATAAGTAGTTCCTAATTTCATAGGACTTTCAGTATGTTTAAGTGTTTTCCTAAGAAACAGTACTGTATGACAAATATTACAAGTATTCTCCTGTTAAAGTATTATAATAATAACTAGCATTTGTATAGTACCTACTTTGTGCCAAGTACTGTTCTAAATGCTTTACATAGAACTATGTGTAGATTATCTCATTTGATTCTTTAAAAATCATGTGAGACAGTTACTATTCCCATTTTACAGATGAGGAAACTGAGGCTTATAGAATTACATAGCAGTGACAGAATTCAAACCCTGGTTTTTTGATTCCAAATCCAACAGTTCTTCAACAATACCACTCTGCTTTAGGTTTTATAAAAACTCCTTAACTGACTATATGGCAGTGAACCTTGACTTAAGACACTAGGTCACTTCACGATAGTTTTCCCTTATTACAAACTCTGTGCTAGGAACTAGTTTGGAGTTGTATCTGTTTCCTTTGTTTAAGATCTAAGGTTATTGATACTTACATCTATTATGTACCAGTTTCCAATGTTTGTGTTTATTCTACTCCTCCTTCCCCCAGGTTTGACTGAGTATTGGAGATACAGAAATCTGCTTGATATATTTCAATACCTATGTAATTCTGTGCAAGAATTACTGATTGAGTATTAATTTTCCCCAAACTTATACTTTAGTATTTGAGCTATTTTACTTCTATTTTATTGCCTTTTTAAAATGATCACTGTGCTTATACTTACCTAACATCATTCACATTTATGTTTTTTTTCTCAATAGAGTAAAGAAAAGATTTCATCCTACAGCAAAACTCCAAAAGTTGATAGGAATGATGTGGGGAAAGAGGTGAAAGAGAAATCATCTATGAAGCGTAAACTTCCATTTACCATTAGTCCATCAAGAAATGAAGATCGAGATTCAGACACAGGTAGAATATTTTTTAAAATTTTCTGATAAAACATTTTCACTCATTGTCTTCTCATGATTCTTTCTTCAACCCATAGCTCTTTTCTCTTCATCCCATCATATGCTTCCAGTAAAATGATCTGTTCTTGTAATAGAAGAGTAAAATATGTATCGGTATTTCATAGTGTCAAATCAGTTGTTTCTGGCTGAAGTGATGCTACTTTTCTTACCATCTAGCTATATTTCCATTCAGAACTACGTACAGTATTTTCCAAGAATTAATATATGTTTTAAATAATTCTTTACTTACCTTCCTAGAATGTAATGTTTATTTTATTTATATGTGTGTATGTATGTATATTTTTATTGGTCTCATTGTTTAGTGAGATAGTAGATTGATGAGAGAATTTAATGTTTTCTAAAGACTTCCTTTGAAAAACAGTTGTTCAGAATCCACTGATATATTTTTGAACCTCCAGACTTCAAAATTTTAGATCTGAAACATTAGACAGAGAGATTCATTGTGGACAGTGATGTTGGCTCTGTCCTGTTTCTGAGATAACCTTATATATGACAAACTACAATAAATTAAATGCGCTTAGTGAGTTCGTTAATTCCAAAGTATGATTCAGAGTGGAGCAGAAATTAAATAATCATCTAATATACTCCTAAAATTGTTGTTTAGGTCACAAAACTAATTGTTCACAATCTCACAAGATTTTAAACCTGGAGACAAATAAATCTCTCTCATTTTATTGATTAGGAAACCAAGGCCCAGTAAGATTAAAAAACTTGTCCATGATTACATAATTTAACATAAGATTGAACAGTAGACCCATATTCTAGCATATTTTATCTCATCCAAGTTATTTTATCCCTTAGGTAAATTGATGAGAATTTTTCTTTGGAATGTTTTCACTTCATTTGAAGAAATGATCTTATGTGTCTTCATGCACAAACATTATTTATTGCTTTATGTCATTCCACTTGTATATTGATCTTTAAATTTGTGACTATGACAAAATACCTTCTATGGAAACTTGAAGTCCTCTTTACCAGTATTTCTATTCAGAAAACATTTTATATAGTTTTAACATGTTTTTATATTTCTGTTACTTTGCTTATTTGGGAATTAATTATTCTCTTTAAAGAACTTTACTTTGGAGAGTTGACACAGATTGTAAAAAAAATTAAAAAATATATTTCAAGTCACTCTTTCCCCTTAAATACTTGAATAAAATTTTGTGTGCCAGAGTTTTTATATTTCATGTTGAAAAATGATCATGTGTTTATCTTATCAAGGACTATGAAGTTTATCTTTAATGTAAATATTAAGGATTAAATATTGACACTTAAAGCACTTCTCCCGTTTATAATATTTAGTTCCTGATTTAGTTCCTCTTTGAATCTAAAAAGGTAGTGTTAGTAGAAAACCTAGTAAAATCCCTAGCATCTAATGCCCATCATTTGGAAAACCTGTGATTGAGAGTTCCATGCATGCTAATATTGGTAATAATGTTTGGAGAGAGTACAGTAAAGTGGTGCCAGCAGGAAATCCTGTATGGGCCCCTCCTCTTTGACTCTCCCAGCCTTATTCCCTTTCTCCAACTATAGCCAAGGCTTTCTTTTGGATTTGAGTGATTTTTGAAGCTTAGAAAAACTTCTGGTCTTTTAATTTCTTAATTTTCAACAACAAATATATATTGAATGCTAGCCATATAGAGGGTAATATGCTCAGTACTGTTTATGTGAAGAAGGATAAAGGGCCCAGTCCTTGATCTGTAGTTCATTTCAGCAAACCTTTATTAAGCATTCTGTATAAGACACTATGTTGAATGCAAAGATGGGGGAGAAAGAGTCTCCTCAAGTACCTTATGATCTAGTCGGAGAATTATAACATGTACATGCACATAAGTATGATAAAAGGTAGTGTCTTGGAACAAATGAGAATTCCAAAGTGCCATAAGAATATTTGAGGAAAAAGTCACTTTCAGCTAAAGTTTGGGGAAAACTACATAGAGGAAATGGCACCTGAGCTAGGCTTCCAAGGAAGAGAAAGGGTTTCAACTGGCATTAATGAGGAAGGAATGCTTTTTGGTCACAGAGGACAGCTTGCACAAATGTAATGAGGTCTGACAGTACAGGATGATAGTGAACATCTAATAGCCCCCTTTTAGCTAGAGCTTAGAGTCTGAAGAATCTGAGTGTAGAGTGTAAAATAAAGGTAGAGAAAACTTGGTTGTGGCCAGTTTGTAGATGTTCTCTAATGGCAAGCTGAGCTTGTGTTTTATCCTGCAGGAAAGTTTTTGAACTTCAAAGGAATTTCTTTGATCAACCTTTTAAAAAATCAATAGGGAACAGTTATTCTGTTTTGCCTCTATGAGATAAAGGCTGAAAATCTTTTATAACTACTGAGAAGTAAAGACAAGGTCAGTTGTAATTCATTTTCACTTAAGAACTTTACTCCAGTATTTAATCATCAAATGTTGGTGACTCTGGGTTTTAGAAGGCTCTTTCAGCAGAATATAAATTCTGGAAAAGCTTGGGGTTTATAAACACTTTTTTTGATAGAGGCCTCATATCGCAGGTATATAGAGAACTTGGTCAAATTTGCAAGAATATGAGTTATTTCTAATTGATAAATGGTCAAAGGCTACGAAAAGCTAGTTTTGGGAGGAAGAAATCAAAGCTATCTATAGCCATATGAAAATTGCTAATAATTATTATTGATTAAAAAATGCAAATTAAAACAAGTTTGAGGTACCATCTCATACCTATTAGATTGGCTAAAATGATAGAAGGGGAAAATGACAAATGTTGGAGGGGATGTGAAAAAATTGGGATGCTAACACTGTTAGTGGTAATGTGAACTGATCCAACCCTTCTGGGGAACCATCTGGAATTATTCTTGAAGAGTTATAAAACTGTGTAAACCCTTTGAACCAGCAATATCACTATTAGATATTCAGGTGATCAGAGAAAAAGGAAGAGAACCTATATATTCTAAAATATTTACAGCTGTTCTCTTTGTGGTGGCAAAGAATTGGAAATTGAGGGGATGCCCGCCAATTGGGAAATGGCTAAACAAGTTGTGTATATGATTGTGATGGAATGCTACTGCGCTGTAAGAAATGATGAGCATGTTGATTTTAGGAAAACAGAGAAAGACTTGTGTGAAATAATGAGTGAAATGAGCAGAACCAAGAGAACATTGTATATAGTAACAGCAATATTGTTCCAAGAATAACTGTGAATGACTTAGCTATTCTGAGTTATATGAATATTCAAATCAACTGTAGACCAGTGAGGGAAGATGCTATCTACCTCCAGAGAAAGAACTGATATATGGAACTGTGTATTATATAGTTTCACATATATATCTGTATCAAATATTGACCTTCTCTAGTGCAGATTTGGAGGGAGAGAAACAGCTTGGAACACAAATGCAACAAAAAGTAAAAAGGGGAAAAAAAAGGCTTGGAGTGTTGTTCCAGTGACAGAATACAGAAGTGACAGTCTTAGAACCATACAGAGAAAATTATCAGGAGTCTGGCCATTAGGTAATAAGTTCTTCAGGAAACAATACCAAACCATCCTCAGTTCTGTAATACTCTCTTCTGCCTCTCTAGTAACAAGGTACCAGAAAAGGGGTCAAAGTGTGCTAAGAGTCACACAATTTTTTGAGCATCTAAAGTCATCTCAAATTGAAGCATTTGTTATAATTCACATAAACAAAACCAACCTGAACATAATTGCAGTTTATGTGCCAACGTGTTACAAAGGATGAAAAGTAGAGAAGTTCTATGAAGAGTTTATTAAGACCTTCAAAATTAACATTTAATACCCAAGGAGTGTAATCTGAAGATGAAACATAGTAGAGAATGGTGAAAAAAATATTTTGGAACTCTGTTTCAGGATCAAAAAATCAAAGAGACCAAAAACATTTAGATTATATAGAAGCCTACTGCCTATAGATCGTGAAAAATGTCATCAGCAATAGAATCAGAAGCTATTAGAATTGATAAATACAGATAACATCACAAAGTGAAATTGACTATGTCTTGACAGGACATAACAGATTTTAGATGTGGGAGTCATTTCTAAATTATGTCTCTGACCATTTGTTAGACTTTTGTTAGAACAAAGATCAAAATCAGTACCAAATTAGGAGAGAGAAAAACAAGGGCAGGCACACAATTAAAACTACTCTAGCCTGACATTTAAAAAAAAATCATGCCTCCAAAATGAGAAATTTTATCCATAAAGCAAGTTTCCAGAAAGGTTACTGTGAGACTCAGTTAAACCAGATCACCATGAAAACACTCAAAGATGAAAATAAGATGGCAACAAACAAATGAAAAATATGATTAATCTGTCAGCGTTTCTTTAGTAAACTGTTTTCACCATTTATGACACTGTAGCCATCACGCTGGGTCTCAGTGTGTGCAAAAGGACGTATAAATGATGTTAAAGAAAATAAAGATGACAAGAGCAACTAGACCCCAGGAGGCATACGTAGAAGTCTCTTCTGAAGGCTCCAAGAGCCCTGATTATCAAAATTTATTAAAGAGAGGAAGATAGCTAGACATTTGGGGGGAAAATCACAGATGTCGTTACTACATTAAAAAAAAGCAGTCAGGACTACTGAGAACTTTATAGGAATTCCTACAAAATTACTGCAAAATCTTTGAGGATAATTTATACATATCATAGGAGCATCAACATTCTTAAGATTAGAGAGAAATATTAGAAATTAAAATATTAGGTTACCATTCACAAAATGATATTCTATAGCAGATTATAGTTTTAAATGTTCATTTGTGTATTACATTGTGCTTATTTCAACAAGCCTCAAAATAGGTCACACAGCCTCCAGAACAAGTTCTACAGTTACTCAAAGTATAGTCTAACAGTTTATAGAGGAAAACCAAATGGATAAAAAAAAAAAAAAACCTGTTATCTAGACTATGATATATACTTGGATAGACAGCTGATTGACCTGGTCCTTAATACAGATAATAGAGGTCAACAGTGAGCTGGATATAAAATTGAGCAGAAAGAGGAGAGTCATAAGACAGCTAGGTGGCACAGTGGATAGGCCTCTGGGTACAATTATCTTCATTGATTCAAATCCTGTCTCAGACACTCAGTAGCTATGTGATCCTGGGCAAGTCACTTATGCATATTTGCCTCAGTTTCTCATCTGTAAAATGATCAGGAGAAGCAAATGGCAAACCATTCTGCTATCTGCCAAGAAAACCCCAAACAGGATCACAAAGAGTTGGACATAACTGAAGAATAACTGAACAACAAAGCAGAGTCACCTTGATTTTATATGAGAAATTACATAGCACTCTCAACAATTTCAAATTTCTTCCTGAAACAACAATGTACATTTTTTTTAACAACAGAAGTATGTGTAAATCATGGAATAATACAATATTCAAAGAATAAAAATTGCAGGTCACTCAGAAGACAATGAGTGGATGTAATAGTGTGTGTCAATAGGGTGCAACCATGAATTTTATATGCTTAGAAATGGTGTAAAAGATATCCTTAAAAGAGATGTATATGTAGCAAGACTGAGAAATAATAGATAATAACAGGTCTCTTGCTATACTCTTATTCATGTAATATTAAAAGACTTAGAGGAAGGCCCCTAGCATATTGCGTGGGATCCTCTTTGGATTGTATATGAGAGGATAATAGACAAGAATCACATAGGATGATAAGATTTGGATGGATGTCAGTCTGCACCATTAGAACTCATACAGACATCAGTGAAATCACACTAAATCTATTGAAGAGTAACATTTTTCTGCTGTAACTACAGCTAGATGATAAAGAGAAGGAAAAAAAGGCAAAGAGATCCAGAGAAACCCCTTAAGTACTATTAACTATATGTTTACTGCCCCAGAAAACTATTTTAAATGCTATATATTTGGTACCTACTCTTTCTCATATTTACCCCAGAATCCCTTTGCATAACTTAGTCTTTTTTACCATTAATTTCATGTTCTGTTTTCTTACAACAATGATAATTACTATTCTGTTGGATTTCATGTTTCAAAGAGCATATCTTTATGCATAAATAAGTGTCCAAGAGCAAATAAAAAAAACCTTCCCCCTTAAGTCTTTAGATTAAGTGAAATTCTCATGTCTTTTCTTTAAAATTGTTGGTAATTTTTTTTAATCAGGGGAAAAAATTTTTTTAAAATAATTTAAACTGTATTGTGTCTAATTTTTGTTAATATTTTGATAATTGAGATGCAAAATAAGATAGTTGCTAACAAAGTATTAGAAAAATTCCACAACAGGAAATAAACAAGTTTAAGTAATTAATTTACATTGGAGATAATATGAAGTGTGATCCAGGGCATAGTTCCCTATGATAGGGATAGACAGTCCCAAATGTTTTAAGAGAGACGACCCCAATGTACTAAGAAAGGAGGAAGTTCGGAAGCCAGCAAGATGTGACTCAGACTCCAGGAAGAGAGCTAGTTCTCAATTAAAGCATCTAACCAAGCATGCAGAGAAACAACCAAGGTAGGAATTCCAGACCAAAGAGGAGCCCACAGTTCTGTCACTGTGAACTAACAGAGCTTTCCAGCTGACTGTTGGGGACTAATTTGCAACTGTTTACTTTTGTAGAGACCAAAACCCAGGTCAGGAACTTGCAGAGTTTAGACCAAGGGGATGGAAACCAGACCTTGCCGTGGATCAGACCACTTTGGCAGTATTGAAAACTTATGAGTCCCAAGCCTGATCTGTCCCTGCAAAGCTAGAATGATACGATACTCAAGACAGCAGCAAAAGGACTAGCCTAGTCCTTCCCTCCAAAAGTATACAGAGCCTACCCCAAACATCAAGTCTGAAACCAGGAAATAATCAGGAAGAATACGCAGACAAAAAACTAATCCCACCATAATGAGCTGTAATGGGTAGCAGAGACACTGAAGACACAAATGCAAAAGAAAATAATGACTCAAAACATGTATAAGCAATTCCTCAAAGAAAAACACAGCTTGTGCAGGAATTGAGAATTGGAATTATAAGGGATTTCTTGTAGAAGGTGGGATTTTAGTTGGGATTTAAAGGAAGCCTGTCAGGTCTGCAGTCGGAGTGGAGGAGGGAAAGCTTTCCAGGCATGAGGGATAGGTACAGAGAATGCCCAGAGTTGAGAGTTGCAGTCTTTGGTTCATGGAACAGCCAAGAGGCCAGTGTCACTGGATTAAAGAGTACATGTTGTGGCATAAGAAAACTGGAAAGGGAGAAGACTAGGTTATGAAGGTCATTTTAAATGTTTTAAATTCCAAGAATGTCAAAGACTCTGAATGCCAAAGACATTGCCTAGATAACCCAAAATGCCGTTTTGTATTTGTATTTGTATTTGTTTCTTTTCTCACCTTCCCCCATCCAATTGAGTGCTAAATCTTATCATTTCTACTTTTGTAACATATGTTGTATACATATTCACCCCTTTCTGATAGCTGCTGCCACACTTAGACCATTGTCTTCTAGTTGGTCTCTCTTAACTTAAGTTTCTCTCTAGTCTTGCTTATTCTCCAGTCATTTGCCAAGGTGATCTTCTGAGGTCGTCTATCTGACAGTGTTATTCCCCTGCTTGATAAAATCCTATTTTCCTATTACCCCTAGGGTCAAATACAAAATTCACCTTGCTCCCCTGCACAGATTTAGATTGCATAATCCAGAAATACTTACCTCCTTGCTGTACCTTGCATATGATACTCAATCCCTTGAAAAATCCATGAATCTCACTGGCTATCCCACAAGCCTGGAATTCTCTCCCTCTTTGTCTCCACCTTCTGTTTCCTTGGCTTCCTTCAAAATTCAACTCAAACCCTTCGTTCTGTATGAGGCCTTTCGCAGTGTGCTTCACCTACCCACCCCACTCCCCAGCTGCTAGTGCCTCTCCTTCTGGGATACCCTCTAATTTACTCAGTATGTACTTTGTCTTCCCCATTAAAATGTAACCTAATTGAGGGCAGGGACTGCTTTTTACTATCTTTATATTTCCTGCTCATGGCACAATATATGAAATGTAGTAAGTGCTTAATACTGCTTGTTGATTTGAATTGATTTATATGTGTGCATATTATCTTCCCTAATAAGAATGTAAGACACTCAAGGGCAGGGGCTGTTTCACTTTTGTCTTTGTGATCAGAGCACACCTAGCCTGTCACACAATAGGTATTGTAAAAATTGACAACATCCTCTTCCCCTCATCTTTTTTTAGAAATATTAAGAAAGGCTTTAAAAATTATCATAAATTTGAAGGCTTTGAGTTAATCTGAGAAACTACTACCAATCAGTCTTTAGCTATCATTTTTGAAACAGTATCCTGCTTATTTCTCTCCAGAATAGTTCAGGAAGGATTCCTTCTTGCATCATTTAGGATGGGGACTGAATTGGGATAAGAAGCTCTTGGATGATCCACCTAAAAAACTATACTCACTTTCTGTACCCTTGATTAGGGTTATGGTCCTTCTAAGAGAAGGAAGAAGTCTCTTTTAATACTTTAGTTAAGGAAAAGTTAAGGAAAGTCTCTCTTTTATTCACTGTTGACCAACTGGAAAAGGGAAACCCTGCAGGGAGTAACCTAAGAAGGGCTGAACAGTTTTAGGAAAATTATTCTTTAAGGGTCTACCAAACTTAAGGGACTATTGTTTGATGAAGAAAACTGTCAACTGAACAGTTACCTAAACTCTGAACCATTGCTCAATCTTGATTATGAAATAATCCTTCTTCTCAGAGTAACTTATATTATTAGAAAGATCTGTCCAAGGATATGAGGAAACTGTCAGTTTGAACATTTTTCTTAAGAGAAAAATGCTTGGATTTAGAATAATCCAAATTAATACTAAAACACACAGAATAGAATTTCTCTCCACAGCACTTAAATGCTTAGTGATTGACTGAGTCACATTATGATGCTAAAAACCCACATCTGGGGGAAAAAAATAAAGATAGCAAGAAGAAGGTAAGGAATGATTAGTATAAAGTAACCTATCTCTATCTAATAGTCAGATGTCACATACCTAGGGTGCCTGGATAGGGAGATTTTTTTAGGTTTGACCCCCACCCCCAATCTCAAATGGCTCAATTTAGGTCCTTCTTACATGTTTGATACCTTGACTTCATTTCCCCAGAATGTCAGATAAGGAAGCTTAATTTAGGTTGAGCATCCAGGAGTTGCAATCAAAGCAATGAATTTACTCCAAAAGACAAATTTTCCAAAGAATCTTGGAAAGCAGTATCAAAAAGTCTAAAACTACAAAATTACTTACGGATCTGTTTAAGAAATCTCTAACAACTCATACAAATATACAAGACCAAATATGCAGTTCCCCGACAAATATTTGGTCAAAGGATGTGAACAAATAGTTCTCAAACAACGAATTGCAAACTTTAGCAATAACGTGAAAAATTACTTCAAATCACTAATAATAAGAGAAATGCAAATCAAAACAACCAAGGTTTCATTTCATACTGAGCAAATCTGTAAAGATAACAAAAGATGGGAATGATCAGTTCTGGAGAGGCTATAGATACGCAGTTTGCACTAACTGTTGACAAAGTCATGAATTGATAGAACCACCTGGAAAACAATTTGGAATTAATATTTTTTTTAAGTGACTAAAATATTTGCAAGCTTTGAGCCAAAAATCCCAACAGCAAGGCATGTAGTCCAAGGAGATCTAAGACAGAATATTTCAATTTATGACAAAATATTTATAGCAACTTTTTTTAATGTAACAGAACACTGGAAACAAAGTAGATACCCACAGTTTGGGGAAAGCTAAACAAACTGGTATATGGAACTATAATGGAATATTATTGCTCCACACGAAACTAAGAATATGAAGAATTTATTGAAGCTTGGGAAAACTTCCATGAACTGATGCAGAGAGAAGTCATTAGTCAGGAAAACAGTATATACTAATACAAGAGTACAAATGGAAAGAATAAAAAAAGCCACTGCATAATCATAATGACCAACCTTGGCCCCAGTGGATGAGAACATGCATTTCCCGACTTTGTTTGCTGAAGTAGGAGTGTGGTACATATGCTGTTGCACTCAATTGATGTCTTGGGTAATTTTGTTGAACTGATCTTTTTTTTTCCCCTCATTTCTTTTTTATTCATTACAAGCAAGAAAGACCTACAGCTCATTGGGTGAGTCTCCCATGCTAAAGTTATGAGTGAACATGGCCTAAGAGTCACACAGGATGGACAGGCATGGACAGACTGGGATCTGAATTAGAGAAAACTCCCCATATGAAGCAATCTCAGATCCATTTGGGTAGTTGAGTATTTTGTGAGTTAGGTGGATAAAATAATCCTGACTACCATATTGCGAGAGAAAGACAGACAGAGACAGAATAATCTAGCCAGTAAACCCGTGGAAGGATGAGGACTGAGAAAAGTTCATTAAATTGGACGGTTAAGTAATCATTGGTGACTTTGAAGAGAGTGGTTTCAATTGATTGATGAAGTCAGAGGCTAGACTGGGAAGGTTTACAAGAGAGTGAGAGGAAGGGAAGTATATGCACCAATTGTACACAGGTACAGGGAATTGAACCACGAAAAGAAAGGATATAAACTGATAGTGAGTGGAAGTATGCAGCTCAGGTACAGGTTTTTTGAGGATTAGGGAGACCTGAGAGTGTTTGTGGGAAGTAGTCAAAAGACAGGAAAAGAATAAAGGTTAATGAATTCATTTCAACAAATATTTATTAAGTACATACTATGTGCATCTGATACAAATCCGAAAAAGAAAGACAATCTGCCCTCAAGGAGCAATTTAGTGATGGAAAACAACACCCAGAAAAAGAAGCAGAAAAGTGGAAAGGGGGCAGTACCACCAGGGTGTTTGATGTCTCATGGATTTAAAACCAAGCAGAGCTGCTGATGGAGAGTGGAGAGTTACCTGAAAAGTATAAATTATGAAGGAAAACTTTGGAAGATGTGCTCTACCCTTCTGATCAGAGGGGAGAGGTAACTGTTAGGTAGCAAAAACTGAGTCAGTCAGCATGGTGCTGCAATTTCCAGTGTTCATCTAATGCTGAAATGGGGCACAATGTTGGAATAGGAACCATGCAGGGTTGCTAATGGAAAGCGCAAAGTGGGGATGATAGAAAGGGCAGTCTTCAGGAAAAGATGAATGGATGGGATCGCTTGTACATGTAGAGGGGGTTTGTCTTGGCAAAGAGAAGGGGCACTCACACTTCATGTGAGTCAGGGATATGAGGACATAATAGGGAAAGACTTCTGAAAGATGTGGGGTGGGGGAGGGAAGAAGAGAGAGGTCTCAGTGAATGGTCTCAATTTTTTCAGTAAAATGAAGCAAGATTCTCTCAGGTGAGATGATGAGGGCAGGGGGTACCATGCAAGGTTTGAGTGGGATGGTGAATCAGTTAGGGAGATATAAAAGGATTTAATTCCAACAATGAAAATCCACTTGAGATTATGTAACATAAATTTGTTGCGGACCCAGTCAGCATCTTCAGCTTTCTTCAGCAGCCCATGAATAGGAGCTGACTGTGGGAGTAATCCAAAATTGAGGCTTGGCAAAGCATTATCAGTGCTTTACAATAAGGAACAAGCAACTGGAAAGTATAGGATTTTTTGGAGTTGAACTAGTTCTCCAAGGGTTTGATATAGAAAAGGGCAGAGTGGAGGCAGTGCTTGAGTGGTGGTCTAGGTAAGAACTGAGGGGTAGAGGATCTGGAGATCATTGTAAGAAGAACAGGGTTAAAAAGATGGGCTGTGTGTGGGTGGGTGTGTTTGTGTGTGTGTGTTTTCATGTGTGTGTTCGTTCATCCATCCGTCCTTGGTTGCCAAAGAAGACCATGCCATCAGAGAAATAATGACGTGACTTGCACTTGACTTTGTTTTTTGAGTTAGGGCTGTGCAGGTCACCAGCCTCACTTCTCCTCCAGAACCACCTGAATCAAGTGACCAGATATTCATCAGGATGACTGGAGATGACCCAGGATGAGGCAATTGGGGTTAAGTGACTTGCCCAAGGTCACACAGCTAGTGAGTGTCAAGTGTCTGAGGTGACATTTGAACTCAGGTCCTCCTGACTCCTGCACTGTTGCTCTATCCACTGCACCACCTAGCTGCCCCTAAAGAGGTTGTAAGGTAGTGGGAAGGTGAAATGCCACAGATTATGATCAGATAAAGGAATTCCACAGTTCATGAAGGTAGGAATGGAATTCTTGTGGTTATCTGAGGTGATAGATAGGTCATGGGAAATTCATTGAACTCTTCCTGTACTGTTTTACAGTGAAACCAAGCCTTCTTTCTATTCCTCACATAAGATTCTCTGTCCCCCTCTTTGTGCCATACCCTATGGGTAGAATGCACTCTCTTCTTACCTCTGCTGCGTAGAATCTCTCTCTTCATTTAAGATGTAGTTCAAGAATCATCCTTTGTGAAGGAATAAAACGCACACTCATTTTGGTATGAAAACCTATCTTACAATACAGAAAGGTGGGGGACAAGGGGATAAACAGTGTGGGCGGGACGATGGAAAGGAGGGCATGAGGAGGAGGGTACAATTTGAGGTCGACACTCATAGGGAGGGACAGGATCAAAAGAGAGAATAGAAGTAATTGGAAGCAGGATAGGATGGAGGGAAATATAGTTAGTCTTATACAACACGACTATTATGGAAGTCATTTGCAAAACTACACAGATTTGGCCTATATTGAATCGCTTGCCTTCCAAAGGGAGGGGGAGGGGAGGGAGGGAGGAAAAGAAGTTGGAACTCAAAGTTTTAGGAATAACTGTCAAATACTGTTCTTGCTGCTAGGAAATAAGAAATACAGGTAAAGGGGTATAGAAAGTTATTTGGCATAACAGGACAGAGGAGAGGATGGAGACAAGGGCAGAGAGGAATGATGGAGGAGAGAGGAGTGGTGATGGGGTCAATTGGAATGCTTGGTGTTTTGGGGTGGGGGGAGGGGACAAGGGGGGAGAAAATTTGGAGCCCAAAAATTCTGTGAAAATGAATGTTAAAAGTGAAATTAATTAATTAATTTTTAAAAAAAAGAATCATCCTTTGCATAATCTTTTCCTGATTTTCCCTCTACTCTCAGTTGCTAGTGTCCTTCCTCTAAAACTGTATTATATTTAAGTCCTTTGTATATATTTACATTCATTTTATATTCATAGTGTATATGTTTTTATATGTATTTGTCTCTCAATTAGAATGTAAGCTCATTGCAAGTAGGGATTGTTTCATTCTTTAGTTTTGTATCCTTAGATCTTAAAACAGTTCCTGGTGCATTGTCACCATTTAATAAATGATTGCTTTTTGATTAAAGATTTGAGAAAGGAATAAGTTAAGGGACAAGTTCTTGGAGAAGATAGGAGGAGAGGATCAAAAGTACATGCAGAGGTATAGCGTGAAGGATGAATATTTAATACCTTTCTTCTATGTGATCTAAGAAGCCATGATAATATGAAATCTCAAAATGCCTTGGAAATAGAGAGTGCTAAAAATGACAATGGAATATACTAAAGACAGACTTTGCTCACTTCATAATTTTTCAGGGTTCCAGTTAACCAGAATTTCCAGTTAATTTACAAAGCAATTTGTGTTGTTTCATATTTTATTCCTCCAAAGATACGGTCACAACTTAATGACAAAAGTTTTAGTAGTTCTTTTGAAGGATAAAAATGAATTGAACAAAACTATCAGTATTGAGAGGTAGAGTAAGGTAAACAGTGATAACAAAAGTCAGCCAACAAAAGCCATTTAATATTCCAGCAGTAATTTCTAAAGTCTATAAAAGTATTATATTAACATAAAGAAACTGTGTAAAAAATAAAATTTAAAAACTTAGACCTAGAGTTGCAAGGGACCTTAAAAGCCACCTTGTCCAATTCCCTTATTTTATTGTTTTCAAAATTTACAGTTGTATAGGAAAATGCTATCCAAAGATGCTCAATGCCTTACTGATAATAAAAAATACCATCTTAAAGGTCCTTCATACTTTTCAAAGTAATTAAATATTTGTCTCCCTTGGCCAAAAATTTAACTTTTAAAATCATTCCTTTGTTTTTTATTGTAAAAAACTTAGAGCAAATGTTACTCTTCAGCCATTAGTGTTGCTTATGTTAGAGGATTAACCTTTAATTTTACAAAATATTCATAATCACAAAATCCACTAATTTCAGAGTAGACACATGTACCTTTCATTCCACTCTAGAATTGTTCTAATTATTTGTAAACTTTTTTCTTGTATTGAGTCAAAATCTGTCTCCCTATAACTTCTCCCCACGGGTTTTACTTCTGCCTGTTAGAAACAAACAGGCTCTTCAAATATTTGAAGATTGCTACTGTGTTGAGGTAAGGTAGAGAAGGCAATTTTGTTTCTTCAGACTAAGTTTCCTAGTCTCTTCTCAGTTTCTTCTTCAGCTTGGAATGAACATAATACTCCAGGTATGATTAAATAACAGAACTATTCTCTCCCTTGGTATGAATATTAGGATCCTTTTAATATAACCTAAGATGATATAAGCTTTTTTGGATGCTAAATCACACTTTTAAATGATATTGAGCTGTAAAACTTCTAGGTCTTTGTTGTCATAATGGTTGCTTTCTAGTTGTCTTCCAATTATTGCAACTGTACAGCTTATTTTTTTAAACAAATTTCATGCCTATAAAATTTAGTTTTATTACATAGTCGAATTTTTCTGTTCTGCTAATGTCCTTTTGAATCCTGATTCTGTCATGCACTATGGTAGCTAACCCTCCTAGGTTTGTGTCTTGTGCAAATTTGGAAAATATGCTATTTCTGCTTTCATTCAAGCCTTTAATGAAAATATAGAATAGAACAGTACCGTGGATACTATCTCACTGTGGCACTCTATTAGAAACTTTCTTGGGTGATAAGAATTCATGAATCTCAGCCTTTCCACCTAGTCCTTCTTACCTCTAGAAACTTTGTATCTGTCTTCCTCTGAAATTCCATTAGAAACTGTCCTTCATATGAGTATGTGAATCATAACTCTTTTTTCAGTCTAGTCAGTATTGCATCTAAAAACTTTACATATGGTATTTCATAGCTTTAGCATTAATTCATGATTATCTGTGATAATTCATCCTACTTGCTAAATTAAGCATTTGTACTGGGGTTGTGACATTTACTAATACTTACAGGTTTAAGAGTACAAGGCATTAGAATCTATAACCGTCATTTGGGAATGTTGGGTTTTTTAGGGCCTTATGATTCAAGTAGCCAAACTTTTCACTTATGTCATTAGTGTAGAGCTTAGCAGCCTTTTCTGTTATTATCCTTTAAACAAGAAAAACAGGAAAATTAATTTTTCTTGAAACAACATCTAAGTGAAGAATACTGTCCTAAAGATCAAATTAGAAAACAAGCTATTAGATATAATGATTCTTAACATTATTTGGTACCTTCCTCTTCACTATTTTACCAATTGCCTCTGAATTCAACTCTGATTTTTCTCCAGGCTTACAAAGAGTACTTTTAATTTCACCAGAGACTTTTGAATTGAAAGTTCTCTGGGTGTGGTGTCTCGACTCCAGTGCTCTAAGTTTCAGGGCAGGATGCCATCAAAAGCCCTTGTTGTTTACTTTTCTTATTTGCCAAGAGATTCCCTTCCTTCACTGTATTTGTATCCCTAGGATTTAGCACAGTGCCTGGTACATTATGTACCTTTAATAAATGCTTGTTGGTTGACTGATCATAGTCTCAACCAAGCTATTGAACCTGTTCATTGTATTAGGGGTAATTAAAAATATGACCTTACCATTTCCTTTGGCTCCCCTGCAACTAACTTTCCTGACTCTGTTTATATCCTGAAGTCAAAAAGGAAAGCACAGTTTGACGTGAATGATGCCAATGGTCTGCATAAAACCATGTCTTTTTTCTAACAAGAAAAGTATTTCTCAGCTGATTGACCCACTTCTAGTATTACTTTTTATTCTTAAGATGATTTGACTTATGTTTCCTTTTATCACTTTGTTTTCAAAAAGTTTTCCCTTTATTAACTAGCTCCAATTCAAATTGCTTTCTTTTGAAGGAATAGTTTACTGCTTCTTCATGGTCATCAATTCTCCCATGTCTACAATCTGTTCATTAGTTATTGACAGCATTTTTTTTTTTTTAATTTACAGTTGAGTAAAGGGGAGAGGCTTAGGGTGTGCCTGAGAATGAGCCAAAGCTAGAACCTGCAGAGTCTGGAAAAGAGAGGTTAGAAGAGGAGCAGCCAAACAAAGTAATCACACCTGGCCTGTTTGGCAGTAGTTGCCCCAGTGAGAGCCCCCAACCTGCCTGTTGTTCCTCCTCCTGGGTCTGGCCTAGCTGCTGATGCTGGAGAGTGCTATAAAGTGGGTGAGTTTTGTTTTACTAAAGATGAAAGATGAAAAGGAAGAGGGAGGAGGAAGATGAAGCTGAAGAAGATGATTCCAGAGTAACGGAAGACAATGAAATCCTGGTCCTGCATGATGACGACTTTGATACCTTTGTGACTGAAAAGGATTTAGTTTTACAAGTTTAGGAATTGTGATGTCATTATCATTGATATCTTCAAAGGTGCTGCTGACAAAGCTTACCAGCTATATCAGGATACCACTAACAAGATGAGGGAAGACTACAAATTCCATCATACTTACAACAATGTAGTTGTAAAATTCTTAAAAATAAGTTCTAGAAAGTTTGTCGTGATGCAGCCAGAAAAAAATTTCAACTTGAAAAAGTTCTTTAAGACTTCTCTTTCCTGTTTACCTTTTCATGCATCTCTTCTTTCCTGTGTTTGAAAGTCAAATTTTCTATTCAGTTCTGGTCTTTTCATCAAGAATGCTTGAAAGTCCTCTATATCACTGAATGACCATTTTTCCTCCTGAAATATTATACTCAGTTTTTCTGGGTAGGTGATTCTTGGTTTTAGTCCTAGTTCCTTTGACTTCTGTAATATCCTATTCCAAGCCCTTTGATCCCTTAATATAGAAGCTGCCAGATCCTGTGTTATCTTGATTGTGTTTCCACAGTACTCAGATTGTTTCTTTCTAGCTGATTGCAGTATTTTCTCCTTGACCTGGTAACTCTGGAATTTAGCTACAATATTCCTAGGAGTTTTTCTTTTGGGATCTCTTTCAGGAGGTGATCGGTGGAGTCTTTCAATATTTATTTTGCCCTCTAGTTCCACAATATCAGGGCAGTTTTACTTGATAATTTCATGAACAATCATGTCTAGGCTCTTTTTTCATCATGGCTTTCAGGTAGTCCCATAATTTTTAAATTGTCTGTCCTGGATCAGGTCAGTTGTTTTTCTGATGAGATATTTCATCATCTTATCTTCTATTTTTACATTCTTTTGGTTTGGTTTTGTAGCTTGTTTCTCATACAGTCATTAGCTTCCATCTGCTCCATTTTAATTTTTAAAGAACTGTTTTCTTCAGTGAGCTTTTGAACCTCCCTTTCCATTTGGCTAAATCTGCTTTTTAAAGCATTCTTCTCCTCATTGGCTTTTTTGATCTCTTTTGCCAGTTGAGTTAGCCTATTTTTAAAGGTGTTATTTTCTTCAGTATTTTTTGGGGGTCTCCTTTAGCAAGCTGTTGTCTCACTTTTCATAATTTTCATGCATTGCTCTCATTTCTCTTCCCAATTTTTCCTCCACTTCTCTTACTTGATTTTCAGAAGTATACCATGGAATCAGAGGAATTTGATTAAAATGTACTTAGGGACTTTGTATTGGCTTTCTGAAAACAAAAACTAAACTCAATCATCGAATCTCAGTCTGTGACAAAAACCAACAAAGAGCCTATAAAGATCGTTGTGGGTAAGATATTTGACTCCATTTTGATGGACCCCATGACTAATATCCTCATTGCATTCTGTACCACATATAAGCAGAAAAAGCCGAAGAAGTACAAGCGTACAAATTGGCGGGAGAAGTACAAGCATAAAAAAAAATCTGGTTATAGTTGAGATAGATGCCACTGCCAATGATGTGACCAGAGCCCACTACAAAGTGGAAAGATTTTCTGCCATCTACTTTGCCCATCACATTGATGAAAAAAAATAACCCTATTAAATTTGAAAATGAAAAGAGATTTTTGGAGCACTTGATCATCTTTATAAAAGGTTCACAGCACAAAACTGAGCAAGACTTTTTAAAGCAAGAGCTTTAAAGGCCAAGAGGAGGAAGGAAAGTGATATGTATACAATGTATTTTTTCAATGAAAGGTTGCTGAATTGGGAACCAAATGAGTCTTGTAGGCAAAGGTGTTAAAAGCAATTGTAGCATCTGTTTATATATGTATATCAATCATCTGTTTTCATATATATGTATATATACATATATACATATATATGTGTTTCACATTATGTTTCACAAATGGAAGTGGCATGAATGTCTCATAATATGGCTCATATATTTAAGGAAAATACATCTATTTTTGTTATTAAAAATACACATATATAAAGTTACAGCTAACAGGATAGACTTCATCTCATTGTTATGTTACCTGCCACACTACTTACCCGTGAAAGTACCCAGGTTCTAATGCTAAGTAGTTAAGAACTAGCTACCACTAATAGTAGCTATTGAAATGTATGTTTCACTTCCTACTTCTATTTTTATTTATTTTCTAAGTATATGTTGGCAACTTGATTGTAGCTGATTATTTGACAAATTACTTAGTTATTTTAATCTGACTTGTTTCAGCTTTTTAGATTGTCTCTAATTTTTTTAATCTTTCCCCCAAAGTTTTCCAATTTTCTTTTATTTATTTGTTTGTTTTTAGTTTTCAACATTCATTTCCACAAAATTTTGAGTTCCAATTTTTCTCCCCATCTCTCCCCTCCCCCTACCCATAATACCTTGGATTCTGATTACCCCTTCCCTGAATGTATCCTCCCTTCTATCACACCCCACCCTTCCCTTATCCCCATCTTCTCTCTTTTCTTGTAGGGCAAGATAAGTTTCTGTATCCCATTGCCTGTATTTCTTATTTCCCAGTTATATGCAATAATAATTCTCAACATTTGTTTCTAATATTTTGAATTCCAACTTCTCTCTCTCCCTCCCTCCCTACCCATCCCCCTGAGAAGGCAAGCAATTCAATACAGGCTTATATATATGTCGTCTTCCAAAAGACTTCCATAATAGTCATGTTGTGTAGGACTAACTATATTTCCCTCCATCCTACCCTGTCCCCCCCCCCTTTTTTCCTATTCTCTCATTTGACCTTGTCCCTTCCCAAAAGTGTTTACTTCTAATTACTCCCTCTTCCTATTTGCCCTCCCTTTTATCATCCCCTTTACCCCACTTGTCCCTTCTCCCCTACTTTCCTGTAGTGTAAGACAGATTCTCATACCAAATTGAGTGAGCATGTTATTCCCTCCTTAAGTCATATGTGAAGAGAGTAAGCTTCACTTTTCCCCTTTCACCTCCTCCCTTTTCTCCTCCACTGAATAAGATTTTTCTTAATTTCATTTCTTTTATGGACATCATCTCTTCTGATTCAACTCAACCTATACTCTCTGTATGAGTGTGTATGTGTGTGTGTGTGTGTATGTGTGTGTGTATAATCCTTCCACCTACCCAAATACTGAGAAAAGTTTCAAGAGTTGCAAATATTATCTTTTCATGTGGGAATGTAAGCAGTTCAGCTTTAAAAAGTCCTTTATGATATCTCTTTCCTGTTTACCTTTTCTTGCTTCTCTTGATTCTTATTTTGAAAGTGAAATTTTCTATTCCGTTCTGTCCTTATCCTCATGAATGCTTAAAAGTCCTCTATTTTATTGAATGAGCATTTATTCCCTTGAAGTATTATACTCAGTTTTGCTGGGTGTAGGTGATTCTTGGTTTTAATCCCAGTTCCTTTGACTTCTGGAATATCCTGTTCCAAGCCCTTCGATCCCTTAATGTAGAAGCTGCCAGATCCTGTGTTATCCTGATGGTATTTCCACAGTACTCCAATTGTTTCCTTCTAGCTACTTGCAATATTTTCTCCTTGACCTGGGAACTCTGAAATTTGGCTTTTCAGGTCTTTTTCAGGAGGTGGGTGGAATCTTTCAATATTTATTTTGCCCTCAAGTTCTAGAATGTCAGGGTAATTTTCTTTGATAATTTCATGAAAGATAGTGTCTAGGCTCTTTTTTTGTTCATGGCTTTCAGGTAGTCCCATAATTTTTAGATTTTTCCCTCCTGGATCTGTTTTCCAGGTCAGTTGTTTTTCCATTGAGAAGTTTTACATTATCATCTATTTTTTCAATCTTTTGGTTTTGTTTTTTAACTTCTTGGTTTATCTCATAGTAATTAGCTTCCCTGAACTCCACTCTCTTTTTTAAAGAATTATTTTTTTCAGTGAGCTTTTGAAACTTCTTTTCCATTTGGCTAACTCTGCTTTTTAAAGCCTCCTTCTCCTCATTTGCTTTTTGGACATCTCTTTCCAATTGAGTTAGCCTATTTTTAAAGGTGTTATTTTCCTCAGCTTTTTTTTGGTTCTCCTTTAGCAAGCTATTGACTCACTTTTCAAGCTCTTCTATGATGTTAACCCATTGCATATTCATTTTGGAGATGCTGGATGCAGATGCCTTGACTTCCTCTGACAGTATGAATTGTTCTTCCTCTGAAAGGATGGAAGGAAACACCTGTTCACCAAGAAAGTAACCTTCTATGGCCTTATATTTTTTTTTTCTGCATTTTTTGGGCATTTTCCCAGCCAGTTACTTGACTTCTGAATGCTTTGTCAAGAGGAGGGTCCTAGTGCTCCTCCTCCCCCCAGTACAGTCCTGAAGGCTGAGATTCAGACCAGCTGCTCAATTCCCCCAGGGGCTTTAGCTGGGTGCGGGCCTGATACTAAGGGCTGTGATTCAGACAGCTGCTCAATTCCCCCAGGGGCTTTAAGCTGAGCTGATATACATTGGACCTAGGCTGCTTACGGGGCCACTGTGGCCGCCTGTCACCCACTGCTGCTGCCGCCACCTCTGCTGCTTCCTGGGGCCAGTGCTCCTCTCTCTCCCAGATAGGAAAGCCCTTCCACACTGACTGTTGGAGCTTTCTTTGTTGCTTGTGGGTTGAGGGATCTGGGACCCTCCCTGCTGGGAATTCTGCCCCGGACTTCTGTTCAGGTCCTGCTCCTCCAAGTGCCAGGCAGCCAGGGCTGGACATTTTGCACAGAGTGCCATTTTGCATGGAGTTTTCTTTTCCTTTTGTTTTAAACAGAATATTTTGAGTCTATTATCTTTTTCCTGTATGATTCAGAATCGTTGCTATAAACATCAGTGATAGTATTTATTCTACATGCTGAGAGAGCATTGAGGCATATAGAACTATATTCCTGTGTGTGAAGCTAAAGATATTTGACATTGATCTTTAGATGGTAAGCATTAGATAATGCATGACTTCTGAGAAAATAAAAGATTATACAATAGACTCTGCAGTACCTTTAATACTATCAGCTTCCTATTAAAAGGACAGTTTTACTTAATTTATTTTAATTGTCTGTTGAGCAATTTAATAGCTCACTAAATTTACTGCCTTAATTTTTTGTTTCTTATCCACTTGTTTTTCTCATTCATTTGTCTTAGAATCATATGAAATATTCTGTATTAGACTTTTGTATTAATTTTGTCTCTATTGCATTCAATCTGATAAAATGTAACATAAAGTTTTCCTTAAATTGATATTTTTAAAAAGGAAAAGTTGTTTAAATGTACAAATCAAAATTCCATAAGCAAATAATTGTCTTGAAATATTTTCAAATATATTGTTGAAGGCCAGATGTTGAAAAGCATTTAACATGAACATGCATAGTGTAAATCACATTTTTTGTGTTTATCTAACGTTGTACATTTCCAGTTTTGGAGCAGCAGAATTATTAACTAACAGATACTTTTAGTTAATAATACTCGACTTCTAGACCTCTTATCAGAATTTAAAGTAGCATTTAGGGATTGTATGATTTTCCAAATTGCCGTTTACCACATACATTCCCTTTTGTCACTCATAGAGTGAAAATGACACTTGACTCAATTGATAATGCTTCCTTAAAGCATTTTACAACATTTAAGGTGAGAATATCATTTATGATTACAAGTTCACATCATTGTCTATAAGCAAAATATCAGTTTTAAATATGCCCAGAGTCATCCTGATCTGATCTCCATTTTGCACCTGTTGGTTTATTGTTCTGGGCGGTTTCAAATTCTAGATCTTAACTAATGTTTCCTAATCTGGCTTAGGGAAGTCTTAGGTAGAGTTCAGTGTAATTATACCATCAAAGTGCAAAGCATTTTTTCTATACCTAGAACAGAAGAAGTAACTCAGTTATATTCTTAGAACAGTAATTTCTCATTATTTCTTGTATACTTCAGTGATAGAAATGCAGTGACATTTGAATGTTGACTTTGCTTACCAGTACTCTTAAAGTAATCAGCTTTCTTGCTCACCAGTATGAAAGTAAATGACTCATTTTTTAATGAGCATCTGCCTTTTGTTTCTTCACTCAATAGATAATATCTCATTTCAGTCAGTCAGTTTCTTTTATCAATTTAAAACAAAGTTCACTTGAGGAAATCTTAAGATCATTAACTATTTCCAGACCTGTTTCAAGTGTGTTTTAGGAATATACTGGTGAATTCCTTTTGATTTATCCTAATTAAAGAAAAATAATTCTTTGACTAGGTGGACTTCTTTTTCTTAAAAAAAAAAAAAATGTCAGTTTGTCATATACTTCATTTTCCGCCGTGTGCTTTTTTCTTTTCTTCTGTCTCTTCTCATTCTATAGATTCAGAACCAGGACATACAAGTGAAAATTGGGGGGAGAGAATAATATCTTCTTACAGGACATATTCAGGTAATTAGATTATCAGGTGTTCCTCCTTCAGCCAGAAATTTTTGTCATATTTACTATTAATAATTGTTACTGCAACCTTCTTAATTCAGTCATTTCTAACAAAGATGAAGGGATCCATTTAATTAAAGTAGTGAAACTTTGTGAATTAACATAATCTTTCTGAAGCAAACTTGAATATTCTAAAATTTTCAAGTTTTCATTAACCAGAAATTTGCATGCTTTCACAGGTAGCCTGGAAACATGTTCCAGATGCCATACATATGACAAGTGACTCTAGCTTTCTTTTTTATCATATATCTTCAAAAGCAATATGGTGGATTTATTGTGTATAATCATGTATATTTTCTATAGGATACTTACAAATGGAGGGCAGTTAAGTTCCAATAAATTTGACCTTTTCATTGCTCTTTTCTTCAGTCATTAACTCTGCTAAGTCAGCTATAACTTGTCCTTATCTATCTCAGTTTTGAAAAAATAATTAGAATCCTTTCTAATTTATAAAGTCCTCCAGTCATATTACTAAGCACTTTATATGTTCCCCGCAGTTTTAAAGGAAAACAACATAATGGAGACATGTCCTTTATAAAGTATTTTAGAACCTCTGTTCTGTAATAGCCAGATTTCATGTAAATGTAGAGAGTATTTTACCATAGCTTTTGATAAAAGAATACAAAATAATGCAGGGGTACTATAATACTTTTAAGGAAAAACTTTAAATGTATTCTTAAATGTGTAAAGATTGATCTTTTGAGTACTTTTTTTTTAAAGCATTCCTATCTGGGCTAGAAGATTCTTTTTTTATAATGTCCTAGTATACTTAATCCCTAAGAAATCGTGTCATATTTTACAACAAAAAGTGGCTAATGAAAAAATTGAAATTAACTTTCTATCATTGTAAAGGAGTAAATAAACAGTCAATAATAACCCCTGAAAATCCAACTGAATCTATATAGCGTTATCCTGAATATGTTCATTTAGGATTTGTCACCGAAGTCACATATGCATTTGGCCTTAGTAACGTATGCCCTATAGCTTCTAATATAGCAGGAACATATTTGATAGTTCTCCCAGAAAAAGAGCCAATATAGTTTTCTCCTTAAGATTATTAATTTGTAAACTGGTCCTGGAGTAAAGACCTTTGTGTGCCCACAGAAATTTGAAAATTAAGTGTCCACCCATATGTGTGTGTGTTTGAAATATGTAATACACACACACGTTTGAAAAATATCAGTTAATAAACATCTATTAAGCACCTACTATGTGCCTGGCACTGTGCTAAGTGATAGAGAGATAACAAAGAAAAACACAAGAGAGGCCCTGCCTTCACAGAGCTCACTGTCTAATGAGGGAGACAACATGTAAACAACAATGTGCAATCGAGCTTTTATAAAGGATAAATTAGAAATAATCAACAGGAAAGGCACTGGAGTTATAGAGCATTGAGAAGACAGCATTTTATTCAGAATTTGAAGCCAGAGAATTCAAAAGGTGGAAATGAGAAGAGAGAACATTTTAGGCATGAGGGACAGCCAGTGAAAATGGGCAGAGTCAAGAGACTGGAGTTTTGTGGTCAAGAAATAGCAAGGTCAGTAATCACTAGATCACAGATAGGGTTGGGGGAGCAAGGTTGAAGGAGACAAGAAATATAGGGAGGGCATGTTGCTCCCTTTGAAGTTACCTTCTCAGTGTGTAAAATAACTGTCTATTTCAATAGAAAACATTTTCAGGCATTAAAAGTATATGTACTTATTAAGAGAATAACAAGTACTGGCCAATAAGAGCCCAGCCCTCATGAGTACACACAGAATGTTTGGCCTGATGAACTTCCCAACATGGATTTTGGAGCATGTACAGGTTTTGTAATTGTTTCTAGTCTGCTTACTTGGTACCTTTTTGATTGGTTGCTGAGCCAGTACTGGGTACATGTATATAAGACTCCTCCTGCAAAAGGCAAGTCTTCTTCCTGCCTGACTGTGGAGTGAGGCAAATAAGCTGCTATGAGTAAAGGAAGGGCCTTGATCCTCTATCAGCTAGGGCCAAGGCCTTGAACACCGAGCCCTACTGTTGCTTCTGTCCTTGTGTCTATTCTTATTCTGTGCCTTACGTGAAGAAAAATATTGGAGATAAATTGCATCCATGTGTGCCAGTCTGGTCAACATGAAGCTATGTAAAGCATGGCCTAGGCCTGGGTAAGAGAAATATAAGGCCCCTCTCCCTCCCAGAAGTCCACAATAGCTTGTCCTTTACACAACAAGGCAAGAAAAAGGTTTATTTCCCCTCTCTCTTTCCCTTCGTACCTGTAATTTTGTATACATTGCGATGACTCAACAGCCAGTCAGAAAGGCACATGATAAGTGGACTGGAAACAGTCATAGAACCTATATCTCTTTATGCTCCGAAGTCCACATAAGCAATTGCGTCAGGACCAATGCTCTGTGCTTGCTAATAAGGATTGATATTTCAGTGACTAAGAAGTAATATTTAAAACTGTCTCTTCTACTCTAGACAGCTTCCAAGCATGCCTACCTCTGATCCTGATTTTGAATGTGTTCCAAAAAAGAAAACTTCTATCCTTTAAAATCTCCTACTTGACTATGATAGAGCAGTGTACTGGTTTTTGGGGGGATGGGGAAGAAAAGGGACATGAGAATTGATAAGAAGGATTGGGATTGGGGGAGGCTTAGCAATCCAAGACTGGAATTTTCTTTACTTCTGAAGCCTTGTCTGAGTCTGTAAAAAGATTTTAGAAGAGCTACAAAGTTCATTTCTCTATAGCTGTCTTTGAAAGTCAAGTGAATCTTTCGGATTTTTTTAAAGTCTTAAAGACTTCTGAAGGGTCAGGGGGGAAATGCTTTTAGTTATTTGGCATTTCATGATAAACTACCCATTCATCATTGTGCCTAGATTGATATTCTGAAAATGTATTAATTGCAGGATTGAGGGTGGATGTTATATTTTTGTACATACCTGACCTATTCAAATATCTGGTACCTACATGTTTCAGTACTTGTTCTGAATCTAATTTTTTTTCCTCCTCTGTAGGAGAGTATGATAGCTTTTGAGTTGAGAATCATGAAGGAAAATATAATTAGGTTCGTAAAGGACATATTGAAAATAATCCACATCCTTTGGAGTACTACAATGTTGAAAAAAGCACATGTAGGATATATTTTAGCGGTCTTCTTGCATCTAGTAGTAATGTCAGAGATATTATAATATTGCATCTACAAATTGTGATAATTTTGAGGCAGCTAGGTAATTCAGTGGGTAAAGCACCATGCCTGGAGTCAGGAAATCCTGAGGTCAAATCTTGCCTCAGACATTAAATAACTGTGTGACTATGGGCAAGTCACTTAACCTCTCTTGTCCTCAATTTACTCATCTGTAAAATGGGGATAATAATTACACTTACTTTTCAGGGTTGTTGTGAGGACCAAATAAGGTAATATCTGTATATGTGTTAGTTATTATCATTATTATCATTAGATGCTTCTTAACATGTTATCTAGACACTGTGTGTGTGTGTGTATTACCTCCATCACTAGACTTTTATTAGTGCCTGTTATGTGCTAATTGCTAGGAATGCTTTACCCCACCTCAAAAATACTAAATCGGATAAATTGTAAAGTCCCCAGTAACCAAATGAAGGAAAAACATAGAATTGAAGTGAATGCTAGGAATATTTTTTCTCTTGCGATGTAGTCTTCTGCTTTATATGTATTCATGATACATCAGATATAGAATATTGAAGCCAAATAGGACCCTAAATATCATTCATGCAAATTTGAATTTGTGCTTGAATATGTGCCACATTCTCATTGAATTGTGCTCTATTTTATAAAATCTATATTTTTATTTTGAAAACATTAATCATTAATTTAATTAATTTCATTGATCAAGCAAATATGTGTCATTTTGAAAGTGAGGAAATAAAAGCAAAAATTATTGATATGATAAAAGGCCTTTAAAGGAAATGTTAAACCTCTTTTAAAAATCTTTGCTTATTAAATTTCACTTCAAACAAAACATAAATGGTTGATGACATGCTGATACCTTTAATAACTAATTTTGATTATTTTAATGATATGATAATAAATTAATTACATTTCCTTAGATAAGTTCATTACCGTTGAAACTTATTGTAAAGGCATATATATTATTTATATTCATTAATAGTAGATAAATGACAAAGATGCTAACAAAATTATTGGAAAATAAAAATTGTTTAGACTCACAGTATTTTTCAGAGCAATTTTGTTAATGATCTCAAAATTAGGAGAAATAATTACTAATCATTTTTAAGCACCTACTATGTGCCAGACACTATGCTATGCACTGGGGATACAAAAAGAGGCAAAAGACAGTTTCTGACTTCAAGAAGTTCACAATTCAATGAGAGAGAGGACAAACAAATATATTCTAACAGACTAAGAATTTATCATTTGTACTAAGATTTTTTTAAAATGGTACAAGGATTTTTAGAAATAAGAGAAGAAATGAGAAACATTGAACAGGAATTGAAAAAGATATTTAATTTTTACAGACTTATGGTAATTGAAAGCCTTAATAAAGAATATTTTTAGAAGAAAATTACGTCAAGATACATTTAAATGATGAATGAGTTTGGGCCACTGCGCCTTAGCTAACTGCTCTGGGATCTGGAAGACTCACCAATTTTTCTAGGCTATTAGAGTTCTATTTCATTGCATTTTCATCTACTAAATCATACATTGAAAGAATTAATGTGATCCTTTAAGTGTTTAACTTAGTCTTGAGGAGTAGCTCACTGAACAATAACATCAAACTAAGTACTCACTGACATGAAAATTAAGTTAGGATATTTGAATACTTATGGAACTGAGACTAATGAGGATGAAGTAGTTCTGCGTGTGTGTGTGTGTGTATGTATGTATGTAAAATTAGCTCCTGTGGCTTTAGAGATGAGGATAAGTAAGGTACAAGTATGGTAAATTTTGGAATAAACAGAGGTAGGATCCAAGTCCAGTTTAGATCTAGTCAGTAGCTAATGGTGAAATGCTAGATTTGTCTGATATGAGTCAGGATATAGGCAGAGTTACAAGAAAAGATATCAGGTAAGGTGCAGTCAAAGCAGATTATAGGGCGAGTCAAAATATGGTTTATGATAAAGACATGAAGGAAACAGAAATGGAAGACTGAGGTTGTGCAGGGTGAACAAATTGTTTTAACAGCTTTTTCTTGGATAGTAGGACAATCCTACCCTGATATTGGTACACTGTCCAGTTCTTAAAGGAACCAAAATTCCTTTAGCACCTCAAAATCTGTTAGGCTTACAACAGCTCCTTTACCACATGTATCCTATAAACAGAAAAAATATTCTTAGGACAGATGATAGGCGCCCTAGACTACTGAGTTATGATTTTCCTTTTCTTTCATTCTTCCACACTCATTCCATCAGGGTTCTCATTTCTAGTTTTATTCCTCCAAGATAGGAGATATACCATTCTAGAATTCCATCGTGTTTGATCTAGAAGATGCCTTAATGATCATCTAGCACAAGACCCTTGTTTTACAGACCCAGAGAAGTAAAGAGATTAATCTTATTTGCAAGATTACACAACTAGTAAATGATAAAACTATCATTTGTACCCAGGAGCTCTGGCACCAAATCTAGTATTCTTTTCTAGTAGATCATATTTCTTCTTCCCTTCCCCTAATCCCAAAAGTACCTTTCTCCCTGGCAAAGGGGAGATGTACCTTGGCTTCCTAAGATCTTTTCATGAAAAGTCTGAACCATCCTCAGGGTACATAGTTAGCAGGTTTCTAGATCTACTTCTTGGATCTGTAATCCTTCAAGTTTAGAAGGTACTAAAAACCTTCCCTTTTGCTGCTGAAGTACGGAAGGGTTCATATTTCATACCTGAATTACTTTGCCTCTTGGCCTACTATGGGGAGAAGAATCATAATTATAGGGCATAGAAGATAAGGTCAATCTAATCAAGGAGGAATCAGTATTTTGAGGCATAATTGGTAAGTTAGGTATCCCCGGAGGATAGAAAACTGTTGCCCATGCTTCCTCAGAAGAAGGAATAGTGTTAACTCGTATACATTCCCAAACCCTTTCCCTGTCTTGCATTTGAAATTTTTTTCCCCTAACTGGATGGACCAGCGCTCTGACTGTCTCCAATGCCCAAGTGGCTCTTGATTGAGAAAGCTAGACACTCCCAAGACTTGGTTCTAAAAGCCTTCTAGAATCTAGAATTTCCAAGAGAACCCCTCCTCCACCCCCCAAAATAATCTTGAGCAGCTCCATGTATTTGTTACTATTCAGAACAAGTTTCTTGGAAATATCCTTGTCCTTGAAGATTCTTGGACTTCCATGAATATTAGCTGGAGGGTACCATTTAGCCACCTTGAATCTTGAAAAAGTATCTGAAACTTTATCTAAGAAATTCCGTAATCTGTATTAAGGCATCAGTTGATAATTGCATTTTTAGAACACCCTGGGACTTGCTATAGTTATTCCTCATGGTGAGAACCTGTCTAAAATCTTGAATTCTTGTTTTCTGAAAACATGGAAGAGCTTTATTAGAACAATCATAACAACTGTGAAATTGTAGGGTTATCATATTCAAAGAAAAATAGAGTGTGTGGAGGGCTTGATAGGACAACAGTTAAGGGGAAAGATTGTAGATTATCAAAAGCAAGGAAGATGTAAATTAAGAAATAGGGAAAGAAACTATTAAATTTTGATAGAACAAATCATTAAAATGCAAAATCTTGTCAAAATTAGTAATTTAGCTGATATATTCTGTCAACTATGAACAAATTTAAAAATCTTTAAGCATTCAGTTCAAAAGGTGCTTTTATTATCTAATAAAGAAGTTCTTTATTAAAATGTACTTTGAACTCATATATAAAAAAAGTGCTTCCAAAAGTTCAAACAGAAGTTTGCATTTATTATGCACATGTATAAGATGTCCCAAAAATCTCAGTGCAGTTTTAAACTTTAAGAGCTTAATAGTTAATGTATATATAAACTTTTTAAAGTCTACTATTTTTTCTTTGAATACTTCACTGTTTCATAATCATACCTATGTATTAATATTTCCAGAGAAAGAAGGCCCAGAGAAGAAGAAAACCAAAAAGGAGTCTGGAAATAAGAAATCAACACCTGTTAGCATTCTTTTTGGTTACCCATTATCTGAACGCAAACAGATGGCCCTTGTAATGCAGATGACAGCAAGAGACAACAGTCCAGGTGATGACTTTAAATTCCTATAAATTAATTCTTTGGTTTTCCTTAGTAACATTTAATCCAAAGTTTACACATTAAAATAAAAACTTTAAATGTATAAGCCTTCTTCTGCACTTGCTTTTAGCACTTTGAAATTAGAATCATTGGGCAGCAAACACTATATAATTTATTAACATTTAATTTATCTTATTTTTTTATTTTTGTACTTATGTTTTTATATTTTTAAAGATTAAACAATTTCTTAGATTTCTGAGAGGTTGCACTTTCACATTAAGGTACTGTCAGTAGTAGTAGAATAAGAAAATTTGATTGATTTTCTTTCAATAGTCCATGAAAGTGCTGTATAATTTTTCCTACAGATACCTGATTTTTTTTAAAGTTTTCATAAAATCATTTCTGAATCTGAACATTTCTGTCCTTCTCTTCATTGGTTTCTACTAATGCTGTTTTGAGAAAAAAAGCATAATTTATTTTTTCCATTAATTCCTTAATAATATATTATACACATATTTTTTGTACTTTAAACCTTGTAATGAAATCATCATAGACCATTATTAGGAGTCTTGTTTATTTGTAACAGGGTGAGTATACCATCATAGTATCAACATAATTCTATAAAATCAGATGGCATCTTAATTTTATATGAGGACTTCCATGGATGCATTGTAAATACATCCTTCCAGTGTTGGACATCATACAATTCATGCATGCCAGTTCCTTCTGTGTAGTTTTGTCTGGGCTCTTTCATAGAACTTTGCTCAGTGTTCCAAAGACCTTCCCCTCAGTCTTTTTATGTTTTCTGAGAAACAACATAGCTTGGGGAATAATGATCTGAACATGGAGTTGGAAAGACCTGTAACAATGCTACCTCAGGCACTTTATAGATAAGCAGCTATAGACCTGTCACCCTCTTGCAGCCCCTGTTTTCCTGTCTGTGATTGGGGACAATAGCAGCTATATTACCTTATTCATAATGTTATTGTGAGGATTAAATGAGATAGTGTATATATAAAGGTTATTGAAAACTTTAAAGCACTGTGTGAATGTCTAAGAAGTCATATGGCATCATGGACAGAGACCTAGACTTGGTACCCGGGAAACCATAGTTTAAGTTTTTCCACTAACACATTCCAGTTTTGTGACCCAGGAGGAGATGTCAAGCAGGCAGATCAAGGTAGGACTGGAGTGCAGAAGAAAGATCGGCACTGTATATGAAGACTTAGGAGTCATCTACATGGAGATGAAATTGAGTGATTGGGAACTGATAAGATAATGTAAAGAAAGAGGAAGAGAGAACATCTAAGACAGAGCCCTAGAGTACACCCAGCCATAAAGGGAAGGATATAGCTGATGAGGCTGCAAAGGACATCTAGATAGGAAGATATCCACAAGTAAATAGTATTACAAAAATCCGGGGAGAAAAAAAGAAAAAAATACCACTGACAGTATTAAAGGCCTTGATGAAATCGCATACGTTGTGTACAGACCTCAGCTTTTCTCCTGGCATTTTTCAGAGAGTTGTCTGGCAGCAAACACCATATTATTCATTCCTCAGCCCCTTCTGAAGCCACACTGGTTCTTGGGTAGATGAAGATGAAGGATCTGTCTATTAAGGAGGGCTCTGACAAGAACCTTGCCAGCATTGACTAATAGAGAGACCCCCTTGTGATTATCACAGGACAATTTATTTCCTTTCCCTTTATAGAGTGGAGGTATCCTTAAATTCCTGGGGGTAACTCCTCTTGCTGTATAACATGGAAAATTTCATTCAGCTTTTGTATAAGCAGTGAACTCCCTGCCTTCTAAATCTCAGCTGGAATAGAATCAGCACCAGGTGCTTTGTCACATGAGAGGAGCCTAATGGCATTAAAAATCTCTTCTTTAGTTGAAAACGTGAGTAGAAAGGAATTAACTTTAACCTGAGGTTAAAGTGTCTTCTGAATTGGGTCAGTTACCACATTGATGGTAAATTATTAAACTTGAAAAGTCAAAACTAAAGTGGAGAGAGAATTGGTGCATGATTTTTTTGTTCTCATATGATTGTACACTCAATGCAACCTCTAAAGATGGGATACAGCAAAGTATGAACTGATTTTCTGCTGCTTGTACCTAATTTTGGCCTAATAACGCCAAAAAAACACAGGTTGTCCACCAGCCAGCATAACATTGTCTATATGTGGAACCATCAGTTACAGCAAATGGAGAAACATTGAATGCTGTGGATAAAATCACCTGCGTTGACATTATATTTTCCAGGGATGTACACATAGATGATGAGGTTGGCACATGCATTGCCATAACTAACTCAAGTGTTTGGTAGGCTCTGAAGGAAAGTGTGGGAGAGAAGAGGTATTGGACTGCCTACCAAACTGAAGATCTGCTGATCTCATTGTATGCCTGTGAAATATGGACAGTATACCAGTGCCATGCCAGGAAACGGAATGACTTCCATTTTAATTGTCTTAAGAAGATTCTTTCTGGCAAGATAAAGTACTAGACACTGAGGTCCTTTTTTGAGATAAACAGCCAAGCATTCAAACTCTACCACAGAAAGCTGATTGGTTGGCCATGTTGTTTAAATGCCAAACATACATTTGCCTAAAAGACTGTTTTACAGAGAACTCACACAAGGCAAGCATTCACAGGGAGGTCAGATGAAGCACTACAAGGTTTCTCTACAGAACTTTGGAATTGATTGGGAGATATGCAAAGGACCAACCAGCATGGAATGCCCACATCAAAGAAGGTACTGTGCACTATGAGTGAAGCAGAATTGTAGGAGCTCAAAAGAAACATGAGATGTACAAATTTGGAGATATTTCCACTCCAGATGTTCATGTGGCCATATTTATATCCATACTGTGGAAGAGACTTCCTAGCTCATATTGATCTAATTAGCCACGGTCAGACACACTATACCTTGACTGCAACATTGTGATGTCATTTTAGTCCTCTTCAAGAATGAAGGACAATAACCAACATGCACAAGAAACCATTAGAGGAGAGTCTTTAAAGTAGTATTTTACTTTGCTATTAAATATATTTTTAAAAAATTAGTTAACACCATGGTATCTTGGATTCTCTATAATTTTCAGTTACTTGCATGATGCTAAAGGTGTGGTCTGCTGCATTCTAAAGGGGAAGAAATAAGTACATATAAACACATGTAGAATATAAAGTTCATTCAGATATATATAAATAGAGTTTCAGAGGGAGGACACTACAATTGAGGCTTTATGGAAATGATAGTTCCCGAAGTACATCTTAAAGGAAGAGGGAGACTCTATGAAGCAGCAGGAAGGAGAGTGTATGTTTCAAACAAGGGAGATGGCCAGTGTAAAAGCCTGAAGATGAAAGATGTAATTTCTTGTGTGAGGAACAGAGATAAAGCTGGTTTGTCCATATATTAGAGTGTGAATTGGGGGCTTACATACAGTGACACTTGAAGGATAGGTTAACTTGAGGCAGTTAGGAGGCTGTTGTAATAATCTAAGTGAGAATAAAAGCCTGATCTAAGGTGGTACCTGTGTGAGTAGAAAGAATGGATCAGGTGCAAGAGATGTGAAGGTAGATACAGCAAGAATTCACAACTTTAAGGATAATACAGGGTGAGGAAAAGTCCAAGATAAATAATTCAGAGGCTATGAACCTGGGAGACTAGAAGAATGGTGGTGCCTTGGAGAGAAATAGGGAAGTTTGGGGGGAAATGAAGAACAAAAAAAATAAAGAATTTTGGATGAGGAGAGAGTTTGAAGGAAAGATAAATTCAATTTTGGATATGTTGAGTTCAAGATAATCTCTGGGACATCCAGTTTGAAATATCCAGTAGGCCAGACTGAGTTTAGTAAAGAGAATGAAGTTGTATATATAGATGTGGGAGTTAGCACAGAGATAATTGTTAAACCATCTAATGAGCTAATGAGATTAATAAGAAAGAATAAAGAGAAAGAGGAAAAGATATTCTGGAACAGATATTTGAGAAGTATCCATGGTCAGTAGGTGTGACATAGATAATGAGCTTACAAAGAAGATTAAGGAGGTCAGGCAGTTAGGAAACAAACCCAGACGGGAAAGTATCTCCAGGAGAAGAGGATGGTCAACAGTGTCAAATGTAGCAGAGAAGTCAAGAAGAATCTGGCATGTGTTCCGTACATTGCAGTTCTTCTTCATTGTAGTCTTCTTGCTTAATTTTATCATGAGCATTACAGAGCAAAATAAGAAAGTGACCCATGAAATTGGTAGATCATAAAAGTAAATTTAAAAGGAATAAAATTAGCATCTTAGATGTTACATCTTCTCTCAAAAAGAGAAGTCAATTCAGAGAGATCTGGAAAGACTTATGATCTGATGCACAGCAAAAGCAGCAGAACCAGGAGAACTTTGTGCACAGCAACCACCACAGTGTGAGAGAGTTTTTTCTGGTAGATTTGGAACTTCATTGTAATGCAGGGACTTAAAAAAATTCCCAGTGGTCTTTTAAGGCAAAATGCCTTCCATGTCCAGAGAAAGAACTATGGAATTCAGTCGCAGAATGTAGCAGATCATTTTTGTGTATTACATTTTGGTTTGTTATATGATTTCTCCCATTCATTTTAATTCTTCTGTACAGCATTCTTCACCAGTGAAAAGGTATTTAATAGGAATGTATGTGTAGAACCTATATAAAATTGTATGCCGTCTCAGGGAGGGAGGGAAGTGGGGCTGGGGGTGCATCTGAGTTATATGGTAGTGATTGTAGAACGCTGAAAATAAATAAAATTAATTTAAATAAGAGAAAAGTCAAACTAAGGCAGAGGTTAAGTTAACTTGCTCATATAGCCAGTAAGTGTCTGAAGCTGGATTTGAACTCAGATCTTCCTGACTCCAGGCCCAGTCCTCTACCCATTGTGCCATCTAGCTTCCTATAAGTATAAGATAATAGCAGTATTTCTAGACAGTTTCTCTGAAAAAAAGATCTTACCAAGCTCAATATGAATCATCAATGTGATATGGCAACCAGGAAAGTTAACACAGTCTTTGCATTTAGCCCAGCAGTAGAGAGATGATCCTACTCTACTTTGTCCCTGTCAGACTACAGATTTTTTTTTTAAGTTCTAGGCACTACATTGGTAAACTGGAGAGCAACCAAAATGAAAAGGTCCTAGAAATCTTTTTCACATGAGGATGAATTGAAAGAAATGGCCGGGGGTAGGGGGAGAGGGGTGGAGCCAAGATTGCAGAGTAGAGGGATGCACCTCTAGAACCTCTTCCCCCACAGCCTACAAAATACCTGTAAAAAATGACTAGACAAATTCTAGAGCAGCAGAAGCCACAAAATGACAGAGTGAAAGAGATTTCCAATTCAAGGCAGCCTGGAAGTCTGACAGGAAAGGTCTGTCATATGGTGCAAAGTGGAGCGCAGCCCAGCCTTGTCCATCCTGTGGCAGGGACAGCACTGAAACGGGCTTCAAGGTGCCACCTGCAGCAGCCTTTGCAGATTCCTCAACCCACAAACACCAAAGGCAACTTCAAAGGTCAGTGAGAAAGCTCTTGGTCTAGCTCTGGCCCTAAGCAGCAGCAACTTCCATTGTTGGAGCCCTGGCCTAAAGCCCCTGGGGGAATTGCACAGCTGGTCTGGATGTCAGCCCTAAGTGGTGCTACTGGGGTGAGGAGGTGCTCTGGCTGGCTTGGTGGAACTGGTAGAGGCTCTGGAGAAGGAATTCTACTGGGAGATCTTGGGCAGAAAAGAGTGCTCATAGTTGCTCGCAGACCAGAGTGTAGACCAGATTGAGCCACCTTGGAGGAACTGAGAACTGAGGTCCCCAGAGTATACCCTTCTCTTGACAAAGGACTCAAAAGTCAAGTAACTGGCTGGGAAAATGCCCAAAAAAGGGGAAAAGAATAAGACAATAGAAGGTTACTTTCTTGGTGAGCAGGTATTTTCTTTCATACTTTTGGATGAGGAAGGACAATGCATACCATCAGAGGAAGACTTAAAAGTCAAGGCTTCAGAATCCAAAATCTCCAAAATAAATATGCAATGGTCACAGGCCATAGAAGAGCCCAAAAAAGGTTTTGACAATCAAGTAAGAGAGGTGGAGGAAAAATTGGCACGTGAAATGAGAGTGATGCAAGAAAATCATGAAAAGCAAGTCAATAGCTTGCTAAAGGAGACCCCAAAAAATGCTGAAGGAATTAACACCTTTAAAAATAGACTAACCCAAATGGCAAAAGAGGCTGAAAAAAGCCAATGAGGAGAAGACTTTAAAAAGCAGAATTAGCCAAATGAAAAAGGAGGTTCAAAAGCCCACTGAAAAAAATAGTTCTTTAAAAATTAGAATGGAGCAGATGGAAGCTAATGAGAAACTAAGACATTACAAAACCAAAAGAATTTAAAAAATAGAAGACAATGTGAAATATCTCATTGGAAAAACAACTGACCTGCAAAATAGATCCAGGAGAGACTATTTAAAAATTATGGGACTACCTGAAAGCCATGATCAAAAAAAGAGCCTAGATATCATATTTCATGAAATTATCAAGTAAAACCGCCCTGATATTCTAGAACCACAGGGTAAAATAAATATTGAAAGAATTAACCGATCATCTTCTGAAAGAGATCCAAAAAGAGAAACTCCTAGGAATATTGTAGCCAAATTCCAGAGTTCCCAGGTCAAGGAGAAAATATTGCAAGCAGCTAGAAAGAAACAATTCAAGTATTGTGGAAATACAATCAGAATAACCTAGGATCTGGTAGCTTCTACATTAAGGGATTAAAGGGCTTGGAATATGATATTCCAGATGTCAAAGGAACTAGGATTAAAACCAAGAACCACCTACCCAGCAAAAGTGAGTATAATACTTGAGGTCATTCAGTGAAATAGAGGACTTTCAAGCCTTCTTAATGAAAAGACCAGAGCTGAATAGAAAATCTGACTTTCAAACGCAAGAATCAAGAGAAGCATGAAAAGGTAAACAGGAAGGGGAAATCACAAGGAACTTACTAAAGTTGAACTGTTTACATTCCTACATGGAAAGATAATATTTGTAGCTCTTGAAACTTTTCTCAGTATTTGCGTAATTTGAGGGATTATACACACACACATACACACACACAGATAGATAGATAGACAGACAGATAGATAGATGGCACAGAGTGAGTTGAATAGGAAGGGATATCTAAAAAAATAAAATTGAGGGGTGAGAGAGGAATATATTGGAAGGAGAAAGGGAGAAATGGAATGGGGTAAATTATCTCTCAAAAGAGACAAGAAAAAACTTTTTCAGTGGAGGGGGAAAGGAGGAGATAATCTGGAAAAAGCGAAGCTTACTCATCACATTTGGAGGGAATGACATGCACACTCAATTTGGTATGAAAATCTGTCTTACACTACAGGAAAGTAGAGGAGAAAGGGATAAGTGAAGTGTGGGAGGGATGATAGAAGGGAGGGCAAATAGGGGAAGGGAGTAACTAGAAGTAAACACTTTTGGGAAGGGACAAGATCAAATGAGAGAATAGAATAAAGGGGGGACAAGGTAGGATGTAGGGGAATATAGTTAGTCTTACACAACATGGCTATTATGGAAGTTACTTGCAAAACTACACATATATAGCCTGTATTGAATTGCTTGCCTTCTCAGTAAGGATGGGGAGGGAGAGAGGGAGGGAGAGAAGTTGGAACTCAAAGTTTTAGGAATGAATGTTGAGAATTGTTTTTGCATGTAACTGGAAAATAAGAAATACAGGGAATGGGATGTAGAAATCTATCTTGCCCTACAAGAAAAAAGAGAAGATGGAGATAAGGGAAGGGAGAGGAGTGATAGAAGAGAGGGCACGTTGGTGGAAGGGGTAATCAGAATGCATAGTGTTTTGGGGTGGGGGGGAGAAAATTTGGAACTCAAATTCTTGTGGAAATGAATGTTGAAAACTGAAAATAAATAAATTGGAAAAAGCAAAAAAGAAAGAAATGAGGGTGGAGGGGGAGGGCTAGGAGATGTCAGCAGGAAAAAATAAAACTGAGCATTTTCATAAAACTCCACAAAAGGGTAAAAATGCATTCAGCTGAGTTCTTAGTGGGAAATTCCCAGAATAATCACAGTGAGTCATTTTTCTAGTGCAGTTTAACAAAAGGAGATAGGTCTGCAGGTATTAGAGAAAGGATCTAGCCAGTAATAACCATGCAGAGTATGCCAACACAGGAACTGAAAGAGGGCCAAAGTTTTGTATCAGAGCAAAAAGAGGTGCCAGACTCACAGACTGGCTTGGTCTTATGTAGGAGATAGGAATAGCTCTAGCATTCACCACTCAGTTCCAGATAACCCAGATTCTGAGCAGATTGAGGAGGAGAACTGAACCTAGCGATGGTATTGCAGGTTGAAGGAGAGGTGCACAAGCAAGCAACAGCTATTTAGCTTTGATTCTAAGAATGAAGAAAGATTGCAGATCCAGCCCTTAGCCCAGCAAGAAGCCTATGGTGAAATAACCAGGATGTGAACCCCAGACCAAAGGGGAGCCTGAAGGTCTGCCACTCTAAGCCAGCACAGCTTTCAAACTGGTTGATATGGCTGAGCCCAGCAGCAGTCTACTGGAATTCCAATCAGGGACAATTGTATAGATGTGTTTCTCAGACCCAAACTCCAGTCGGGGAATTGCATAGTTTAAATCAAGAGGGCAGTGGTCAAACTTTGCCCTGAATCAGACCACTTTGGGAGCACTGAAAACTTGCAGATTCATAGCCTCAGCTGTTCCTAGTTCCTAGAATAGCACAACATTCAGTACCCTTAGAAAGTAGCATTAGGATCCAACAGGGCAAAAGCTCATTCTGGACATTTTCTCCACAAGTACACGGAGCTTATCCCTAACATTATTAGATATGTTGTAGAAGGGATTCTTTTTTAGGTATGGAGTTAAATGTCCTCTGAGTTCCTGGCTTTCCAAGGCTGAGATTCTGTAATTTGTATATTTTAAAAATGTGAATTGTAAAAAGAATATATAATTGCACGAGCATACATATTTTCAAGTAAAAGTTTATGGATATATATATATTTTCTATCAAGGGTCAGCAAACTTAAGTCCTAAATCCAGCCCACCACAGGCTGTGACCTAAAAATGACTTTTACGTTTTTAAATACAATAAAATTTAATTTTATTACCTTGCTGGATGGCCTACAGAAACAGGTGTTTCTAGATTTCTTGCTAGATTTGGCCCACTAACCATAGTTTGCTAACTTCTTATTCTGTATCATTAGCAATTTATATATTTCTTCTGTATATTCATTCTTGGGGTCAGAGTTAAGAGTTAAATGAAACTTTTTCACGCAAAAAAAAAAAAGTTAACTGAGAGAACTACCAGTCTAGATGTCTGCTTTACCAGCTGTATAAAATATCTGAAATTAATCTGCACCAATATTGGGGGCATCTTTGATGAAAATATTGCAAGCAAAAAAGTGAATTTTCACAAGTGCTGGGCCTGGAGTTAGGAAGACACATCTCCCTAAGATCAAATTTAGCCTCAGATATTTACCAAATGTGTGATCCTGGGCAAGTCACTTAACCTGGTTTACCTCAGTTTTCCTCATCTATGAAATGAGCTGGAGAAGGAAATGGCAGACTACTCCACTATCTCTGCCAAAAGATCCCTGGCAGGTCATGAAAAATTAGACATGACTGAAAATGACTGAAGAACAGCAAATTTTTTACATCACAGAATTGACTGAAAATTGTACAGATTACAAGATTGCACTGTGCGAATTTTTTACTTTATATAAGAAAGCTTTTGATACAGTAGAACAAAACTACCTGAAATGCTTCCTCCAATAAAATGATCTCATTTGTGTCAAAATAATACAATATCCCTTGATCAACAGAGATTGCTTTTTTCAGACATCTGATCCTGAATATCAAATGAGTCACAAAATGGAAATGTTCTTGCTGTTTGCTCCTGTTATGGAGGAGGTCCATAGTAGGATCCAAGTTGAAGAGAGATTTCCTATAAATAGTAATACCCTCCAGTTGTGTTTGTGGATCACTTGCATCAACCACCAGAATAATGCAGAACTTTCTGTATATCCATAATCACTCGAAATAGTTGGCCTAACATGCACAAAAGAAAAACTAAATGGATGAAAAATGCCTTTTTTGTTAGGCTGTAACATACAATGGATTGGACAACCTATAGAATTTGTCCATCAGTATACGTATGTGTATGTTGCAAATGGACAATGAGCTAGTCTCACAGTTGAGCAGGAGGAGAGTGGGTTAGGTTTAGCCTTTGGAAATTGCCGACAGCTTCTGTGTAAACATTTTTAATACTAAAATTCTTCCAGTGTTATAAGACAATGAATCATGAAATTACTGTAGTTTCCACAGAATTGAAATTGAGATCATAGATAACTCAATGAACAGGCTTAAGAGTAGGAACAGGTTACAGTTTTGAAGTTAGTTATGAACTTTATTACAGTTATGAAGGCGATGATGGTTTACTTATAAAATCCTAAGGAATCAGCAAAGGTAAAAATTGAGACAATAACTTCAGCAAAGTGGCAGGTTATAAAATGAATCCTCAAAAATCAATAGCATTTCTATATTATAATAATTTAAAAATCCAACTGGCAATAATAGGAAAATCTGATTCAAAATTACTACAAAAGGCATAAAATATTTTGAGATCAATTTACCAGAAATACACAAAATACTTACATAGATTCAATTTTAAAGTACTCCTTAAATAACAACTTAAATTGGAAGAATAATTAGTGCTCACAACTAAGCATGCCAGTATAAAAATGGCAATACTATCAAAGTTAAAGTTTTAATCATATGTCAAACTATAAAAGGGATACTTCATAGAACATGTTATGTAATAATAAAATTCATTTGGTGAAATGAAAGATGTAGACCATCAAGGAAATTAGAGGTGGGGAGAAATAGCACCTTCAAACCTCAAACTGTATATGAAGCAGTGTTTAAAAAGTAGAAAAGGAAAACAATGAAATACACTAGACAATAAATCTAAAAACATAAATTACTTATGAAAGAACTTCCTTTATATCCATAACTGTTGGGAAACCCTGAAAGCAGTCTGGCAGAAATTAAGCTTAGGCCAACATCTTATGCCATATTCCACAATAATTTCAAAATGGATAAGTGACCTTATATTAAAGATCATACCATTAAAAAAAGTTATTAAGGAGAAGCAATATAAAGGGTTCCATCAAGGAAATATTGAATATAAAAAAAGATAGGACAATAGCATAATGAGTAAGAGATAGCTGATAACCAAACCCCATACTTTGTTGGTATCGTGTTAATGCCCAACATCCCCTGAAGGAATTTTAATATCTAATAGGTTGGATAGGACCCTCTAGGTTAGAACCTGTGGGAAAACCTGGGCAAAGAACAAAGGGCTGGCAAACATAGATGGGTTGCAGTCAGTACAGTTGATGGGAATACCTAAATTCATGAAATCATAGATCTGTTCAAGTATTTCAGTAGAAAAGTTAAGATATCTGATTTCCTGTTAGTCCACAGATAAACTTGCAGACTTAAGTTCTGTTTCTGTTAATTTGAATTTTATTTCAATTTTGCCTAAAGTTATTTCAGTTTCTTTGCATTTGAAATAAGTATTATATGATATTTTTGTAGTTTAGCAAATTTATGAGTAGCAGGAATGTTGTTCAGTTTTATTTCTGGGCAGCACTTTTTCTATACCTATTAAAGTACACAAAGGAGTTTGCTTTAAAGAGGTACATAGCACACAATTTTCTTCATAGATATTTTAGTTAGTCTTCTAAAGATTTCTAAGCTATATTTTGAACGTGTTTAATCTTTAGCTCTGCTAAATTTCTACTCCAATGTCTCATCATATTGGGACACAGAATGTAATTCCTTTATGTTTTCTCTTCCTGTGCAGTACCTGTACCTTTTTTTCATGAATCTATCAGAAAATATACACAATTTGATGATGGTCTTACCTTCTATTTGTATATTGCCTCAGGGTTATGAATATTTGATTTGTCCATTTGTCATTCATTTTTCTTTCATGACCGTTCTAATTCCTTTTATGGTTATACAGATCCTCAGTAATTCATTTTATGCTATCATGGTAACGTACTGCAGACTCCTTATGGCTGACACATAGTTACATTATCTGGGATATAAATTCCATAAAGGAGAATCTTAACATAGTTGTTGAAGGTACAAGCCCAGAAGGAACTAATAGCTTTTTAGCTTCCCTTATTACACTTGATGCTTTGATGTAATATCTCTTAAGTTTTATACCTCAGTTATTTTGTAGTATTTCTTTAAATCAACTCACATGAAATTTGATAGCCCTAAGGGAAAATCTTTTTATGGTTTAGTTAAACCAGTTTTTAAAGAAGTTTAGTATGAAATGCTTTTGAAGAATCAATATTCCCTGTTCTCATGATAGAAAAACAAAATTACATGCACATTGTTCATTCCCATCAGGGTTTCATTAATGTTAGTTGAATTCTTCTACTATCCCAAAGCAAAACATAAAGTTTTCATAAAGTCCCAGTTTTGAAAAGTTTTGACTTCCTTTTCACTTACAGATTCCACTCCAAATCATCCTTCACAGACAACGCCAGCAGCTCAAAAGAAGACTGCCAGTTCCTCATCTCGACAAAAGGACAAAGTTAATAAAAGAAATGAGCGTGGGGAGACACCTTTACACATGGCAGCTATTCGAGGAGATGTGAAACAAGTCAAAGAATTAATAAGTTTGGGGGCAAATGTGAATGTGAAAGATTTTGCAGGTAAGTTAACAATTCAAAATTAATATAGCTGTACCTGAATATATATACTAATAATTTCTATCTATACTGCCATATATGCCAGTAGTTATTTGCTTCCTTAATTTTTAATTTAAAAAAATCTATTGCAAAGACTTTTGGATAGGGTGACTGTCTGAACAGAGGCAGGCAGCCATACACTTATTTCAGTAAAAATCTAAACATAGCAGCAAAACAAATAGTGATGAAGACATCCAGTGAGAAACTATAATACAGAAGGAACTAGGTGGTGCAGTGGATAGAGCATGGTCCCTGAAGTAAGGAGGACCTGAGTCGTCACACGCTAGCTGTGTGACCCTGGGTAAGTTGCTTAACCCTGATTGCCTTACAAAAAAAAAGAAAAAGAAACTACAGTATGTGATTTAACCTCCTTTCCTCCTGGGCTGCAAAAAAAAAAAAAAGAAGGTAGCCAGAAACTCACAAAAAGGGGTCCTTCAAAAAGAAAAAAAATATAACACTAATATAGGCAAAGTTATATTGGCACAAAAATAAAAGTTAAAAAAATCTTTGCACAAGCAAATATTTGGACCTACAAGAATCTATGTTCAGAAGCAGCAAGAACATAGAACTCCCACAAGAAAGTCCCAGGGTAGTCAAAAATTCCACAGTGTGACCCTTGGAAACAAAGAAACCCAGTAGTAATTGCATACCCAAAAGCATAGAAAGAACTAGAACTTGGCTCTGACACAAAACCTCAATTCAGGAACTAAAGGTGCAAAGTTGATTAAGTAAAAGACAACAATCTTTAAAAAGAATTATAGATCTAGTGATTCCCAAAAAGGCAACCTAGATGAAAAGTATGTTTTTGTAACTACAAGTATAGAGATAGTTTCAAAGAGAAAAAAATTGGATTTTTCCCAAGGACTATATGAATACCTGGAAGAAATAAAGCAAGAGAGAAAAAATGAAGTAAAAACTTTTGGGGTAAAGAATTAGGAGAGTGGTGAATGTTACTGAAGTAATGGATTCCCTAAAAAAATTAAATAAACCAAAAAGAAGTCAAGAAGGTATAAGGTATATGCTATTAGACACAGCTCACCTGGAAGATAGATTAAGAAGATAGGATTTATTTCGAGAAAAAAAATTAAAATTGCTTAGATCTATTAGAAGCTGAAACAAAGTGAACATAGAATCTTCCTATTACCTATAGGATCCCCAAAGGGAAAAGTCTTAAGCCACTTCACAGAAAGAGTTTAAGTACCAAGAAACCACAGTTAGGAACAAATAAGACCTGGTAACTATAGTCATAAAAAACAGGATATCTTGGAATACAGTATTCCAATAGGCAAATGTATAGGCTTACAACCAATAATAAATTACCATGCAAAAACAAGTATAATCTGACAAGAAAACAGAAAACCAATCTCTAATAGCTTTGAGGACTATTAGGCATTCCTGATTAAAGACCAGAACTGGGAAGAAACTTTGAAATGAAAATATAGGTGTCTAAAGAGACCTAGAAAGTAAAGAACTTGAAACTAAGGGAGTGCTCATCGGTTGGGCAATGGCTGAACAAGTTATGACATGTGAAGGTAATGAAGTATTGCAGTGTAAGAAATGATGAAAGATGATTTTAGAAAAAACTGGGAAAGCTTATATGAACTGCTATAGAATCAGAATAGTTTAGATAATATCACAGTGTTTTAAAGCAAAATGACTTTGAAATACATAAGAACTCTAATCACAACAACAGTTACAACTCCAGAGAACCTATGGTGAATACCTTCTGACAAAGATGATGTATAAAGATACATGTATTTTCAGAATGACCACTTTGTAGTTCATTTGTTTTTGCTTTTGTTTTTTGCTTGATTATTCTTGTTTGTTAAAGGGTTTTTTTTTTTTTTAAATAGAGGGGTTTTGGGGAGAGACAGAGAAACTAGAAGTAGTGATGTCTCCCAAGAAAAATTCAGGCATTGGAAAAAATGTTTAATGTATAGAAAAGAACAGAAGGAAACACAGACAAGTGAGACAGCTTTAAAAGAAAGATATTGAGGTGATTACATATTTTTTTAAAGCAAGCTATATGAAATAGAGAGATTCACAATTTCATATGCAATCCTTTTTACATTCTACTTTATATATTGAGATGCTTATTTTTTTTGGTGTTAAGTTCAAAATAAAAACTAATTTTTAAAAGTATCATTATAGAATGAAAATGTATCTAAATAAAAAATACAGAAACGTAGAATCTTCAAGATGTACAGTACCCTAGAAGACAAGTGAGATGGGAGTACCCAAATATTTTCACTGGTTAGCCCATGAGTGGTCAGAAATCCATATATTTGTGGATTTGGGGAGGCATTTTTTATAAATATAATTACTAATTTACCCAAAACTTTTAACAGATATATTATGGTAGTCAATCATGCGTTAATGGTAAGAGGGAGGTGGGGTAAGCCCAATTCATGTATTTTATTTAATTCAGGTTTGAAAAAAACTCTTTCTAAAATCCTCAGGGCTATATCTCAGTCAGGTGGACTGTATTGGAACTAATTGCTAAATATTGGATACTTGGACCGTAGTCCAATCCCCTGATTTTAAAGTTATGGAAACTGATAAGCAGAGAAGAGAGGTAACCTAATCACAGCCAATTTGTGGCAAATATAGAATTAGAGTGTAAAATTGCTGACTTTCAGAATTATCCACTTCTATCCTCCCATCCCTTTTCAGCCATTTCTTGCCTCCCAGATCATTTAATTCCAAAGTGGCCAGAATAGAGTTGGGACTTTAAGAGATCCTGAAGGAAGAAGAAAAGACTGTGGAGTCCTAGGCTACATAGGAATATATAATTTCTCCTTACCCTAGCCTCTGGTCTGTCACTCATGGGAGGATGAAACTCTTTCATTCTACAAAAATTCCCTGCCTCTGATGTCTTGCCTTATTCCTTTCTTGCCACCAGCCTCAACCATTGCCTTTCCTAGAGCTTAAAGTAGAATCACAGAAACAGGCCTTTTAATACCTGGAAGAGTCTTAAGAGAAAACATGGTTCAGTCTCCTCATCTTACAGGTGAAAAATCCCCACATCTTACAAGGGGGTTAAAAGGACAAACTTAGCAATTTGCTTTGCATCATGCAGCCAGTTAAGGGGCAGAACTTAGGTCTCCTAACTCCTAGCCTGATATTTTTCCATTATATCATGGTGTTACAATTCCCAGTGATACTCCCAATCTCCCTTTCCAGGCTTCATCATTTGTTCTTTCAAGCAGGTACATGCCTTCTAAGGAGTTGGAATCCCAGGAATTGGGTAGCACAGTGTAAAGAGTTCATTGCCATACTAGCTAGGATCAAAAGCAAGCATGAAGGGAGTAGGAAAGACAAGAAAGGACAAAGGTTTGCCCAAGATGGGCATTGAGAAATGCTAATTCTAGTCAATTATCTCCCTTGCCTTCGATTTTGCCTATTGCTCTTTGTTAGGAAGGAGGAATAGAAGAGCAACACCTCCCTCCAGTTAGGATGCAAATATGCACTTGTTTATGTGCACTCATGTTCGCACAGCAAACCTCAAATGAACACATTACATACATATGCATTCTATAGTCTATCCAGGGCTTCTTACATGTTTTCCACTCATAACCGCTTTAGCACTTCTTAAATTATGGGTTGCACGCTATATGGGACAGTTCTATTAAATAAATAATTATTTAACTCCTATGTACCAAGTACTGTGTTAGAAACTGGAGATTAAAGACAAAAATGAAACGATTCCTACTCTCAAGAAGCTTACATTTTACTGGGAAGAAATCAAGTATACATACGTACATATGTATGTATATATATGCACCATTATATTTGCATATACCTGTGTATACATAGTCTAAGATAAAATACAAAGTCCTCTATTGCTTTGTATTCAAAATTCTTCAAAATGTGGCTCTAGCCATGTTTATTACATACCTTCACAAACTTTACTTTCCAGCCAAACTGACATACTCACTGTTCCCAATATACATCATACCATCTTCTTCCTCATTAGACTGTGAGTTTCTTAAGAATAGTAGCTAATATCCTTCCCATTCCCAAACCCCCCTCTCCTCACCAGAGATAACTTTTGTGTGTGTATGTATGTGTATGTGTGTTTTCACTTCTCGATGTAAGATAAATAAGCTCCTTGCTGCTACCATAGAATGTGAACACCTTGAAGTTAAAAAAAATATTTTATTTGGCATTGTTCACATGAATTAGTGGTCTGTATTTCAGTGTCTAATATAAACAGAGCAATTTTTTATTCCTTCTAAGAGAGAATCAACTCTATTTTCAAAGATAGGCATTTTTGTTCATTTAAAATGATAATTTAAGCTAATAACAGACAAAAAAGGTTTTAAACAGAGGTTCATGTAGACCTTTTTAATGACTAGGATAAAACTTACTTGTAGGATTCTTTGCATTTTTAATTACTTGGATTAGGGGAAGGTGGGAGTTTAAGTAGGTTTGATGATCCTCCTGACAGTTCATTTATACTTGGTCATTTCTTAGCAAAGCTTTCACATAGAGCAAGATAAATATCAGCCCTGCCTACATCTAAATTAATAATTTTTTTTGAGAGGACCTGTGGTTTCATTAATATAAAGAACTCCCAGTGAGGAAATTCAGTGCAGTGATGGAGATTGGCTAGGGTTAGAGAAGGGCCTGGGACTCCCTTAGGACTACTTTAGTGTCTTTCCATGGTCACACCATGTCCAGTGGAATTTGAAACCAGGTTCTCTTGGCTTCAGGGCTACCTTTTTATCCACTATGCAACACTGTTCCTCAGTGTAAAAAATTAATTTGGTTCGTTGTCATTTCTTCCAAGCAGAGTTCACCTTATTTAAAAGAAATATATGTTCCAAAGACAGCGCAAACTAAATATATAATAAAATTTAAATGAAAGAAGTTTTAACCTACCTTCCTGCTTCATTTCACTCTTCTTGCAAGTTTTCTCTCAGTTTATTTACTTTAAGGTGGTTGTTTTTACCCCTTGCATTAAGTTTACAATGGTCAAGGTTTCTATTTTGAAATTTTTGGTTAACTGGAATTTCCTACTTTAAAAAAAAAAAAAAAAACCTTTTAACCTAGGAAATTAATACAGACTATGATCATTTACCTACGTGAATGAATCGTTCTAAAGTTTTACATGAAACATCATTTACATGTGATTGTGTTTTCAATGAGCATTTTCTATATTATGCTGATTTAAGAAAATACAGAACAAAATAGTTATATGTTGTATGGCAGGGTATATATCTATGTATACACACATACTTGTATACATGTATGTACAGTATATATGTGCAGGCGTCAAGGTAGTATGGTATATAGAGCGTGGAATTTCAAGTCAGGAAGACCTGAATTTAAATCACATCTCAAACACTTAATGGTTATAGGGAAGTTTTTTAACCTCAATTAGCCTGAGTTTCTTCATCTGTAAAATGGAAATAATAAGAGCACCTGCCTCACAGGGTTATAATAATACATGCAAAGTGTTTTGCAAACTTTAAAGTACTATTATGTTATTATATGCTTGTATTCATATATTTTGTATTGTTTTCATACATAGTGGCTTAATATTAATTTAATATCCAAAATTTAGGTTGGACACCACTACATGAAGCTTGTAATGTTGGATACTATGATGTTGCTAAGGTCCTCATAGCAGCTGGAGCAGATGTTAACACACAAGGATTAGATGATGATACACCACTCCATGACTCAGCTAGTAGTGGGCACAGAGATGTAAGTATAATAGACAAGTTAATCCAAAATTCCAAGAATCATATACAGCCCAGAAAATGATTCTTGTGATTCCTACATTGGTTGCTTTATTCTTCTTCATGTACTTTTTTGAACAGGTATATCCTCTTTACAAAGTAACTGTTCAATCTGACAATTTAAGTAGTTTTTTAGTATTTTTGTTTTAATGTTTTCAGAACCCTAGTAATACCATAAAATAATTAAGACCCGTTTGTAATTAGTGATTAGATTTTCATAATTATCATAAATTCTAGACTTCCAAAGAATTTAATGCCCAAATTCTAAAGATTTAGCAGATGAGATTTCTACATAAAAGAGAAATCTTTGCTAGTAAAAGAATATATCGTTCCCCATTTTCTAGAGAGATTTTCTTTGAAAAGTGACATAGAGAACACTCAAAATACTTGTGTCTAAAATTTAGAAAAGGATTTTTAGAAAGTATTTTATGTATATTTAATAGTAGAATACTAGATATGGTATTTTAAGTTACTCCTCACTGTATATGTACATATTGAATATGGTACATTTTCACTATGATTTTGAAGATAGATGATAATATAATAGTCCATAATAAATGTTAAATAGTGCAGTGTTCAAAGCAGTCTACATATTGGAACCCTAGCCTTCTGATTCCAGAACCAATATATACTTCTTCTTTCTAGGGTGCCCTATCATTCCATTGCATTATTATATGATAACTTATTCAACTCTTCTCCAGTTGTTAGACATAGAGATTTCCAGGGTTTTTTTGCAGGGTGGGGAATGGAGGTGGGGCTGTGTTCTGTTATAAGTAGAGCAGCTATGAATATTTTTGTGCCATTAGGTCCTTCCTCTCCCCATGCCTGTCTCATAATACTTTTGGGTTTTTAGTAGTTTATTATTTTTATTTTTTAAGAAAAGAGGTGGTTTCTTTTACGATACTGTCCTTTCTTCATTTCCCTTCCATCTCACGTTCCATTGAGAAAATTTTAAAAATTAAAACTAAACTAAAAAAACAAATCCCTTAATCCATGCCTAAATAGTTATGACAAAACAGATTCTCCCATCAGTCATGTCTGAAAATGTGTGTCTCATCCTACTTTTCAAATTTGTCACCTCTCTGTCAGGAGGCAAATGGTAATGATCAGAATGTTCCATGTTATCTTGTATAATCAGTCCTCTCTATCACTAGATTAGCCATTAATTCTTCCCCTGTCTATAAATCCAAAAGGTTATTTCTTATTCCTTTAATTTGTTTATGATGTGACCTTTTATGTCTATGTCATGTCAATTTGGAATTTACCTTGATGTGTCTGTTGTGAAGTATTGATCTAACTTTAATTTCTTCCAGAATGAGTCAAGTTTTCCCAACAGTTTTTGTCAGATAGAGAATTTCTCCCCAAAACTGTCATGTTTAGGCTGTTTTTTTTCCCCAAGAATTTATCTTGCTTTATTTTTTTTTAAATTAATTTATTTCTTTTTAGTTTTCAACATTCAGTTTCACAAGCTTTTGAGTTTTAAATTTTCTGTGCCTCCCTCCCCTCCAACCTCCTCAGGATGACATGCAATCTGATATAGGATCTTTGTATACATTCATATTAAACATATTTTCATGTTAGTCATGATGTAAAGAAGAATTGGAACCAATGGGAGGAACCACATCTTTAAGTTTATCAAACTCCATGATACTATGTTAACTTTTGTATGTAGTTTAACAGATCAGCTCCACTGATCAGCCTTTATTTTTTTAATCCAGTACCAAATTATTTAATGATTATTGATTTGAAGTGCAGTTTGAGATCTGGTACTTTTGAAACCCCTTCCTTCCCACTTTTTTCATTATTACTCTTGAGATATTGAATTTTTGTATGTCCATATGAATTTTATTATTCTTTTGTCTTGCTCTATAACATATTCTTTTGGGAGTTTGAGTGGTATAGCATAAGTAATTTAGTGCAGATAATCATTTAGTTTGCAGTTGTTATTGTATTGATTTGACTGTGAGAAATTAATGTTTCTCCAGTTGTTCAGGTCTGTTTTTATTTCTGCAAAGAATGTCTTATTTATATTCATATAGTCTTCTTGCAGAATTTTGTTGATCATATGTATTTAATTTTTTTAAAAACAAAATCTGGCAATATTAATACACATTTCTAAACTAGAGGATTAAAATTCTTTAGAGTAGCATTCAGTTAATCATCACAACTGATACTGGCTAATAAATAGAGTGCCAATCATCGGAATAGATTAGGTACACAATACATGGTAGTAAGTAGTCATAGTATTCTAGTGTTTGATAAACCCCAAAATTCAAACTTTAGAGGTAAAAACTTAACATTTGACAAAGTTTGCTGGGAAAACCAGAAAGCAGTTTGCAAGGAACTTGACATAGATCAATATTGCACACCAATTACCAAGATAAGATAAAAATAGATATATTATTTAGTCATGAAGAGTGTTACAGGGGAGCATGGAAAAATGTACTTAACAGATCTATAGGTAAGGAAAGAGTTTATGACCAAACAGGACATACAGAGGATTCCAGAAAGTAAAATGGATAATTTTGAATATATTAAATTAGATTATATATACATATATATATAAAACCAATTTTATATATATGATTGACTATATATATAAAATTAATTTTATATATAAAATTAAAAAGCTTTTGCACAAACAAAACTAATGCAGTAAAAATTAGAAGGAAGCAGAAAACTGGGGGAAATATTTTACATCAGGTTTCTCTAATAAAGGCGTCATTTCTTAAATATGTAGGGAACTGAGCCAAATTTACAAAAATAAAAGCCATTCCCCAGTTGACAGTTGGTCAGAGGATATGAACAAGCACTATATAACATACTCCCCAAATGGAATTAAATGTATTTTAATAGTCAGAAAATTACATGTTACTATACAGTGTGAAGATAATGTCTATGTACAGTCAGATCACTGACTTGTTAGAGGAAAAGTGAACATTGCAAACCAAGGAAAAAGAAAAAAAGAAAAAAGAAAAGATATAGTTTGCAATTCAAACAGTTCTAGCCAAACTTATTTAAATAACCCTGAAAAAAAAGAGAAGACGCATTGATTCCAGTTATAGCAATTTTTACAGGAATTTGACTAATCATTTGCCAAAACAAGAAAACCAAGAGAGCTTAAAACAGACAACATTTCATTAAACACTAATGATGCACCATTCAAGTCAAGTCAACAGGCATTTATCAAGTACCTACCATGTGTCAGAAATTATGCTAAGGATTGGGAGAGCAAAGAGAAAGCAAAAGCATTCCCTGTAGCTAAAAGTCACTCACATTCTCCCTTCGAAGAAATTCAGCTTAACCAGGCTTGACACTAGATTGTACCTTTGTTTGCTGCCCTGATGATCTTCCCACCTCTGTCCTTTATAATCTCTTTATCTGAGGCCTGTAGACTGAGGGGACCCTGGAAAAAGGAGTTTGGAAGGAAAAGAAGTATCCACCCTCTACATAAACACATACCTTCTATTTTCCGTGGACATTTTTATACTAAATCAAATAAAGATTTTGCTTTTAAAAAAAAAAGCAGTACCTGATCTCACAGAACTTACATTTTAACAGGGGAGACAACACATACATACATCTATACCTAAAAGACAAATAAAGAGGAGGTGGAAGGTAGCCTTTGAGGGGAAGGCACTAACAGATAGAGGAACATGGAAAGACCTGTAGGAAGTGACTCTTAAGCTGACTCTTAAAGGAAGTCAGAGATTCTAAGCAGGGCAAGGGGGGATATTTGGGAGAGGAATTTAGACATGAGAAACAGCCAGTGCAAATGCACAGAGACAGGAGATAAGTCATCATGTGTAAGGAAGAACAAATAGGTCAGTATGTCTAGACCACAGAGTATATGGGAAGTATTATTATATAAGACTGGAAAGGTGGAAAAGAACCAGGTAGTTTAAAAAGTTTCAATACCAAATAGAGGAGTTTATATTTTGTCCTAGAGCAAATGTTATTATAGGAGGACACTGGAGTTGGAGTATGGGAGTGACATGGTCAGATCTGCATTGATGTCAAACTCAAATAGAAATGGATAACTGCTGATCCCATATTGACTTAGACATGCATTTTCTATTTTTATTTTGTTAAAAGATTTCCTAATTACATTTTAGTCTAGTTCTGGCCTCACTGGGAAACATCCCAGGTCTGCAGGGAGTTTGACACCTCTGCTGTGAAAGATGGTATGGAATAGGGAGACACTTGAGATATGAGAAGTTTAGTTAGAAGCCTCATGAAACAATTGAGGCAAGCAAAGATAAGGGGACAACTAAGTGGTTCAGTGGATAGAGTGCTGAGTCCAAAGACAGGAAGACTCATCTTTCTGAGTTTGAATCTGGCCTCAGATGCTAACTGGCTGTGTGACCCTCAGCAAGTTACTTAACTGTTTGTCTCAGTTTCCTCATCTGTAAAATGAGCTGGAAAAAGAAATGGCAAGGCACTGTCATATATTTGGTAAGAAAATCCCAAATAGAGTCATGAAGATTGAAACATGATTGAACAAGTGAAAAAGGCATGAACTTAGGATAGTAGATGGACAAGTAGAAAAAAGGGAACATATGAAAGAGCTATTATAGAGAAAGAATTTAAAATCTTTGGCAGTTGATTGAATATAAGTGGTAAACAAGAAGAAGAGTCCAGAAGAACACCAGGATTCCAAACCTAAATGACAAAAAAAGCATAGTAGTGGTTCCTTTTACAGCTATGGGGAAATTGGGGAGAAGGGTGATTTGGGGATGAAAGATAATAAGTTTTAATGTGGACTTGTTGAGTTTGAGGTGTCTATACTGTAGGATATCTGTATCCCATTGGCTGTTGGTATTGTAGGACTGGACCTCATTAGAGAGGCTAAGATGGGAAATCTTAGAGTCATCTCCCTAGATATGATCATTAAACCCATGAGAGTGGATATGATCACCAAGTGAGAGAGTAGCAGCTCCTCTCTTCCTTCTCCTTCCTTTCCTCCTTCTCCTCCTCCTCCTCTTCCTCCTCTTCTTCCTCCTCTTCCTCCTCTCCTATCCTCTGGTATTCTACCCAGGGGAAGATGTATGCCATGCCCAAAAGCTGCCTTTTTTCAAACTCCGAATTTACTGGCTACATTTCTTGCCTGAAGATCAAGCCTTAAACCCAATTCACTCTGGAGCTCATAGACAGGACAACAAGTCCCCACCCACCTAGAACTGAGTGAATGTAATTACTAAATAGTCATTGTTTCTCTTTTACCCAGGAACCCTGAAGGTCTTCCCCTCCTAGTTAGATTTTTTTTTTTATTAAAGGGGCTCTCCCTTGAGTAACTACTTAAAGAAGCCTATTCATTGAATCAGTGTATCACACTCAGAGTGAGAATATGATAAGACCTTAGCCTGAAAGGGCCAGAGTCTCAAATTGCATCCTGGGCCATCTCCAATTATCCTGATGAATATCAGGCCATTGGACCCAGATGGCTTAGTAGAAAAAAGTCTTTCCAGGCCCCTCTGAAGTCTTCCTGTTCATCATTTCTTATAGCGCAATAGTATTCCATTACATTCATATACCATAATTTATTCAGCCATTCCCCAGTAGATGGGCAGTAATTTGTAATACTTTTGAAAATTGTTTGTTTATATCCTTTAACTATTCATTGGGAGATAGCTTTTGGTCTTATATATTTTTGTTAATCCCCTACGTCTTGGATTTCACACTCTTTTAAGACAGAGATACTTTGTGAAAATTTTTTCCTAATCATCAGTTTCCTTTCTTATTCTAACTATATTAATTTATTTCATGCCAATATTTAATTTTAAGTAATCAAAATTATCTATTTTCATTTTTTGTAGTAGACTGTGTCCCTTGTTTGTTAATTATAATGTCCCTAGCCATAGCTGTGAAATATACCTGTTCTAGGTTGAACTTATCTCAGGTCACCAACCTGAGTAATTCATATTCAATACTGGAATGAAATAAGACATTCACATTTTTGAAGGGTTCACAAAAGAAGATTACTTAACCATAGCAGAAGGATATTCAACAAGGATATACATTGAAGAAGATACCTTGAATTGATTCAGTTGAGCAAGTTCCCTTGCCTGAGTTGCCTGTCATTGTCCCAAACTGGAGCATCCAAGCACACCAGGAACTCTTCATGGCTGTTTTGTATTCAGAGAATCAGGAAGTCAGATCAGTGGCCTAAGCAGTTAGTTCTGTCAGCCATTCAAATCTCAAGATTGGTTTTAATACCTTTTAAGGAAAAATACCTAACTTACATGAGGGTGAGAGATTAGGATATTGCTCCAAGGACAGTACTTGATCTTGTTCCCCCTTTTTTTTTTAACCAAGAGATTACCAAGGCCAAAAAATCCATCACCTGCCAACCTGTGTATAGATCAGCTTGTCTCCAGTCAGTCTAGTCTAGGCTGCACAAAAGCCTTTCTGATCTAGCAGAGCTGAACAGTGCTGGAGCAGCCCTGGTGCCTTTGGGATCCCAGGGTCACCACCTTGCTATGATGAAGTATCAGAGAAGGATGTCTGTGGATGTTACCAACTACAATGCAATCACAATAGTAATTAGTAAGGGAAATGAAGCTTAAGTGTAGAGTCAGAAGAGACCTCTGTATTCCAATCCCTTCACTTTACAAATGAAAAACTGAGCCTGAGAGGTTAAGTGGCTTTCCCAGAGTCAGACAGATAAGTAGGAGGCACAGCTGGGACATGAACCCAGCTGTTCTCATTCTGTATCTAGTGCCATTGACATTGATCCAGTTATAATGAACTAAGTTATACAAGCCTCCTTACTGATAAAAACAAGTCATATATTAGAATATGATAAAGAAAAAATAAATTTAACAATTAATACTTCAAACATAAATTTATTGAATTACCCTATAAAACAGAAGAGGTTTACAAAATAGATAATAATATGACAGGAAAAATTAGGTTTCTTACAGGAAACAAACTTAAAACAGGAAGACATTTTCAGATTTCAAAATTACTATTTGGAATGAAATTTATTATGTATTAGTTCACTCCAAAAGTTCAAGAGCTATAGTCATGATATTAAAACAATATTAAATTCAAATCAGAAATTACTGAGAGATATAGAAACTGTCATTCCTAAGGATACAGTTTACGTGGAAAATAGATCAATAAACACAGGCAATTGTATTTTTAAAGGAAAATTTAAGCAAGTTGCAAAAAAGGTTATGAACAGAATAATATTAAAAGAAAATACCTTCCCACCATCACACTGAGTACAGCAAGAGAGATAAAGAAAAACAAGGATTCACAGGCTTGCACAGAACACTGTGAAAAAATAGATTTGAAGGCCGTATTGAGAACTGAAAATATTAGGGAGTATTTTTATTTGAATATTCTTCAAGCATTTATAAAAATTGATCACATCCTAAGGCACGGATAAAATATAAATGAAGACAGGAAAATTGTTGTGGCCAAAAACCTCGCCAATATGTAGCCAACATGGTATAGAGCCTCTCCAAATTTAATTCATCTATTCCTCGAACCTCTTTTATCAGCAGGACCATGTTTAAAACCTTTCCTACTAACTAAGAATTTCTATAGCTTTTGTTCTGCTCATGAGACCTTAGAGAACACATGGTTATCTCCATTCCATAGTAAGGCAGTAGAATGGAAATTTTATGGAGGATGTCATATTTTTATAGTCTCAGAATATGCCCTATAGGCTGGCATGCACAGATTTTCAAAAGACTGTTTCTGGTTCCCTTCCAAAGAACAGTAGGGAAATAGAAAACTGATCACACCATTTTCAGAAGCAAGAAAAGCTATTGATTTCTACCTACTATAGACCTAGAGGAGGACAGCTACACGGCACAATGGATAGAATGCGAAGCCTAGAGTCAGGAAGACTCATCTTCTTGAATTCAAATATGACCTCAGACACTAACCAGGTGACTATGGGCAGATCACTTAACCCTTCTTGCCTCAGTTTCCTCATCTGCAAAAAATGAGTTGGAAAAGGAAATGGCAAATCACTCCAGTATCTTTGCCAAGAAAATCCCAAATGGAATCAAGAAGAGTTCAACATAATGGAAAAGGAGTAAACAACAACATAGTCACATAGAAATCTAGTCTTGAAGTGAGGAAGACTTGGTTTTAAGGTCTGTCATTTAACCAAATAATCAATTAAAGAAATATTACCTGTCACTTAACCAAATGATATATCAAATGAGATATTTGTAAAAATGCTTAGCATGGTACCTTGCTCATAGTTGGCAGTATATAAATGCTTAGTTCTTTCCCCACTTAACCTTTCAACTGTAAGTTGCAGACTAAGTTACTGAAAGTGTTTTCACATCAGGAGCTCTCTACATTGATAAAATTATAGATGTGGACACCCCTATGCCATCTCCCCGCAAAAAATACATGCCTGGAATTAGAGGTTATGTGCAATTAAAAACTTTTTTCTCTTCTGTCTGTCTTCTCTAAACAGCCAAGGGAAAAAGTTTTTATCATGGAGGGGGAAGGGAAGGAAATAATCATTTATTTAGCACCTGTTCTGGTTCACACAACTAATTGTTCGGCCTAGAGGCCGAAGGGCTACCCAAGCCTTTCTTACCTGTCGTCCAGGTCTTCGGAGATCAGCTGGATAACGTGTTGAGAGAAGAGACTTTCCAGAGTCAAACAAGGGTTAGGCTGTATTCAGGGTCTTAGTTACATGTGCAGGGTGAATTCTTCCTCAGGAGAGAGGAATCCTCCTCCCAAGGGGCAAGGATCGTACAGCAAGAGGATGGGAGCGGAAGCTGGGGGGAGGAGGGGGGGTGGACCCTCTTCCCTCCAAGGGCCCCTCAGCGCAAAGAGCCCCTGGAGGGGACTCCGCATCCAGAAGAGGGCCTTCAGGCTTTCCTGTCCCTACTTAAGCTCTCCCGCTGCATAGTTTGCACGTGAATACTGTGCGTGCTCTCAGCCGCTAGCTAGTCAACAACACGTGTGCTCAGACCACGGGCCAATCTCAAGGGTGGGATGCTCTCCCCAGCAAGTTTCCCATTGAGAAGAGGTGGAAATGCACGAGATAGCCCATGTTTCACACCTCAATTCCCAGCTGTTCCCTGGGGGGCCTCATGAGAACTCTGAGGTTTAGAAGTCCTCACCTTTAGCTGCCCAAGACTGTCCTCATGAAACTGAGCTTAGACCCCTAACACTAATTAGTGTCAGACTGGATTTGAGCTCAGGTCTTTTTAATTCTATTATTCAAATTCAAATATTATAGGCCTGAGTCTTTCCAGTTAATATTTTTTCCTGAATTGCTCGATGTTCATGGTTCAGGAGCAATAATTGGTTCTGCTTAAAGAGACATGTTAAGAATTTGCCCCTGAGATAGATATTTTAGCCATATGCAGTTAGATCATGTATGTCATCTATAAGTCAACTATTTCACATGTTATTTTAATATATTTATATAATGTATATTTAATATTTTTAATAATCTGTTAATTTAGTTCTATAAGATGATGATCTATAGTTTAGTGATCTTTTTTTTTCTGTTTTCTTTAATAATCCTGGGTCAGTGCATGAACGCATTTAATTGTTGAATTCGTTGTGAATCTTCTAATTTGTTTAATTTTAAAAAATATTTTAGCTGCAGTTCATCTGTAAATCCTCTTTGTATTGATTCTAAAATTTAAACAGTGGAAGACACTAGTTAATGTTCATCTGTGTCATAGCTATCTTGAGATCAGGAACTAATACCTTACTTTATTGCCTTTAGCACCTATTGCCCATAATGGGTGCTAAATAAATGAGGGTTGAATTCAGTTGCACTGACAGAATTTAAAGAATTTAAATTGCTTCACATTGCAGATTGTCAAGCTTCTTCTTCGACATGGTGGAAATGCATTTCAAGCCAACAAACATGGAGAACGACCAGTGGATGTAGCAGAGACAGAAGAGTTAGAACTACTTCTAAAAAGAGAAGTGCCTCTATCTGATGATGATGAGAGCTTTACAGGTTAGTTCCACCAGAATGCATGTTAGATCATCTCATTGTCTGGATATTTAAGATAGCATTATGGATTAGTTCATAATACATAAAAATTGTTGACCTTCTTTGAGTAGTATTAGTAAGTAATTCCCCTAATTAGCTTAATGTGCACTTTTTCTCAACATGTATAACTTGTTGAAGTCTATCTGTAGCACAGGTCTTATCACTTCTCTCCCAGAGAAAATAGTTCCACTTTCCTCCATCCAAACCTAACTCATAAATACAGTTTGGGGGATATGTGGCTAGAAAACTAGTCCTTGTGAAGAAGGCATAAGAGTTCTAATGGATAGATGAACTAAGTTCAGAATGAATCAGTGGTATGACATGACAGCAAAAAAAAGAAAATAGCATTTTAGGCAGCATTGATAAAAGTATGGTGTACACAGTAAAGGAAAGTGATAGTCCCATGGAAGTCTGCCCTAGTCAGACTACATTTGAAATATTGGATCCAGATCTAGGTTGCCACATTTTATATGAAGAGTTAAGTGTGAACACAGTGTGTAAAAACTCAAAACCATTCTATTGAAAGATCTGTTAAGGAAGTGAGAATGTTTAACATAGAAAAGAAAAGGTTTACAGGGATCTCTGATAGTATCTTCAAGTAGTGAAAAGGTTATTTCATGAAAAAAGGTTAGAATTATTCTGTTTGTTCCCTCAAAGTGTTAGAAACATACTCACTTTAAACAAAGAACGATACTCGTTGTGAAGTCAGGAAAGCTTTTGTTAATTTTTACGTTCATTCCCCCTGAATGAACAGGTAGTTCCTAATGGACTGCTAGATTTGTTCAGACCAATGCAAGCCTTTTTATGCTGTTCCCAAGTCAAATTTCTTGCCTTGCTCTCCATTGGCCAGTACTGCAGGGTTCACCCCACCCCAACATGGGCCACATTCCTCATTTTCTTTATAGAATGACATGATATAAATTCTTTTAAAGGAATTCCTTAATTGATGTACAGTCTTTCTGGTGTTGACCTGAAAGTTTGGTTAAAGAGGCAAACAGGCTAAGTGATATCTTAATTGAACAGGTGGTAAGTACAATAAGATAAGAGAGATGAAGAAGTGTCGATTGAAATTATGACCCAGGATATCTGTGTTTTCTTTACCATTAACATGCTATAACATTGTGTGTGTCCATAAAATATTAAGAACAAGTCCCATTATTAAAGATAGTGTCCTAGGTTAAGGGTCTCATAAAGAATGCTCTTAAGTCAGCTCCATCTGGCCTTATTGACATAGAAGAGGGAGTTCTCTGAGTTTACTCAGAGAACAAAGAAGCTGTTAGGTCCAGGCTCTTGTTCTGGTTGATTAGTTCAGACTCTGGCCTATATTAAGGTCCAAAAATGATATTAAATGATAATCACTGGTTTTATAGATATTACATATTTTCTGTGGAAACATAAGTTCAATTCACCTCTTACAAAGGAAAAAACTAGAACCCAGGGGCTTGTAGAAGTATAAAACACCAACCTTCTACTCAAGAAAAAATTCCCTTTCAATTCAGAGAGGCAGCAGTGGATATAATGTTAGCTTGAAGTCAGGAAGACCTACATTCAAATTCCACTCCTGAGAATAGCTATATGATCATAGACAAATCATTTAACTCCTCTAAGCCTCCTTTTCCTCATCTGCATAATGATGAGTTCAGACTAGATACAATTTCTGAGGTCCTGGCTCCAGATCAACAATTCTCTGAATTAAAACTTCAAGAATGGAAGGGAATAGGTACTTAATGTGAGTTTCTTGTCACCAGAAGTGTTTAAATAGAGTTAGAAGACTACTTTTCTAGGATGAAAGTCTTTAGTTGGGTATTTGTCGGACTAGGTGATCTCTGAGATGCTTTCTAACTCCTAGGATTCTGTAATCCTCGTTATAAACTGGTAACTTGCAAATGCCCTATTGTATATTCCAACTCTTGCTCTTAGTCACTTCTTACCCCCCAGGGAAAACTCCTAATAGTGACTCACAGTATAGCCTTGGGGAATTATCTCCCTCCTCTTCCCCACACCCTTCCATTCTTCTCTGGTAGATCTTGCATATCTTGTACTTTTAAACCCGGGCCTGCCTGCTTTTCCTCTTAGTTTCACTGCCTACAGTTAAGCTATACTCTCTAAAGTAATCTTCTCAAATATACAGATTATTTTTTATAAGATAGTTCTCCAGCCTAGGAATAAGCTGTTTCCCAAAGTTTCTTTTCTAAGTTAGCTATTTCCAACAATGTTCCAAATGTTGGATAACTTAGCAGACCAGCCCACAAAAGTTTATTTATCTGTAATGTTCCTGACATTTTTTAATTGCATGGTGGAAGAGAACTGGGGCACTTCCATGAAACTGCACATGGGCCCTGGCCACCAGTTGAAGAACAGGAACCTTTCTAGATGACACAGAAACTTATTAAGGATTGTTTTGGTAGCCAGGGGTTGTACTATTTCCTGGGTAGGGGGAGGGGAGCTCCTCCTCTCTCCTTGCTGTAAATCCCAGGGAAAGAAAGCACCAAATGCATTTGAGAGGAGGTGAAGCTATTTCCTCCTCAGCTCTTATATGGAATTTGCATTTAAATGCTTGCTGTGATCTAAAATCTGGTCAGACAAATAGAAAAGAGAGAGAGTAACTTATCTCAAAGAGCTTACGTTCTCTTAGGGGAATCAACCATCTACAGGAATTAAACTCCTGTATTACAAAGGGCATGGTGGTCCCTAGGGTCCTCATTCATCTTACCAGCAGGATTATAGTTGGTGACTCCCTCTAATTGAAGGACTATGAGTGTTCACATCTGTCTCCCACACAACATCCTAGGAGAGAGATCCTAGTGGGATCTGAACAGGTAGGGGTCGGACAAGGGTCTTTGGGAGAAGAGATCCAACACCCTTCTAACCAGCTCAACCTTCTGATACTTTTAAAGAACCCATGATGGTATCTGTTGTCTTACATATACCATAGGGTGGGCATATCTTCCTGTATTAATCACTAGTCATCTTCGATATAACCTTCCCAGTCACAGGAATCACCAGAAAGGAGGAATTATGTGCCCTGAATATGGCTTATACTCTTCAAGCAAAGGACCAGAATACAAGAACAGCTCCATGGGAGGTACCCAAGGCTAGTCTGCTACATTAATAGTACTATTTCCCTTATACCTAAACATTTAAGTCTCTAGACTCGACTTCCCTACAACTCATCTCAGTTTGTATGTCAGTCATGAACTAAGTGTTTATAAGTAGACAGTTTATATAAATGCTTTAGTTGCCCATTCCAGGTCTATTGCTTCTTCAGAGTATGTAAATTTTGAATTAAGTATTTCTAAATAGAATGCTTTCCCTTTAATGAAAAATTTCATAGATCTTACTCTGACTCATTTATTCACAAGGCCTCCATTATTTGTTTCAATTTTCTAAGCATCTCAAAATAAGGATAAAATTTACTGGGGATTTTATAACCTTTGTTGTTGTGGTTCAGTTTTTTAGTTGTGTCCAACTCTTTATGACAGCACTTGGGGTTTTCTTGGCAGAGACATTGGAGTGGCTTGCCATTTCCTTCTTCAGCTCATTTTACAGATGAGGAAACTGAGGTAAACAAGGTTAATCCTGACTTACCCAGGATCATAACACTAGTTGGTATTTGAGGTCAGATTTGAACTCGGATAGGCAACTTCAGGCCTGGTACTCTATCTACCAGTTGTTCTTTGAAACTTACACTTGTGTTTAAGTAAATAAATAAACCTTTACAAATGCAGGGTGCTAGAGGCATGCCTTAGGAAGCATTTCATTTGAAAACAATCTGGAGCCAGTAGTCTACTACAAACCAGTATTATTCTCAGTGTGATATCATCATCCAAAAAATAAATCCACAACATCAAGATCTTATATGGTCTCTGGCTGCATTAATAGTGGCATAGTGTTCAGAAGGAATAGGGAAATAATTTTACTGTATTTAACTTTTTCCTGCTCAAACCACATTTTGTTTTCTTTTGAGTGCCCTGTTTTAGCAAGGATGTTGATAAATCAAAAAGCATCCATTCAAAGACAAATAGAATGGTAAATGACTGAATAACAAGACATCCTGGGATTCATTAAAGAATAGGAATTACTTATCCTGAAAAAGAGAAAACTTATGCAGAACATAATAGCTGTCATGTGGAAGAAAAACATTAGATTCATTAGAAAGTGAGTTCCTTGAAAACAGGGATTGTTTTTGCTGTTGAATCCCCAACCATTAGAACAGAGCCTGGCACAGATCTGACTAATATTTGACTCCCCGGGACAGAAGTAGGAGCAATGAGTGGAATTGCACAGAGGCAGATTTTGGAATTAGTGTAAAGAAATCTTCCGGTTGGGACTATCTAAAAGTACAACAGGCTGCCTCTGGAGGTCTTAAATAAAGTCCGGATGAACATTTATTGGGGATGTTGTAGAGATGGTCTCTATACTTTTATGGTTTGAATTAAATTATCTGTGAGGGTTTCTTCCAATTTCTGAAATTGTATGATTCTTTGATGTGTCTCCTTCCTGATCTTGGCCCTATTTAAGCTGCTTGTAGGTTTGGGTTTTGTTTTTTTTTAAATTTTTTAAAAGCCTTTGAAAACCATATAATTTTAATAAAGTAATAATTTAAAAACTTTTGCTTGGTATTTTGTGTCAGCCTAGTACCTTTTTTTTATGGAGTTTGGAATGTTATTAATTTAACCACTCAAAAGCCATCTATTAAACTACTGTTCTGTGCAAAATATTGTGTTTGGAGAGAGAGAAAATTAAGACACTCCCTGCCTTTATGGGGCTTACAGTCTAGTCAGGAGGACTGTGATGTACACAAATGTGCAGCATTTTGCAATGATCATATGAAACTGTGATACTGAATAGACTTAAAAAAGAACATGAAATATTAAAAAAGATGATTTGCTACTGTGGAAAAGGAACTATGATCCTCTGATAGATAGGTTTTACTCTTTAAAATATGCTTATTGGAAATTGAATCTTTAAAATTTTTAAATAGTCATAAATATCTCCTCTCACCCTAAGGAAAAAAAATCACAATCAAGAAAGGGAATTTTCTTTTCCACTTAAACATGTTATACTACTAATAGCAGTGATAGTAGGAAAGAGCAAAGGATTAAGATGAAAAAGAATATTAAGGTGAAAAAGAATAAAGAGAGAAAAACAGAAAAAGCAGTATGATAGAAATAGACAATATTTTGAGAGATTCCTAAATTTAAGGATTGCCTTCCTGGCCAATTCCCTTAAAGACTGCTGGGTAAACAAATGAACTTAGTTTTAGGAAGACCTGACTTCAGATACTTATTAGTCACATGACCGTGGGTAAGTCATTTAACTCCTGGCAGTCTCAGTTCCTTCCTCAGTAAAATGAGATAAGTAATGGCATAGGTTAAAATGAGATAATATATCTACAGCACTTTGCAAATTTCAAAGCTCAGCATAAACGATAGCTTTTGTTAATAAAACAGATATGTAAAGATAGTCCTAGACATAGCCCATCTTGAGTATTGGGACATAATCCCTGACTTCAGCCAATAGCTAAAGAAAATACAGAGCCCATAGACAGTAGGATAGGAGTAATTACATTTACTAACTGCTGGGAAACAGCAAGTGTCTTGGCTAGCTCCTTCCCAGCAGTTAGTAAATGTAATTACTCCTATCCTACTGTCTATGGGCTCTATATTTTCTTTAGCTATTGGCTGAAGTCAGGAATTATGTCCCAATAGTCAACATGGGCTAACACTCTAAACTTTCATCACCTCTTATATGGACATTTTTGGGAGAGGAGGGACAGGTTCTCCCTATCTTACTGATGTGGAAGTACCATGGCTGCTTCCTGGCATGATCCCACTACTTATTAGCACAGAAGCCTTGATTGGTTCTCTTTCTGACCTGGGCTAATTTGCTGCCCCCCCCATACCTCCCACTCAATAACCTTGGACCCTCTTTTCTCAGGGGATCCTCACACTGGTGCCAGACTTAGTATACTGACAGTTAATGGGCTTTGGCCCTACAGCAGCTCAGAATTCCCAAACTCAGTAGATCCAACAGCCCAAACTCCCCAGTAGCAGGGTATATAGTCATTCATCACCACACCCAGAAGTTTGCCAAGATTTTAGCAAAACATTTGATCAAATATTTCTTGCTATTCTTTTGAAAAAGATGGAGAAGTGTGTGCTAGGTAATAGTATAACTAGATGAATTTAAAAATAGTTAAAAGGCAGGACATAAAGCATGTTCAGTAATGCTTTGTTGTCAGTCAGTGTAGAATGGCATCTCTAGTAGTAAGGTATGATGCAAGATAAGATATGATGGAGACAAAAAGAGGACCAGAAAAGTAGACTGGGAAAATTTGAGAAGGGAAAGGATCTTTTCAACCGGAGATACTGGAGATGTCTTCATGGAAGAAGTAGAGCAGGTAAGAGGATAGACAAGATTAACATTTTCCACACTAATCTGGTCATAGAAAATATTGCTTAGGGAGAGCAGAGTCAAGATGGCAGAGTTGAAGGACAGACTTGCTCTAGCTGTATTGCCATAGCCCATAAAATACTTGTAAAAATGACTCTAAACAAATTCTAGAGCAGCAGAAGCCACAAGACGACAGAATGAAAGAGATTTCCAGCCCAAGACAGCCTGGAAGGCTGACAGGAAAGGTCTGTTGCATCAAGCTCAGAGCAGAGTGCAGCCCAACCTTGGCTGTGCTGTACTACACAAACAGAACTGGAGCAGGCCTCAGGGTGCAGAATCACAGGTAGTAGCTGCAGTTCCTGGATTTCTCAACCCACAAACACCAAAGACAGCTTCAAAGGTCAGTAAGAAAGTTCTTTTACCTGGGTGAGAAGGGAGCCTGATCTGGCCCTGGCCTCAACCCCAACCCCAGGACAATAGCAGCCACTGCAGCAGCAGCATCAATATGTGGAACCCTCTGCCTACAGACTCTGGGGGAATTGAGCAGCTGACCTGGGTCTCAGTCCTGAGTGGTGGTCCTGGGGGTGAGGAGGAACACTGGCATGGTGGAACTAGTGGAGGCTCTGGAGAGGGAATCCTATTCTCAGTTCCAGTGCACAAAAGAGTGCTTGTGGTTGCTCACAGACCAGAGCACAGACCAGGAGAGGAATAACTCTTCTCCCTTGATTGTGCCACCTTGGAGAAACTGAGAACTTACAGGTCCTTAGAGTATACCCTCTACTTGACAAAGGACTCAAAAGTCAAGTAACTGACTGGGAAAATACCCCAAAAAGGGAAAAAAATAAGACTATAGAAGGTTATTTTCTTGGTGAAAAGGTATTTTCTTCCATCCTTTTGGATGAGGAAGAACAATGCTTACCATCAGAGGAAGACGTAAAAGTCAAGGCTCCTACATCCAAAATCTCCAAAAAAAAAAAAAATGTAATGTTCTCAGGCTATGGAAGAGCTCAAAAAGGATTTTAAAAATCAGGTAAGAGAGATGGAGGAAAAATTGGCAAGAGAAATGAGAAGGATGCAAGAAAATCATGAAAAGTAAGTCAAAAGCTTGCTAAAAGAGACCCAAAAAAATCCTGAAGAAAATAACACCTTTAAAAATAGACTAACCTGAATGACAAAAGAGGTCCAAAAAGCCAGTGAGGTGTAGAATGCTTTAAAAAACAGAATGGAGCAAATGGAAAAGGAGGTGCAAAAGTTCACTGAAGAAAATAGTTCTTTAAAAATTAGAATGGAGCAAATGGAAGCTAATGACTTTATGAGAAGCAAAGAAATTACAAAACAAAACAATGAAAAAATAGAAGACAATGTGAAGTATCTCATTGGAAACATAACTGACCTGGAAAATAGATCCAAGAGAGAAAATTTAAAAATTATTGGTCTACCCGAAAACCATGATCAAAAAAAGAGCCTAAACATCATCTTCCAAGAAATTATCAAGGAAAGCTGCCCTGATATTCTAGAACCAGAGGGTAAAATAGAAATGGAAAGAATTCACCAATCACCTCCTGAAAGAGATCCCAAAAGGAAAACTTCTAGGAATATTGTAGCCAAATTCCAGAGTTCCCAGGTCAAGGAGAAAATATTACAAGCAGCCAGGAAGAAACAGTTCAAGTATTGTGGAAATACAATCAGTTATTATACAGGATTTAGCTGCTTCTACACTAAGGGATTGAAGGACTTGGAATATAATATTCCAGAGGTCAGAAAGAGAATTAAAACCAAGAATCACCTATTCAGCAAAACTGAGTATAATACTTTAGGGGAAAAAATGGAATTTCATTGAAATAGAGCACTTCCAAGCATTCTTATTGAAAAGATCAGAGCTAAATACAAAATTTGACTTTCAAATAGAAGAATCAAGAGAAACATGGAAAGGTATACAGGAAAGAGAAGTGTTAAGGAACTCATTGAAGTTGAACTGCTTACATTCCTACATGGAAAGATGTTATTTGTAACTCATGAGACCTTTTTCAGTGTTAGGTTAATTAGAGGGAATATATGTACATGTATGTACACATATACTTATATATATGTAGGTGGGTATAGATATATATGTATGTGCATGTTACATATGTGTAGGTATGTATATGTACATGGATGTGTGTGTATACATACATACACACACATAGAAGGCACAGGGTGAGCTGAATGTGAAGGGAGAATACCTAAAAAAATAAAATTTACTGTTGAATGGAATGTACTAGGAATAAGAGAAAGAGATGTAGAATGTAGCAAATCATCTCACATAAAAGAGGAAAGAAAGAGCTTTTACAGTGGATAGGAAGAGGGGGGAGATGAAAAGAAATAATTGAGCCTTACTCTCATGGGATTTGGCTTAAGGAGGGAATAACGCACATTCAGTTGGATCAGTTTCAGTTGAAATCTATTTTTTCCTGCAGGAAGGTAAAGGGGAGGGGGATAGGAGAGGGAAGATAATAGAAGGGGACAGCAAATTGGGGAAAGGGATAATCAGAAGCAAACACTATTGTGGTAGGATAGGTGAAGGGAGAGAATGGAATAAATGAAGGGCAGAATAGGACAGAGATAAATGTGGTTAGTCTTACACAACATAAATATTATGGAAGTGCTTTGCGTTGTTACACATGTATGACGTATATTGAATTGCTTGTTTTCTTAATGAGGGTGGGTGGGGAGGGAGGGAGAGAATATGGAACTCAAAGCTTTTAAGAGTGAATGCTAAAAATTGTTTTAGCATACAACTGGAAATTAAGCTATACAGACAGTGGAGTATAGCAATCTATTCTGCTCTACAGGAAAACAGAGGGGAAAGGGGATGGAAGAAGGGAGGGCAGACTGGAGGAAGGGGTGGTTGGGGTGCATGCTCTCCTGGGGTAGGGGGGTAGGGAGAGATGGGGAGAAAATTTTGAATTCAGATTCTTGTGAAAGTGAATGGTAAGAACTGAAAAAAATAAATTTTATATTAAAAAAATAAATTTTTTTAAAAATAAAAAAATATTGCTTAAAATATATTGATAGATTCAGTCATTAAATATGTATTTTTTCAGAGTAAAGAGGGATCAGAGAAATTTGAGAGGAAAATAGGTAAAAATAAACATACCTTCACACTAAATATTTGTCATATATTAAGTATATTTATGTGTCTTTGAAATTCAGTTAATGTTAGAGGGAAGGGAGCCTGCAGAAATAGAATCACATCAAAGTAGATTAAGCAAAACCAAAAACTGGCTTAAAAGAGGACAGGGAAACAAAAAACTACTAGAAAAACAAATGAAATGACTCCCATACATAACTTTAAATGTGGATATATTGAGCAATATAATAACATGAAAGTGACACTGAATAAGAAAACAAAACCCACACTACCACTCTGAAACTGTTTTATGAGAAATTTTCTGTTAGTGATAGTTTTTCTTTAAAATATTAAAATACCATTAATATATTAAGTATAAATAGTGACACATTAATGGTAGAAGGCTTAGCTATTCCTGTCTCAGAGTTGAACAAACCTAACAGAAAGATAAAAGAGAAAATATAGGATTGAACAAATTATTGGAAAAATTCAAGCTAAACTTCTTGGGGCAGCTTGCAAATTGGGACCACTAAATAGGAATTGAGGAAATAGGAAAAAAGAATAAGTCACACCACTTTGACTAATATAATAGCAGAATTTTCTCCTTTTAATGGAAAAAGAAGGGGGTGGTTAGTAGATTTATTTATCTGATAATTGAACATTTTCAGTTAAATCACAAGATTACTGATTTGTAATTTTGTTTTCAAGTTCTGTTAAAAGCTATTTTTCAGTCATTATCTTTAGTCTAGAATCTATCCAGGAAATATGAACTCTCCCTCACTTCCTCAACACCAAATCATTGACAAAAATCTCATAAAAACAGAACCATATTAGAATGTCAGGATATTTAACTGTCTCTAATTAACAGCCTGACTTTAAGCTAGTAGTTTTTCTGCTTGTTTTATTATTTGCATATTAGGAATAATAATAATGCTGGCCCAAGCTATCTTACAAGCTTGTTATGGGGAGGAAACGAAGTTTATATATACATATATATGTGTGTGTGTGTGTATGTATGCCTACATGTGTGTGTGTGTGTATATATATGTGTATACATGTGTGTATATATATATATATATATATATATATATATATATGAAAATGCTTTGAAAGATAAAGTATTATAATTCAGGATGATTTTTAGACTTTAAAATTCATTTATGACTTGCAAGTTAGTTAATGCCTTATGTTAGTCATCTCTGACATTTTCAAAGTGAGGTGGAAAATATTTCTTTGATATATAAGAAAATAATGTTGAAACTATCATTTTTCATTGAAAAGGAATGGACTTTAAATTATAAATTTTTATTTTAGACATGCTTTTTCCAAAATAATGTTCATATCTCACTGAACTTGAATTTTGTTCACATTCATCAGTTATGTATTGGGTTTTGCATTTAATTAACATTTAATTTCCATTTGGTAATGTATTCTGCCAGAATTTTTGCCTAATCAAGGTCCCTCAAGGAATTATGTAAAAAGGTCAGTAAATATCACACAAAAGTATTGAGATTACTTTTTTTAAGGAGGGATAAACATATCCAGTTTCACCATTTGATTTGCATGAGGTCATGACCAACTTGATCAAACTTGATCTGTTCTAAATTTAGATTATGATAATTGGGCATTAAGTGTTCATTTTAATGCTCCTAGCTTTTGAATATATGAACGTGCATTATCACTCCCATAGTGGTGCAGCATACCATCCATGTCACAGAGATACCTAAAATGCTGTATCTTTAGAGAAGTTACCATCAGATATAACCAAATTTGTGAACTTTCATTTTCTGATAAGAATGTACTAAACATAATACTGTAAGTTATACTTTTCATAAAATTAGTGTGAACTTAACAATATTAAGTAATTTTGCTCAGTTAGGCATCATATTTACATATACATAAATATACATATAGGTATATATGTGTGTCTCTAAAAACGGTGATCTTTTTTATAAGTACCTCTTGTAGCTAACATACAAAATAAAATCCAGTTCATTGTTTCATAGCATGCCTAAACAGCAAGTACTTTTTATTAAAAATTATTAAAAATTTATTAAAAATAATTTTGTTATTTAATGTCTACTCATCTTCCATATTCTTCCTTCTATATCATCCACCTTATTCCCTATAGAAAAATGACTTTCCAATTTGAAAAAAAAATAGAGGTAATTCACACATGGATAAAAAATAGTTACATATAGCTACTTATGTAGTGCTTTATTCATGTGAATTCCCACCTATAAATACTCTGTATTCATAGATACTAATAATTATGGTTAACTAGAAGAATTGATAGAAAATTTCTGTTTGGGAAAAGGTACTACCAATCCTGCCTGATACTCATTGATAAACAGTATAGATTTTTTGGCTTTATATAGTAACCATCTCACAAAGTCTCTTTTTTTCTTTTTTGAGGAGGTGTACAAAGTCGAAAGGTTTAGCCACAAAACAACTTATGTACCTTTTCTTTGCTCTGGCTATTAATAATTTGATATACCCCACTCATCAGCAAAGCAAGAGTGAATTATTGCAGTAAGAATTACATTTTGCCATTTGGTCTCTTATCACTTAATTAACCAAAGAAATTCTGTGTCAAATTGGACAAATTAAACATTTATGGATTCTCCTTCAAATCATGTTTTAAAAAAAGCTAAAGAGTTAATTCAGTTGAAGGAGTGATAGAACCATGAATTAAACTATTTTTAAAAAGTGTAACCTAAATTAATCTTAGCTTATAAATTTAGCCTACTAGAAATTATAACCTTAACCTATATTTTTATTACTTAACATCTCACGCAAAAAAAAAGTATACTGCAGCATCATTCTCACAGAATATTAATGTGTCCCATTGCATTATATATTATCCAAGTAGATAACTTGAAAATCATTTCCTTTCATACATTTTAATTACTATTTGGTTAATACATTCTGTCTGCATGTTAGAGAAATGATTAGATGGGATTCAAAGATAGAATATTTTTACTAGGTTTTCATTACTAGCAAAGGAATAAAATTAAATTCCTGTCTTTAATACACAAGTAATCTTTTTTATCTACATTTTTCTATCACATGCATTCATCCCATGGTATATTTTATTTAGTTTTTATACATGACATTTGAAGCTATATGGGATTCTGCTGTGACATTCAAATTATTAAAAAAAACGTTTCAGCAACTCGTAATTATCTATAGCAATGGAGAACAAGGATAGCATAGATCACACTGAAATTCATTCATATCCCCCAAACCTTATTTGAAACCTTAGTTTCAAATTCTTCCTTCATTGAAACTTTATGTGGAGAAAAAAAATTTTGACTTTATCTCTTTTTATTTCTCTTGTCTTCCCTTTGGTATAAGATTAATAAATAGTTTGCTGTTTAGTTTTTTAATGCACCCAAAAATGAGATTTAGGAAGAAAAAGAGTAAATGGTTTGAATAGTCCTAAAGTGGAATCTCATGTTTGTATCCTGAGTACATAGGATAGTTCCTTGTATGTAGTATTCATTTAAATGTTTGTTGAATTGAGTTGTTTAACCTCTGAGTAATTGAGAGTTAGTTACATTTTCTTTTTTCAGACAAAAATATGTTAGTTATGTTGGTAGTTCAGACTTGACTTCTGATACCATTATGTTAACTATAAGCAGAAGGAGGCATTATCGTAGGATTTCTTAAAGTAGATATTGAAACAAAGGAAGCATTAAAAAAGCACAAGAGAAGACAATATGTGTACACATATACATATGCATTTATAGGCATATGGTTATAATGTGTTTTAGAGCAGCAGTATTAAACTCAAATAGAAACAGGGTCACCAATCCATTCAAAAGAGCCCTGCAAGCCACATATTGACTTAGTTTTTAAATGTAATATTGTATGTGTTTTATTGTATTTTTATTTATTTTGTTAAATATTCACAATTATATTTTAATTTGGCTCAGGCTCCACTTGCAAGTGTTGGGGGCCTTATTTTTGATCCTTCTGTTCTAGAGTGTCCAAATAGCAGAGCTTTTTTATCACCCCTGAAAAATTTAGTCTTGAGAATCTTGTGGGCTCATTTGTTAATAATGATTACTGTAAAAATTCCTCTGTATATATACATTGATTTGTGAATGTTAAAATGTTTTTAAAAGTACCAGCAAACTACTGTGGCCAAGGAACTTTAAAGGTTTAAGAAGCTCATGAATATTATCACCATCATTATTCAGTAGTGCACTAGAAATTACTACCTATAACATTAAGACAAGAAAAAGAAATTGAAGAAATAAGAAAAGGTAATGAGGAAACAAAACTAACACTTTTTGCATGTTATTTGATGGTAGACAGGGCAGATAAGATGGCATGGTGGATGGAGAGCCAAGCTTGGAGTTAAAACCTGAACTCAAATTCAGCCTCAGACATTAGATGTGTGACCCTAGGCAAATCACTTAACCCTGTTTGCCTCAGTTTCTTTATCTGTAAAATGAACTGGAGAAGGAAATGGCAAACCTGTCTGGTATCTTTGCCAAGAAAACTCCAAATGGGTAATGAAAAGTCAGACACAACTGAAGCGACTGAACAACAGTGATGGTAGACTTAGAAAATCCTAGAGGATCAACTGAAAAATTAGTTGAACTTTAACAGAATTGAAGGATATAAAATAAGCCCTCATGAATCATCAACATTTCTATATGTTACCAGCAAAACCCAGCAGGAAGAGATAAAAAGTAAAATTCCATTTAAAACAACTGCAGACACCATAAAATACTTGGAAGTGTGCCTCCTAAGACATAGCCATGAACTATATGAAGAAAACAATTTTCATGGAAATAAAGAAATATTAATTGTTTGTGAGTAGACTCATCCAATAATAAAAGAGAAAATTTTACCTAAATTAATTTACTTATTCAGTGCCATGCCAATCAACCTACCAAAGAATTATTTTATAGAACTAGAAAAAATAATAATAAAATTCATCTGGAAAACAAAAGGTCAAGTATATCAACAGAATCAGTAAAGAACAGCGAAGGAAGGAAGGCAGCCTAACAGTTCTGTATTTTAAACTATATTACAAAGCAATAACCATTGAAACAACCTGCTACCCGCTAAAAAAACAGAGTGGTTGATCAATGGAATAAATTAGGTACACAGTATATAAAGGTAAATGATAAGGTCTTCTCAACGATGTAGGGAACTGAACCAAATTTATAAAAATCAGAGCCATTCCCCAATTGATAAATGGCCAAAAGATATGAACAGGCAATTTTTAGAAGAAGAAATTAAAGTTATCAATAAGTCACATTAAAAAAAATCCTCTAAATCACTAATAATTAAAGAATTAAAATTTTAAATTCTTAAAAAAAAGAATTAAACTAAAAAAACTCTTGAGATATCACCTCACACTTACCAGATTGGCTGACATGACAGACCCAGCACTGTACTATACCAGCTGCCCATATATGTGAGCTATTCTTTATCCATATGTATGTATTTCATAACTCTTTTTATTGGGTACTTATAAAACTTGAATCAAATAGTATCCAGGAAATTTCAGTCCAAATCATTTGACTGAAGTGGAGGAAGGTACTTAAAAGGATTAAATCAAATCAACAAGCATTTATTAAGTGCCTGCTATGTTCCAAGCCTTTGGGGACACACAAAGAAAGGCAAAATATAGTTCCTAATCTTACAGAGCTGACAGTCTTAATGGATCTAATAACATGCAATAACAAGCTGTGTACAAATAAGATGCAGATAGAACAAATTGGATATGGTTAACAGAAGGAAGGCACTAGTTTAGCATTAAGAGCTTTAGGGAAATGTGAAATATTAGCTGGGACTCAATCTGGTTTATTATTCACCACAGTTATTAGTAACTTGTCCCAAATACATGGGAAAAAAAAATACAATTAACCTAAAGGGAAAAGGCGATCCTTACTGTGCCTCAGATGTCATGGTATAGTGATACGTAAACCAGAATCATCCTCAGTTTGCTATATGTGTAGCTAGGTATGTGCAACCTATGAGGTCTTCATGCCCCTAGAGATCATTCTCAATCCTCCTATTGGTAGTATTAATGTTAAGACCACAGGAAAAAATTATGAAATATGCCTCTGGCTCCTATGCAGAAGCTATTCTACTCTACCTAAGTTTATCCTGCCATAAAATGTCTCTGACTACAAAATCATCAGTCTTTCCTTTTACTCTACCCTACTCAAAACTCTCCTTTCATTGTTCGAGATATTGTATGTTGTAGGAAAAAATATTTCACACTAAATTGTGAATCACCAATGGACATCACTTTAATCTAGGGATGTCTTTTTTCGTCTAAAGGAATGTTGACTTGTTAGGAGACAGGGATTTTTTTTTTTTAGTTACATAGTTATAGTCATGCTTTTACTTCACTACCAGTTTTCTACCAGGCAAAGAAGTAGGGTGGCACTCACAAGTGTATTTCGGTTCCTGGCTAAGCAAATTGAAAATTCAGAAAGGAAAAGGGAACTCAGCAATATAAAATTAGCATACTCAGCTCTTCCTTACTGCTAATGAGGTATTCCTTCCTCATTATTCCATACCATCCAAGCTAAAGGATCTTTTAAAGGTCTTTTTTCCTGTCTTCACACTTAGAGCCTGAAAGTTATGGTCTGCAATGCATCAGCACCCCTATCAGCAAAAAACAAAACATTTGAGCATTTACCTCAATATATGTATATTGACTTATTCATAATTACACAGATGTACTGTGCTGATAATTATGACCTTTATAAAGCACAAAATTTATAAAAAGGAATGAGATAAAGATTAAATATTTTGAAATTATTATTTTATTAATGGTACAAAACCTTTTTATTTTTACTAAAAATATCAATATTTAGTGAACAATGTGATTGAATATGCTTCACTATTTTGTAAACTATCAATTTGATACTTTGTGATAAAATAATTCTAAGAACTGTCTCTAAGTTCAGTTTATATCAATACTAGGTTTTAATGTTTCTCATAGCCTGAAAAGATATTTCACAAGGATATGTATTTCTAGATTGCAGTACCTGAGGTCCATGAACTTGCGTGTGTGCGTCTGTGTGTGTACACATATATATACATAAATATACTGATAACTGTGTTTCACTGTGTGATTTCCTTTGTAATTTTATGTATTTAAAAACATTTTGAGAAGAGGCTCATAAGATTCATCAGACTGTACCCAGGAAGTCTGTGACACAAACAAGGTTAAGAACTATACAGTAAAAAGAATGCATCCATGGCTCTAATAACTAAATTCTGATGCTTTTTTCACAATTTCATCCATCAGTTATGCAGAAGTTTTTGTTGGAATTCAGCTCGTTAATCCCCATCTTCCCTGATGTCATTCATTTGTTCTCCTAAACTAATCAAACTCATATTCTTAATAAGTGAAACTATTCCTTTAGATTTTTGAAAGGATCAGAAAACTCTTATTTCCAAATTTAAGTGTGCAGATGTGAGAATTTTTATACATCATTTTCAACAAACAAGGGAAGAAGAAAGTAAATATCCAGGAAAAGAGAATGGTGAACAATGTCAGATGGTGCAAGAGGGGTCGTGAAGGATAAGGATTGAAAAAATCTGACAATTGAGATCTTTGGTAATTTTGAAGAGAGAAGGTTTTGGTGAGTAATGCATCAAAGCTAAAAAGGAGAAACTGGGAGCCTCAACAGAAAGCAGGAATTTTGGAAAAATGAGTATTCTTAGAGGGAAAGATAATTTAATGAGATCTGTAATACAGATCCTAACCTTTCCACTTCTACTTAACAAAACGGATGAGGGAGAAGGGCTTTTAGAAATTACAGCCACTGACCCTAGAGGATAGAACCAGAGTGATCTGGGAAAGAAAGAGCGTTGGTTGTGCAGTGGGAGGGAAGATTGAGTAGAACACTTTCTCCAGGTATTCAGGTTGGTATTCTCCCTAAAAGCCTATTGCCCTGGTCTGAAGAGGAGATTCCTTCTGTTTCAGAAGCAGTGTGTTAACAGTAGAATACCCTGCCCTTTAAACTTGGGATTCAGAACACTATTTTATCTAGTATCTCCATTTCCCCTCTATCCCTTATCCCTTTGGGTCCTCAACTCAGATTTATGACTAATTGGAGATAGGATAGTCACTGTAACCATTAGCATTCCGATATAGAACCATGGTATTTCCCCCTAAATATCTCTTATTGTTGACAGAGTTCAAAAATTATTTTTTAAAAAAGTTCCTTGTCAGGAATTAGCTTATTCTTGCATTTATGCATCTAAATGTGCATGTGTGTGAATGAATGGATGAATGTAAAAGCCTAAATAAAAGTTTACTGTGTGTTAAATCCTATACTATACCAGGCCACAAGGAGATTATATTCTAATAAGAAGAGACAACACACATAGGAGATTGGTAGCCAAAGGAAGGGTCTTTTTGGTTTAAGAGGTCAAAGGGTATGTATATGTATACAGTAATCCTAAAAAATACTGCTATGGCAGTAAATTAGAAATGACTCTTGGTTCTCAAAAGTTGTGCCACTAAAGTGTAAACTTTGAAATTTCTGACTTCTGGGGGTAATATGTTCTCAAAATCACTTCTGAGACCTAGACAGGCTCCCAAAAGACCCCTCTTTTTCTCTTATTTGGTTCTAAAGGAGTAAATTTTCTGAACCACAGCTGTCTCATCTGTAAATTGTGATAACTGAAATCTGTGAAAAAATCATAGATCTTTTAAGTACTGACTCCCTAAGCAGTAGATTTAGTATTACATGTACATAAATTAGAAGTTAGGAAATTGAAGAACAATGTATATATCTCAAAACACACAGATGGATAGATCAGTGGATTGATGGATGGATAAGATTTCATTTATTTTGTTAATTTGCTAATATAATCTTTTGGATTACCTTTCTTTTAATTTTATTGAATTTAATTTTTCTAATTTATTATTGTTAGTAAATTGGTGTTTATTTTTCTAATTTTCTACATTTCTGATTTTTCTAATTAAAAATATTTTCCACCTTTTTATAGAAATACTAAAAAGTATTTTTACATAAGTATTTTAAAAAACTTTGCTTCATGGTAATACATGAGCTCTTTGCTGTTAACAGTCATCAAGAGGCTTTAGAAGTAACACAAGGACTTTCTACTAAGCAGTTTCATAACATAGACCCAGAAGATAGCAAAACTTGATTGTGCTGCTGTCTCCGTGATTCATACATAAACCTGATTTTTTAAATTCAATTTAATTTGAAATGTGTTGTTTGCATACTATATATTTTTCTTCCTGATTTTTGTGAGAATTGTCATTTGTTGACTGACAGGTTTTCTTTTCTTACTTTAGATTCTGAAGAGGCTCCATCTGTAAATCCATCTAGTGTTGATGAAAATATTGATTCTGAAGCAGAAAAAGACTCACTACTCAATGAAAGTAAACAGTTAATACCTAGTAAAGCCCCTCTTCCATCTGCTCTTGATGAATATGAATTCAAAGATGATGATGATGAAGAAATAAATAAAATGATTGATGACAGACATATTCTTAGGAAAGAACTACGAAAAGAAAGTGAATCTGAAATAGAAAAGAATTTATTTGTAAAGCAAGAAAAAGTCTATCCCAAACTATTTAAAAGTAAAAAACAGAAACCATCTAGAGTTCTGTATTCAAGTTCTGAAAGTTCAGATGAGGAGATTCTTCAGGACAAAAAAGTTGTTTCTACTTCATGTTCTGTTCCTGAAACTTCAACTTCTGATTTAAGATCCAAAAAGGAATATTTAGTTGCAAATGAACATAAACAGAAAGGAAAGGTTAAAAGAAAGTTAAAAAATCAGAACAAAAATAAAGAAAATCAAGAGTTAAAGCAAGAAAAAGAAGGAAAAGAAAATTCTAGAGTAACAAACTTGGTATGTAATCCTGTATTAGATTCTCTGGACAAAACCAGAGAGGAAGAAAATTTTAGAAAGTCTTTTACCCCAAAAGATGATACTTCATTACATTTATTTCATATTACTACTAGTAAATCTCCTAAACATCCCTGTGGACTAAGTGAAAAACAATCAATGCTACTAAAACAAGAAAACGCCAAAAGTTGCTTATCACCAGGTAGTTCTGAAACATCCTTACAATCTGACCTCATTAGACATGAAAACAATGCAGATTCAGAATTCCTGTTAGAAACTTCTAGTGGAAAATATTGTAAGCATAAAGAAAAAAGTAAACATCATCAGAAAGATTTCCACTTAGAATTTGGTGAGAAATCTGTTCCAAAAATGAAAGATGAAGATCATAGTCTGTCTTTTGATAATTCAGACTATGCACTGAAAAAGATTGATAAAGAAGGCAAGGCATTAAAGAAACATAAATTAAAACATAAAGATAGAGAAAAGGAAAAGCACAAAAAAGAGCCAGATGGTGAAAAAGAAAAATACAAAAATAAGGATGGAAATAAAGCAGTTCAGAGAAGTGTTGAATTTGATAGAGAATTTTGGAAAGAGAATTTTTTTAAAAGTGATGAAACTGAAGATATCTTTCTAAATGTGGAACATGAATTCCTGCCATCTGAAAAAAAATCTAAGTTGGAAAAAAACACAAAAGATGACAAGTCAAGCAAGGAAAAACATATACCCAAAGAAAGAAACTTTAAAGAGGAACGAGAAAAAGGAAAAAAGGAAAGTGAGAAGTCCTTTAAGGAAGAAAAAATCAAAGACTTAAAAGAAGACAGGGAGAGTATCCCAATAGATAAAGAAACAGAACTACTTCCTTTGGGTATGAGTATTAAAGAAGAACCAATGGGATTGCATTTAATAGAAAAGGAGACAGAAATTGAGAAACAAGAGAAGAATATGAAAGAAAATAAGGACAGATCTGAGAAACGTCTTCAGATTAAAGAAAAAGACTTGGAAAGGAGTGAAAGAAAAAATACTGAAAAAGAAAAGAAGATAAAACATGATCATAAGCCAGAGAGAGACAGATTAGATTTGAATGAATGCATAGAAAAAGCAAAAGAAAAGGACAGAGGAAATTCACAACAGACCGAAAAATACCATAAAGAAAGTGAGAAAATAAAAAATGTTGCCACAGTTAAAAAGGCTGATGACAGAGAAAAAAGTAGAGATAAAATGGATAAAAAACATGACAAAGAAAAAACTGAAAAAGAGAGGCATCTAGGTGAAAGCAAAGAAAAACACTTCATAGAGAAAAAAGGTAAGCTATCAGATAAAGATAGTGAATATATTAAATTTGAAAAAAGCAGGACAAAAGAAAAAGAAAGGGAGGTTGAGAAAAGGGAAAAATCTAGAGATAAAGAAAGTTTTTCTTTAGCTGTTTCTAAGCATGTACAGGAAGAGAGAAGGTCAACTTCCACAGAAAGCAGTAAAACACTGCATGAGAAACTTTCCTCCCTTAAAGAAAAAACAAAAGATGAACCTTTGAAAACTCCTGATGGAAAAGAAAAAGATAAAAAGGATAAAGATATAGACAGGTATAAAGAGCGAGATAAGCACAGAGATAAAATACAAATAAATAATTTACCCAAGCACAAATCTGAAGTAGATAAGCCTAAACCTAAATCATCATTGACACCGAAAGATATTCGACCAAAAGAAAAGAGATTAGTGAATGACGATTTAATGCAAACAAGCTTTGAAAGAATGCTAAGCCTTAAAGACCTAGAAATAGAACAGTGGCATAAAAAACATAAGGAAAAAATTAAGCAAAAAGAAAAAGAAAGATTGAGGAACCGTTCCTGTTTAGAACTCAATAAAGTAAAAGATAAAGAAAAAACAAAAAATACACTAGCAGAATCAAAAAATAAAGAACTAATTAGGTCAAAGAGTTCAGAGTTGTCTGATATTTACACTAAGGAGAAACATTTGAAAGATGCTACAAATAACAGATCTCAATCTGTAGACACAAAGCACATAACAAATGTTGGGAAGTCATCTTTAATTATAGATAATAATTTAAGTAGATCTCCTCGATCAGAAAGTGAAAAAACAGGTCTCAGCTCTAGATCTGTATCAATGATTTCAGTTGCTAGCTCAGAAGATTCCTGCCATACTACAGTGACAACCCCAAGGCCTGTAGTTGAATATGATTCTGACTTTGTATTGGAAGGTTCTGATTCCCAAATGTCCTTTTCACAGTCACCATTTTTGCCAGTTGCCAAATCTCCAGCCCTTCATGAAAGGGAGTTGGACAGTCTAACCGAATTGCCAGAGCGGATTAAATTACCACATGCAAACAGGCTTCCAACATCTCATCTCAGGTCATCTTCTGTAGAAGATGTTAAGCTTATTATTAATGAGTGTAGACCTGTCGTGGAGGTTCGAAGATGTAGCATACCACCTGTCATTTCAGAACATACAAAACAACTTCAAACAACGTCAGAAGAAAACAACCAAAGTAGGTTATTAGCTGTGCCAAGTCATATTTGCAGTTCCCCTAAACATGAAGTGTCTTCTTGTAATGTGCCTGAAAATGACCTTTCAAAAGTGTCTAACAGTTTTGCAACTTCTCCAGTTACATCTTTCAACAGTAAACATAGTTCATCAGATACAAATGTTATCAAAAGTACTGTTCAAATGAGCCCTGTAAGAGAAAACCCTATGCATGTAGAGCCATGTAATCTAATTAATATGACTCAGCAAAATAAATCTTGGGAGATACCTGTTGAAAGACTGGAGTCATTAAACACAAGTGATTTTAACTGTTCAAGTTATGGAGTACCTGATCAAGAACCAGTCATCCAAGGATTGTGTAATCCTGACAACAGAATATTAAAGGAACAGAATACTTCTGAATTATTACCTCAACATCAAACTGAAATCCAAGGAAATTCAGGTGCTCAAGATTCAGCATCTTTTATGCCTTCTCAGCCACCCTGCTCTTTCCATGCCCAGGCATTACCAGATGCTGAATGTATTCCTAAACATACATCTTTGTCATATGTTGGTAGTCAGGAGTCAGCTTTTCAACAGAAGATTCTAGTCCAAAATAATTGTATTTTAGACACAGATAATAATTTTAAAAAAGACTTGGAAAATACTTTTTTTCCAACTGATGGTCAAAAGACAGATTCATTTGTCACTGTGTATGCTGAAAGGACCATTCAGGATACATCACCAAATTATGAAAGGACTAATGCCTTGCCCACACTACCATCAGAAAAGGACTTTCTTGGAAATGATGCCTATTCACAAATAAATACACATCCTTATTCAGTTAGCAAACTTATTTATAAAACTTCGAACAGTCATGAAGTTGACAGCACAACTGACACTCAGGTTATTTCACATGAAAAAGAAAAACTTGAGAGTTCAGTTTTAATCAATTTAGCTAATAAGTCTGATGTAGATCTTGGTGAACTCAATGCAGGGATATCTAAAGGAAATTTAAGTGAACAAGATAGTTCAAAAAATTATAGTGAAAGTAGAAAAGGATTTCTGTCTACAGAAGATGAGGAATCACAGCAAAGCATTTTATCAAATCCTGAAAGTCACTCACAACCATCTGGTCAAACAGAAATACATAAATGTAGTCAGTTAGTTAAAATAGAGGTAGAAGAAACTATCGAAGACGATAAAACTGATCACCAAATACCTCAAAGGATAACTAGAAACAGAGCAAATATAATGGCAAGTCAGAGTAAACAGATCCCTATTAGTTGTGTGACATTGTCTGAAAAAGATAATGAATCTGCCTCTCCCAGAGGAAGAATAAGATTAACTGAGGAAGATGATGCTCAAGTTCACCATCCACGGAAAAGGAAAATGTCACGTGTGCCTCAGCCTGTGCAAGTGAATTCCTCTTTACTACAAGCAAAAGAGAAAACTCAACAATCTCTGGCAGCCATTGTAGATTCTCTGAAATTAGATGAGATTCAGCCATATAGTTCAGAGAGGGCAAATCCATATTTTGAATACTTGCATATAAGAAAAAAAATAGAAGAGAAACGCAAATTACTGTGTAGTGTTATTCCTCAAGCACCTCAGTATTATGATGAATATGTGACATTTAATGGATCATACCTCCTGGATGGAAATCCTTTAAGCAAGATTTGTATTCCTACTGTAAGTAACAGTTTTACTTGATAAAATATACCTTGAATTTATCAAGATATTCCTTAGATACAATCTAGTAATGTGTGCAAATTTGTGCTTTGTTTAAAGGGAAAAAAACTTTCATTAAAGGAGTATCTTCTGGATTGTAAATAACTAAGATGGGTTTTTACTATGTAATGAGACACTGATTGCTTCACATAAGTTAAATGCAACTTTTCTAGTCACCATTTTGTAGTTTACAGGTGCTTCTGAGAGCACTAGCCCAGAGAGACTTTTAAAAAGTGATTGATTTCATTCACAGGCAATGATATGAAAAACTTTTGATGAAAAGTTAAAGAAGGATTGTATTTTCATTTTCACACAAAACAGCAAGTGATTTTGAGGTCTGTAGAGGAAAAAAAAGGGGAGAGAGGAAAGTTTTATTATCTTATATTTATTACTTTTATTAACTAAAATTCCTGACACATCTCAGATACTCTAAATAAGAGTTAAGTTGTAGTTTATATGATCATAGAGCAATCAAATGAAAATAGTAATCATTTTAGGAAGATCCTCAAAAATGTAAAATTATTTTTGTTTCATTCCAAGAAGCCTTCTGTCCCCCTAAAGATTCTTTTAAAAAGAAAAGAGAAAAAAATAACCTAAAATTATTACCTAGCTTCATGTTTGAAAATAAAAGTAAAGTCTATAGTTCAATGATTATTAGATGAAACTTTTGTATGGATTCTCCATGCTAAAACATACACCTGAATGGTATTTTAATGTTCTGATTTGTGGCGCCATCTGCTGTTTATTCAATATATTTTTAATGGTCTCCCATTTGGTTAACAGTATAATCTCTATCTTCAGAGCACATCCCTTGTTTTGAGTTTTTGTTATTTAGCTTTATGGTCGACATGATAATATTATTCAAACTGAGCTGCCAAGGACTGATGTTTTGGAAACTGAAACCACCTAGATGTTCTTTCAATTTGCTTTCATCCTTTTTAAAACTAGGAATCTCTCTCTCTCTCTCTCTCTCTCTCTCTCTCTCTCTCTCTCTCTCTCTCTCTCTCTCTCTCTCTCTGTCTCTCTCTGTCTCTCTCTCTCTCTCTCTCTCTCTCTCTCTCTCTCATAACACATACACACGCACGCACACACACCTCCTGTGCATACAGCACTCTACTAAGTGCTAGGAAGATATATAATTTAGATGATGGCAATAATCACAGCTGACATTTATGTAGCTTTTTAAGATTTTCAAAGCACTTGATTCAGCAACATTATTTCTTAGTGACATGACTAATACATTGTAACTAAGGTCACAAAAAACATTTGAGATTGCTTTTATTCATTTATAACATTTTTTCTTTGAAACAAATTGAAGAACCATTTACTTTTTTAACAAGGTATACCAATATAATTGTCATGACAGTATTCTGATAAAAGTTTGACTTGAGGTAAAGTATGGCAGAAAGATGCATTTAGCTTTGTTGTTACATTGTTGTATCCCAAAATCATGTTTACTTTTTTTAAAAACCATTTTTGTAGTTTATACATAAAACATGAAACATATTTTATCTTAACATATCTTCTCTTTATTCTGAGTTAGGTTTTCCAGACCTTCGGCTATCAGAAATTACTTTTAATCTGAGAACCTGAGTTTCACCTCAGTTACCTTTGATACCTGCCCACCATTATTTTAATTTACTCTTGTTTCTGACAAGAACACTTAATATCACTTCAGTTTAAATCTAACTTCTAGGTCAGCCACAAGAGTTATTAGAGAGACACTAAACCCCAGAGCTTTAAACATTTCATAGAATTACTGAATTTTAAAGTTGTAAGGAACTTAGAAAACACCTAATCCCACCCCTTCATTTTACTGACAGGAAACTAAGTCCCAAAGTGAGAAGAAGCAACACTACAAATTCAGTGTCCTTCCACAGTTTTTATTTTGTCTTTACTACCTAATATTTTGTTAGAATACCAGGATGCAAAAATGGGAAAACAAAGTTACTTTTTGTATGGTAAACAATGTAGTCTAATAATGTAGCTAGGATTTGTATAGCTCTATAAAGATACTGTTATTATCCCCATTTTACCGATGAGAAAACTGAGGTATAGAGAAGTTAAGTGACTTGACCAAAGTCACACAGCTAGTAAGTGTATGAGCTCAGGTTTTCCTGCCACCATGTCCAGTGCTTTTTTCCCCTGTACCAGTAGTTGCTTCTAAAGATGATTCTAATTGAAACATAGAATTTTAGAGCTTTGAAAAGGTATTTCAGATCTAATCTTTACATTTTATAGATGAAGAAATTGAAATACGAAATGACTAGTAACTTGCTTAAGATCATATAGCTAGCTAGTAGCAAACTGGGATCTTTTGACCCCATTGAACTTTCTGCTACTAGGAATGGTCCAGACTATACAACTGAAATTTTATTTTAATCAGGTTATTAATAATATATATAGGATGCCTGAATGATTCCTGACTTTTTTTGGAGTTGACATTCTTTCATTATCTGATTAGGTACTGCCTAAAGTACTATGTGAAACATATTTTAAGTTTGTTTATTTAAAATTCATAATGAAAATTTTGTAACTAATGGAATTACTGGAAGCACCCTCAATTATCAGAAAACTAAGACAGTAATAACAAACTGTCTCAAAAATCACAGAATATCAGATTTGAAGGGAACCTCAGAAGTTGTCTAATCTGGCCAATACTGAAAAGAAATCTCCCCTTTACACCATCCCCTGCCAAAAACTGTATAATCTCTTACCTTAAAGCCCTCCAGGTATAGGAAAGTCACTTTCTCCTATGGCACCCTGTTCTCTTTGGTGGACATTGTTAGGAAGTTGTCAGTATGTGAGACCAAAATCTGTGCTTTTACATATCCACTCGTTGTTCTTAGTTCTACCCTGAAGGGTCAGACAAAACAGGTCAAACAGACAAACTCTGGCATGGCAGCTCTTCAACCACTCAGGAACTCTGTTATACTCTCCCCATTCTAAATTTTTTATTCTTCACACTAAAAATCCCCAGTTCCTTAAATGGAGTCTTGTATGGCATGTTTTATACTCCTCTCCGCAATCTTCTAGATAATTTCTAGGTAATCAGTGTCCTCCTAAACTGTAGCAACCAGAATCAGACAATATTCCAGATATAATCTAGGGCAGAGTGTACAGCAGGACTCGCACCTGTCCTGTGCTGGTCACAAATGCCTCTATCACCTAAGGAAAAATTAACTCATCATCCATTTTCTCCTTAGATCATGAAATGTCATACTAAATTTTTGACACAATATTATGACTCTTTTTTCTATTGATTTACACTTTGTGTCTTTCCAACTCCCACCCTGCCCGGCTTGCTTACTTCATCTGTATGTATCTTTTTACAGTCAGTATTAGTCAGTTCATTGTGTCTCTCTCTCTTTCTCTGTGTATACATATATATGTATGTATGTGTGTATATACACAGATGTATATATATATATACACACATGCATATGTGTCTTATGTATCTTATGATATCTTGTGTTTGTCAGAATTTGTGCTATCAGAATTCCTTTCTCAAAAGCACCTTATTCATTTTGATTAAATTTTCTCACATACATGAGGAAATATGTCTTCTCCTTATATAATAGCACCTACTATGTACAAGTATTCTACCACTCCTTTTCCTAATCTGTTCCCTTTGAACATGGTAAACCTTTCCTTCGCCAGATTTCAGTCATAAATCACATCCCACAAAGTTTTAATGGCCACCTAATGCCCTTAATATTTCTTTCAGCTAATTAACCATTTTAATATGCATATGCATTTCTGTGTGTATATAAGAGTACCTATGTGTGTGGGTATATGAATAAGTTGAGTTAGCCTCAGTCTCCAATATCTATAGTTTCCCAACCAACATTTAAAGTCCACTGAAATAGAGAGAGGAATATAGAATATAATTCAAGTTAAAGAAAAAAAATATTTGGGGAATAAGGATATAAGGGAGAAAATAATAATGAGACATAGGAAGTTATAGAATAAAGAACTTTGGTAAAAGTAGTTGAATCACATAGTATTAGAAACTGAGACACAAAACTTCCACAACATCATTTGCATGATAGAAAGCATTTTCACATACATTATTTCATTTGATCTTCACAGCCAGCCTCCTTATGAGGGAAGCAGATTTTACAAATGAAGAAACTGAAACTCAGAAATTTAGTGACTCTTCCCAGGGTCACATGGCTAGTAAGTGGCCGAACCTTGGACTAGAGCCCAGTTCTAATTCTCTTTCTTTGTAATCACTTAACCATCAGCATAAACATATCACTTACCTTTTCATAATATTCAAAAGGATGACAGAGTTGTTATCTTGAAAGGACAATATTATGTTCAATTCAGCAAATATTACTAAATTCCCATTATTCACCAAACATTTTCCTGATGAGAGAAAAAAATGACGTTCCCTGCTGTAGTGTCAATGGATTGTCAAGTTATAAATTCAGAATGATTATCAGGCATAGTGTGTCTATCTAGAAGTCCAAATAGACTGATGAGATATATTTTAAGGGCCCTCCCCCTGCTGGGAATAAGATTTGAGTCCCTAGGAATATCTGATTTTGTGACTAACTTTACAGAGATTTGTAAAGTACCTACCAAGAGAAAGGAGGACTCTGTAGTGGACCTTAGGGAGACAAAGACAAAATGATAACCCCTCACCTTCAGGAATTTTCATTCATCTAGGAGGTTAAGGTGAACATTCCTTTAAATAAAGGCAAAGTAACTTGAGAAGGAAAGATCTAACAGATAAATCAGAAAAGATTTCAAGTAGAAGGTGCTTCATGAGCTGAGTTTTAAAAGTAACAAGTATTCTAAGTGACTCAGGTGAGGAGGGAGAGTCCTTGAAGTAGAGAGATGTGAAATCTGTCTAAAAAGACAGACTGGAGCCAAATTGTGGATTGCTTTATTTCTCTAGGCTGAGTAATTTATTTTTGTGTCTGGGATATTTTTAGCGTAGCAAAGAGCTTTCATTACATTTTTTACATACTTTCTGACATTCGAAAATGAGTATTTTTAATATATCTGATACAAGAAAAAATATTAATTATTGAATGAACATTTTCTTATCCTCAGAAATTAGTTACTATGCAATTAATTAATCATGATTTGCAAATTGTAATAATCCATAGCCCTAGATTCCCCTAAACCTCCGAATGCAGATTCAGATCCTGAGGGCCTGACCCCAAGAGGGTAATTTTCTCTCTATTCTAGAAAAGTCTCCCAATATACACATGGTATAACTTGTGTCTGAATTTCCTCTAGATTTGATTAAAAGGGTCCCCAACTCCCATTCAAGCATTCTAGATATCAAATGCATGTTGGGTACAAATGCAAACAATGCAAGGATTCACTGAATCCCTCAAAACGAAAACAAAGCATAGAGCACTAAGATAGTCCATGATCTCTGCCCTGCCCTCACTCCCATCCAGGAAGAGAACTACATTTAGAATTACTATCAAGTCCTTTGATATTTCAGTGAGTCTTCCTTTTCTACAAAATCCTACACAGGTGTTCCCTCCCTGTGCTCCCTCCCCCCCAAAAAAAATTTATTGTAAGGAGACTGAACAAGCCATCCCTTCCCATCAAGTCACCACCATCTAAGTAACTCACTGACGTTGCTTTCTAAATAAATTGCTCTGTAGAGACTAAATGAATTATCCTTTTCTTTGAGGAGGTAAGCCCCAAAGCTGGCACACTGTCCAATAAGGCTCCCTTCTGTGGCTAGAAGGCTAGATCTCTAGAACATTCTGCTTAAGGAAATCCAAAATCTCTCCTATAGTAACCAGGAGGCTGGGGCGCAGGAAAATTTGTTCATGAACTGTCCTCTTAGTTCATGTGTAAGTACATCTGTTTCTGCCATGAGCTTTTGTCAAAGGTTGCCATTAACTGCTTTGGGAAGAGAAGAGGAAACCGTGCCTGTGCACAGGTTTACATGCACACACACACAAACACACTATAGGTCTGCTGTGCTGTACTTCAGTCTGTCTTATGCAAGCAGAAAAGGAAATCCCTAAAGATGGAGCTGATCTATTAATTCACTTTTATAGACTTCTAAAACACAGGAGTCTATCTTCCTGAGCCACAGAAAGGCAATTATTTTCAGTTCTTTCAGCAAGGCCTTAGTGAATATGTCCACTTTCTCTGGGAAAATATCCTCTCAGAAGAGCCTTGACCCTATAATTTCACAAATTTGATTCAGGTACTTATCTTCCTCCAATCAAATCCATATTACATTTTCCACCAATTAAATGTTCGTTCTCCCAGCAAATCAAAACTGGGTATGCATCCCCAGTTCTGGCTAGTTTTTACCAGTTTGCAGAAGCCCTGTGGATAGTTCTTTGCCAACTTGGAGAAGCTCCAACAGTTGATTGACTACATCAGTGCTGGGCTAACAACATTGATGATGCATAGATCCTAAGAATTGCTAAAAATTAAGTCTTTTGTGGGGGTCCAGATTTTCTAGAACTATTGGACCTGGTGATAATAAACCCCAATCACATAATTATTCAAATTCCATAAGCAAAGTTTTACAATGTTTCTATAGGTTACCTCTTGCCTTAGTGTTTATAAGGGCTTGTCCTGTCCCAGAAACAGTTAAGCAAAGAAAAGTAAAGGAAAGAAAAGTAAAAAAGTAAAAAAAAAACTAACAAGTAGCTTTAAAAAAAAGACTTCCCTCCTCAAAGGGAAAGTCTAGTCCCATTTGAGGTCCCAAGGCATGACGGATTCTCCCAACAGAGTTTTGGGACTATGAGTTAGTCAAGTCTACCTCTCTCAGGTGAAAAATCAAGCCATTCTGGATAAAAATTTCCCCAGTGGATCCCTGTGTCACTTAGGGCAATCCAAATGGAGGTCTGGGGGAAAAAATGTCTCCACTGGATCTCTTTGGTACATAGAGTAATCCAAAATGAAATTCGAATTGAATGGGTTGATCAGAAATCAAACCTTCAGTATCCAAAATTTACGCATACACACACACAAAAGGAAAGCACTTGAGGTACAAAAGGTAAAAAAGACTTGAGATTTCCTTGGATTTGGAGCCCATAATGATCCCCAACAAACTGTGATGTAGGCACTTGAGATTGATTTGAAATCAGCCCCTCAGCTCCTGGATGAGTTGTCTGGGCTCATGACATGCTAGATCTAGTAGACCAGGTAAAGGGGAGAGGAATAAGCCCCACAGATGTCACCTCTGTTCAGAAAGGGAAACAAACTCAGAGGATGGCCAGTAACTTAGACCATGACAGGTTATAGAATTATATAGAGCACTGAAACAGCCAATCACCACCTCCTAGAATGAAATAAAATGTGAGGTTATCATCAGGCAGACTTTTGGGATTCCAATAAGTCCTTTCCCATAAAGTCTTCACAGTTCCTCCAAAAATTTGTACTAACCTGTGGTTTGGTCTCCAATTAGAAAATAAATGTTCTTCAACGACGGCAACAATTATTGTCTACTAGGCCCCAGACACTGTGTAAGTGTTTTACAGATATTTCATTTGATCCTCACAACAACATTGAGAATTAGGTGCTATTATTAGCCCAATTGTATAGTTGAGGAAACAGTTTTAACTGAAATTAAAGGGGGCTTGCTCAGGATCACACAGCAAGTGAGTGTCTGAGGCTAGATTTAAAGCTTATCTACTTCCCATGAAGCCAACACTGTCCAAGTAATTCACTACCTTTGTTCTCCAAGTAGAATACTGTACAGGGTAGAAGATCCTCTTGGAGCACCTTCTATGAGGAATTTCTCTCTCTTTCTCTCTCTCTCTCTCCCTCCCTCCCTCCCTCCCTCCCTCCCTCCCTCCCTCTCCCTCTCCCTCTCCCTCTCCCTCTCCCTCTCCCTCTCCCTCTCCCTCTCCCTCTCCCTCTCCCTCTCCCTCTCCCTCTCCCTCTCCCTCTCCCTCTCTCCCTCTCCCTCCCTCTCTCCCTCTCTCCCTCCCTCTCTCCCTCTCTCCCTCTCTCCCTCCCTCCTCTCCCCTCCCCCCCATTGGCACACTACCCACTCTCTCCTCTAGCTAGAAGACTAGATTCCTATTGAATCAGTCCTCTGCCTCTTGTAGGGAGTTGAAAATCTCTCCTAAACATGTCATGGTTTTGCCACAACTTGCCATCAACTGTTTTGGGAAGAGGAAACTACATGAGCACAGGTTTACGCACCCACATTTTTATCCCTCTCTTTCCCTTCCCCCCACCCCATACAGGTCTGTCCTTCTGTACTTCAGTCTTATGCAAGCATAAAAGTAAATCTCAGAAGAAAAAAAGAGGAACATGATCTGGTCTCTTTTAGAGACTATAAAATAGAATGGTTCATCTGACAGGAGCCTGACTTCTTCAGCCGCAGCTAGCCAGTCATCTTAAGTTACCAGTGTCTACAGTCAGCAAGGTCTAAGAGGCATATTCACACCCTCCTCTGATAAAGTTCATTGGATATTTCTTAAAATTGGTCACTCCCTTTATCAGCTTCCCCTTACATCATAATAAATCACTTGAATTATGAAAAAGAAAATTACTTGTTAAAGTAAGTGGCCTGATAACCCATAAAATTATTAGGTTGCACTAATATAGAAGTCTAATGTCCACAACAAAGCAGGTAATAATCCACTTATATTCTGCCCTAATCAGGTTATATTTGGATTATTGTGTTCTGCTTTAATGCCACATTTTAGGAAGGAAATTGTTAAATGGATGCTTATACAGAGAAAAATGTCCAAGGATGGTATCTCTTAAAGGAATTAAGGATAATTAGCCTGGAGAAGAGAAGACTGAGAGGGGGAATGGAATAGGAAACGGTCTTGTGATATTTGAAAGATTATCTTGTACGATTAGACTTTCTACTTGCCTCAGAGAATAACTATCTTTAGATTATTGAGTAGAAGTTCAAGAAGCTAAATTTCAGTTCATTGTAAGAAAGAACATCCTAAAAATGAGGCCTATCCAAAAGTGGGATGCCCCTTCTGGCATCATGGATGTTCCTAATTACTTGAGGTCTTCAAGTGAAAAGAGTCCATCATCTTCTGTCACAGATACTGTAGAGGAGGACATGCTTCAAATGGCATCATGCTTTTCAACTTGTAGATTCTACAAAAATTCTATATTGGAAGCTGTATTTATATGCAAATGAAACTCAGTTATCATTGGTTTGGAGCACATTTTAAGATACTGATTTTAAATTATGAGGTCTTTTGCTGGGGAGTGAGTCTTATGTTTAACTTAAGCTAAACTGTAGTAACAGTAGCACCTCATAGATGGCTTATCAGGGAATTAAGTATTTTAATTTATTGAAAATCTGGGATTTGGGGGAAAAGATGTTTCACTTGCTAATTTTTACAAATTAATGAATTTTGCCCTATTTAGTATTAAAACTTTTTAAATTTTTAAATCAATTTTGAAGAAAAGCCACCAAAAACTGTTGCATACTTCCCTGCCATCCTAAATAGAAAATCCTGATATTAACCTCATTCTCGCTATGGATTATCATTAGAAATATGTTATTTTATTGTACTGTAACATGATGATTTCCCCAGGGAACTAGTAAAATGTGTAAAGTGATTTGCCCCTGTCCTGAATTACCCCAGCCTTGGAGCCATTATTTAGCTTGTTGAGTCCTTTTCTGCTTTCAGATTGTTCAGTCTGTCTCACTGTTTGTGTCAGTTGCCATTTCTTTCTAATAATTTGCTATGAGTTTGAGAGACAAAAGGCAACCACGCTTGTTACAATTGTGTCTAAAGGAAGAATAAAATGTTGCATTAAAACAGTGAGTTTTCAATCCTTAATTTCTTTCTCTGCCTGATTTCTTAGAAGAATAGGCTAAATAAACTTACTGAATCAGTTCTCTACCTCTTGAAATATACCTTCTGTCTAAATACCTGCTGGGTTCCTTCATCTGGATTACTTACCAGCAGCTGAATCTCAACATAACTTAAATTGGATTTGGCAGAATCTTTTTTTTCTAAAACCTATTGCTTCTGAATTTGTTAAAGACATCACTATTCTCCTAATCAATTGTGTTTAGAATCTCATAAGCATCTTTGACTCTCCCTTTTCTTTGACCCATACATCCTATCAGTTACCAACTCCTGTTCGTTCTCTCTTCAAAATACCTCCTATATCCATCTCCTCACTATTTCCCATTGCCATCATGCTAGTTCAGACTTTTATTAACTCTCACTTAAACTATTCTAGCAGCTTCCTAAAATGTCTTTTTTTCCTTACCCCCTCACCTCATCCAATCTAACCAGACACTCCTGGCCCCTAATTGAGACCATCTGCCATGAACCCTGTTAACTCCTTTGACTCCTCCTTTGGGACCTGAATCAAAGGAGATAATGGAAGAAGATGTAGAAGGGCTTGCAGTTATGGAGTAAGATAGATAACAGAGTTCACCACTTCTCAGACTGCTTAACAATGATCTCTTTAATTGCCAAATACCTTTAGCTGTTAATTTTCTTTCCACAGCCTCATTCCTTTGACTTCTTACCTTTTGACACTGTTAAGCACTTCCTCCAGGACATTCCACATTGGGCACTATAATTTGCTGGGTTTCTTGCTATTGGTTCATTCTAAGGCCACAGATTTAGAGCTAGATAAGCCCTCAGAGTCCTTCAAGTCCAAGCCTGTCATTTGACAAATAAAAGAAAGTAAGGCTCAGAGAGGTTATGACTTGTCCAAGGCCTCATAGGTAGTAAGGGACTTCCAACTCCAAAGTAGTACTCTTTCTACTTTACCAGGCTGCTTCTAGTATCTTCTGTTTCTCCCCTTCCTCCCCTGTCCCCCCAATAACAAGTTCCATCAAGACTCTGTATTGGAATCTCTGTACTCTCACTTGGTGATCTCATCAACTCAGCATTTTCAGTTATCTTCTCTGTGTGTGTTCGTCCTTCGTTGCCAAAGACGACCATGCCATCAGAGAAATGATGACATGACTTGCACTTGACTTTGTTTTGAGTGAGGGAAGACTGTATAGGTCACCAGCCTCACTTTTCCTCCAGAGCTATCTGAGTCCAGTGACCAGATATTCATCAGGATGACTGGAGATGACCCAGGATGAGGCAACTGGAGTTAAGTGACTTGCCCAAGGTCACACAGCTGGTGAGTGTCAAGTATCTGAGGTGAGATTCGAACTCAGGTCCTCCTGGCTCCTGCACTGGTGCTCTATCCACTGCACCAACTAGGCTCAGACACTTGACACTTACTAGATGTGTGACCTTGGGCAAGTCACTTAACCCCAATTGCCTTATCCTGGGTCATCTCCAGTCATCCTGATGAATATCTGGTCACTGGATTCAGATGGCTCTACAGGAGAAGTGAGGCTGAGGTCCTGCACAGTCCTCCCTCACTCAAAAAAAAATGCAAAGTCAAGTGCAAATCATGCCATCTTCTCCATGTAGATGATTCCCAAATGTACATATACAACAGCCCTAATCTCTTGAGTTCTAGTCTCACATAGCCCATTGCCTGCTAGGCATATGTATCTTCCTTGTTGTCAAATGAGAATCTCAGACTTAAATATCCAAAACTAAACCGAGTATCTCTCCCCCTCAACTTGTCCCTCCCCCAAACGTACCTGTTTGTGTTGAAGGCATCTTCTTCACAGTGATTTGAATTCACCACCTCCCTCATCCATCTCCATACATAGTTGGCCAAGTTTTGATTCTACCTTCCCAGCATCTTGCATCCATCCTCTTCTCTCCAATTACTTGGCCATCACCCACACCTCAGGTGTTCATCACCTCTTCTCTGAATTATTTTAAGTGCCTCCTTGGGCTCCCTACTTCCAGTCTTTCCCTTCTCTAGTCCCTCCTCCACAAAACTTATAAAATAACCTTCTTAAGGCACAATTCTGACCATGTCATTCTGCTGGTCAAAAACTTTCACTTGCTTTCCTCTTGCCTTAAGAATAAAACATAAATAAACTCCTTAGCCCAGTGCATAAAGCTTTCTATACCCTGGCTCCAATTCTCCTTTTCATATACTCTGTATTCCAAACTTCACTACTGTTTTCCAGTTCAGTAAGTCTCCTGCCTCTGCATTGCCCAAGCCAACCCACATGCCTGGAATGCATTTTCTCCTTATCTGTGTGTCTCAGAATGCTTATCTTCCTTCAGGCTTAAATTCAGATATCACCTCTTCCAATCACCTCTTCCAACAAGCTTTCCAAAATTCCCCAGTTGTTATTGCTCCCTTCCTTGTATTTACTTATTTGTGTACATGTTATATCACCTTGGATAGCTCTTTGAAGGCAAAGATTATTTTGGGTTTTTTTCCCCCATTATCTATCATTGTGTGTGTCTTGTACATTATAGATGCTTAATAAATGTGCTTTGAATTCTCCTCCACCATCTAGAAATAATGTCTCTGTCTTGTTCGATGTGCTCCAACCTGGCACCTTGTTCCTATCTTTCAAGCATCTATATAATCTGTTTTGTATTACTCTTATTTATCTACATGTCCATCTCCCTATTTCTTGTGGACAGAAACCACATCTTATCTATGTTTATATCTCATCTGATATCTAGCCCAGTGCTTTGAATAAGTAATGGATGCTTAATAAAATTTGTTGTGTGGATGAGTAAAGTGGATGAACTTTTAGCAACTTTTTTGACCACTCAGGTTTTATTATTTTTTTACCAGGTAAGTAACATCTTAAAAAGTATGATATTATTTCTAGGTTGTGTTTCAGTGACTAGGATTTGACTTGCAGTATAGCAAAATTTATGCTTATATTAAGTTCTTTTTAATGTTACTTTTTTTAAATATCGAATTTATAATTATGCCATTTGTCATTTTTTTCCCTTAGATCACACCACCTCCATCCCTGTCAGATCCACTTAAAGAGCTTTTTCGGCAACAGGAAGTTGTAAGAATGAAACTGCGTTTGCAACATAGTATCGAAAGGGTACTAATGTCTTACTGTTTAAAAAAGAGTTTAATGTTTAATACTTTAAATTGTCCTCTAATTTGCCAATGTATTTTGACAATGGGCTACAATTTCCTCCATCTCTTTATTATAGTGTAGTTTCTTTTTTTTGGTAATCACTTGAGAAAATGACCTGTTTAATTCATTTAAAAAATCTACTTAAACTATTTTAAGATACCTTCTTCTGTGTCATAATTCTTGATGAAGTTTATATTATATAAGTGACTAGAAGTCCCAGACAGCTTTCTGTCATTATCCATTGTTGAATTAGCAAAACCCCAACTTCTGTGACTTCCAGATGAGTCTTTGAGGACACCAAGCCTTGGGACAGTTATTTGGTCCTGCAAATTTAGAGCTGGCTGTTGTATATGAATGAACTTAACCTATCAGTTTCTTGAGCTAAAAATGAATATTTAGATCCAGATAATAAAACCCTTATTCTTTTCTTATTTTGTGCAATGTTACATTAGTCCTTAAATATCTTTCTTAAAGCATGCAAGAGGACAATCTACCCCACCCCAACCCAAGCAGCTTCTCACAGAGATGGACAAGAAAGTTGTAATAGCCACAGTGTCATTGTGATATGAGTTCTTTTCATTCAAAAAAGGATGTTTGTATCAAGTTACAGAAACCTCTGAAGGCTTCTTAAAGCCCTTTGTATTAAGTATCCACCTCTAATTCCTAAATTTCCCAAAATTTATTACTAAATTACCACTAAATATCTTATTCATATTCAATAATAATTTCCAAAAGTCATAATAGATGTGATATTTGTAATATAAAATGTTAGAAGATATTATATCTAGTGAATAAATATAGCATAAAATTATAGTAGGCTTTTAAAAAATGTTTATACTCTGCTCATTTGCCTGTCTTTGAAGGCATTTGTAGAGATCAAGAAAATCATTTTTTATTTGACACTCTCTTAATGTATTTGACATTTGTATAACATTGTTTAATATATTACTGTAATAGTTACAGCAGTATCTATTTTATAATGCTGATGAGGTTTTTTCCTTTGTGATCTTAAAAATGTATCATTTCCTTTCTTTCATCCTCCTTTATATATTACTCTTCAAGAAAAATTTGTATCAGTGATGGAGATACTTTGTAATGGCCATTTTCTTTTCTCATACAAAGATTTGAACTTTCAAATTCATATATTAAACTTATGACCAAATTAAGTATGAATTTTAAGTCAAAACTTGCATTTTAAAAATCTCATTTTAAAGTTCATTGTTTTCATCCAGCTATTTGTCATCTAAAAAGTATCAATAATTGTTTAAATTAAATTAACCTGATTTCATTAACACTGGGAGTTTTCAGTGGGGAAACTTCCTTTAGTAATACACATTAGAGACTGTTCAGCACATTATAGTCTTAGATTTGAAAAAAAAAAAACTAAACCAAAACCACACACATATCTGTGTATAACAGTCATGCAACCCTTTCTGCTGTTATAAATTACAAACGTTAGTTTTTTAAAATAGATAACATGATATTTGTAGGTATGTTTATTTCTACAGAATCATCCTATATAAAAGAGCAATAGCTCAAGAAAGAAAAATAATTATATTTTCAAACTATGTCAAATCTTATTCTAGAAATTCAGTAACCTGTTTCTAAGCCCTTTATGAAAAGAAAGCAAGTTCTGAATCTCTGAAAATAAAATAAATTTCAAGTGATACTTCAGGTATCACTTTATAGGTCCAACTTAAAATGTATATATTTATACAAAAAGTTTTTTTCCTTTGTTCAACTAGGAAAAGCTTATTGTATCTAATGAGCAAGAAGTCCTCCGTGTTCATTATCGAGCTGCAAGAACATTAGCAAACCAGACGCTGCCCTTCAGCGCCTGCACTGTTCTCCTGGATGCAGAGGTGTACAGTGTGCCCCTGGACTCTCAGGTATGCCTTTGTCTGCTGTGGTCAGTAGGATTTTTTGTATCAGTTGCTTTAACTGTAATGGGGATAGGTGTGTGTTCATATCTCATCCCTGACTCTGACTACATGGACGTGGGCAAGTCTCTTAACCTCACTCATCTGTAAAATGGGATAATACCTTTGGTACCTACTTAACAATGTTGTTGTGATGAGATTGTGTGTAGTTTTTTTTTTGCAAATTTTAAAGCATATAGTGTGTTGGGAAGAACCAGTATTTTGGGTCAAGAATTTGGGTCACACCTCTTGCTGCTTAGTGTGATCTTGTATAACTTGGAATATTTCACTTACTCTCTCTGGGCCTCATTCTCTTCTTCTGTAAACTGAAAGAGTTAGACAGAATAATCTTTAAGGTCCTTCTAGTTCCAAATCTATGATCCCATGGTTCTATATAAGTGTTATCTACTGTTTTTACTATTATTAGGTGTCCATAGAAATAACCCTAAATTTAAGGGAAAGAAGGCATCTCTTCTTTTAGTAGGAGGGGAAAGTATATTGTTTCCAGCTATTTTAGTCTCCTATATAAAGCTGAAGGAATATTTAATTCCTATCATGTGGGACCTCTAAATACATTTTTATTTATAAAACTAGATTTTTAAAAAACACAAACAACATATTCTTAGTCTCTTTGGGTGGTTTTTCTGAAGTATTTTTTGTATGTAAGTTTCTTGGACCTCTGAGATTCACTCTATATCTTATTGATGAAATTAAGCAAGTAAGTTTAAAATTCATGACATTTCTTTTAAAAATAAAAGGTAATAAGTGCCAAATCTTTCTTTGAATATTAGCGTTGATTAAAATAAGGGATCATAATTCTAAGCAAATATCATTTGTTAACTATAGTGTGATTTATCAGTCTAAATTAAAAACACCATATTACATATTGGAATTTGTTGGGCTTGGATGATATGGTCTTACAAAATAAGATGAATTTAATTATGCAGAAGAGAAAGGGAATATACATTAGAAATAAAAATAGTAATGATGGGATTACAGAAAACAAAACATAATAATGGAAAAAAGACCTGAGATCATTGTTGTCACCATTTATTCAAAGAGATGGATATTAGCATCAATGAATAAAAGTTAAATAATTGTAGCGTTTTTGTCCTGGAGAAGAATTATTTTCTCAAGTATATCTCTATGACCTGTGGTTTCATCTGTTTGTGAATCCCCACTACTCTAAATGTCTTAGTTGCCTTAGTTACAGACAAATCATGTGACTTGCCCAGAGTCAACCAGCCAGTAAGTGTCAGAATCATAATTTAAAACCAGGTCTTCCCAAGTCCAACTTTACTGTACCATACTCAGTCAACATGCATTTATTAAGTTTTTACTATATGCTAGGCACTGTGCTAAGCACTGGTAGTCTAGAGAAAGGCAAAAAAAAAAAATACCCTTCCCTCAATGAGCTCACACTCCAATGGGGGAGACAACATGTAAGCAACTAGGTGTATATGAAATATATACTGAGTTAAATGAAGGCACTCTGAAAGAGGAAGACATTAGTGTCTGGGAATACTAGGATGGAAGTTTTACAGAAGGTTAGATTTAAGCTGAACTTCGAAGGAAGCCAGTGAAAGTGAGGTTGAGATAAGGGGCCATAGTATTCCAAGTATGGGGGATGGCCAGTGCAAAGGCACAGAGAAGGAACATGGATTGATGGGCTCAAAGACCTGAATGGAGCTGCATTACTATGCACAGGAGTAAGTGTAACAAAAAAAGGTTAAAGAAAACTAAGAAGGAACTTTAAATGCCAGAAGACTTTTCATTTGATCCTGGATGTGATAGGGAGCCACTGGAAGTCTCCCAGCAGGGATGGGGAGAGTGACATGATCAGACTTACAATTTGGGGGGAAAAAATAACCTTAGCAACTAAGTGGAAAATAGATTAGAGTGGGGAGAGGATGGGTAAACTGGTTAGGGTGTTGTTAAAGCAGACATGACAAGGTTTGGCAGTGAATTAGATTACATCATATGAGAATGAAGAGTCAAGAATGACAGGATGAGAGAACGCTATCTCTCTTCAAATATCTGAAGGGTGTTTGTGCAGCAGTGACATAGTTATTCCCCATATCTGCATAGGACCATGAAGACAGAAATGACTTGGTAAAGCAGAAGAAATTTTTACTTTTGTTAGTTATAAAGATGGGTCATTTTTGTTAAATATAAAGAAGGGCCATTATTGGACAAATAAAGTACTTAAAAAAAAGATTAGAGGAAGTTATAAGATCCACTCTATCTCTAAGGATTTTTTTAAAAAGAATGAGCCACATTTATGTACTGCTTTAAGGTTCGCAAAGCTCTTTTCTCATAAGAGAACTTTCAGATAGATAAACAACTATATGTCCTTAACAGTTTTGATGTGTACCTGCAGAAGATGGAATTACATGATACTTTGAGGTTCCTTTTAGCTCTTCCAGTCTAACTCTCAACCTCCATTCATCCTAAAAGAGTATCGGAATCATATGAATGAAGGCTTATGATAAGATTCAGGGAAAAGACTGTTCAGAAACTTACACTGAGCCCTGGTAGTTACTAATATTTCTTATGCTTTATTTTAGAAATATTACAATGAAATTTCATCTGCTAATTATAAAAATTTCTGAAAATCAAGATATGATTCAAAGTATAAAATGTAAAGCTCAAAAAAAGAAATTTTTTCCTGAGCTGAGGGCTGGCCTCAGAGCCAGAAAGAGTTAAATTCAAATCCTTCCTGCGTCACACTCTGGCTGTATGTGCACAAGTCACTTAACTTCTTAGTGCTCTGGGCAGCTCTCTGAGTAGCAGATCAGATGTCAGACTGAATTGGTAGAATGAGTTTGCCCCCTGTGAAAGTTCCCTGTTCCATTGAAATTACCAGTCCAGCCTCTACCTTCTGCAGTTAGGTAGGTTCTTTACATTTGACGCTTAACTCTGTAGCATTAAGAGAAGATGTGATTTCAAATTTGGTTGGCTAATAATTTAAGCATATAGCATTCATATAATTAAATCCTAATTTTGCTAAGGCCTTTTGTTCTTCTAAAATGAAAATAAAAAAAAATACAGTATTGTATAAAACAGCATTTTTATAGCATAGTCACGTTTGTAGATTTAAGAGTGTTGGGGAAGGTTTTTTTGGTTAAATTTAAGTAAACAGAGAATTGAATATTTGTTAAAATAACTTTTCATTGATACATATTTTTCTTACATCACCAGATTATTTCCCCAGTATCCCTTTCTCTTCCCCTCCCAGAAAGCCATCTCACATAAAAAATAATGTTTTTAAAGGAGAAGGGGAAAGAATAAGAGAAAAAAATCAGCAAAACCAATGAGTACATCAAAAAATCTGAAATATATAAAATATACCACACTCATGGGCCTCTCACTTCTCCAAAGGAGTGGAGGTATCTTCTCATTTCTCTTCTTAAGAGCCATTCTTATTCTTTGTAATTTTGCAACATTCAAAGTAATTTTTTTAATAGCTGGTTTGAATCAGGATCACTTTCTCCAGAAGACTAGCACTTTTGCTTTTTTTTTCTTTCCCTATTTATTTCTCATTTAACATTTTTATCACTTTTTCCATGTCATTTTCCTGTTTTCAACACATAGTTATTTGGTGCGATATAACCTAGTTGTATGAGTGGGTACTAAACATTTTCCAAAAAGGTTTGCTACGCAGACATTGTGAGACATTGCTGACACTTCTGACTCCATGGCAAAAGACTATATTCTATAAAACAAACTGTGTTAAGAAATCCTAAACCACCCCTCTAGGCCTCATTGTCCATATGTGTAAAATGAGGAGTTTGAACTAGATGATCCCAAAAGTACTTTCTAGTTCTTATATTTTGAAGAGTTAATGAGTCTCCTGGTATGTTTGATAAAACTACAGGATGTAAGGAGAAGATAATGGAGATAGGAGATGTACCTTCAGCACCTAGCACAGTGCCTGGCACATAACAAGCAGTCAATAATATTGATTGATAAATTGAATGCTGATGACCCTTTCAGATTTTCAGTGTTCAAATTTGTAGTTTCTTAAGACTGCCCATTTCAGACCTTGAGTGACCTATTCAGATAATAAAGTGTGTGATATTTTAAGTGATCATTTGCGTAGGAAAGGGGCAGAAAATTTGGCTGAGAATTGGCAATGATAGTAACGCTGTATCCTTTTTTTTCTGTGGGTAAACAGGAGTGACTGAGAGTTAAAAGGTAGTGAATCTGGTCATTAGAGAATGGAGCGGTAGAGTCAGTCAACAAGAGAGCTAGATTTACAGGAAGAATCCATATTTTCCCCTGTGCTGTGTAAAGAGTACAAGGTGGGGAAGAATTTCTCTCTTCTCCCACCAGTGGCATCTTATATCACATGTAAATTGCTAGGAGATATTTGTTGTTGAGTCATTTTTCAGTCATTTCCTACTCTTCATGAGGAAGACTGGTTTGCCATTTCCTTCCTCAGCTTATTTTACAGATGAGGAAACTGAGGCAAACAGGATTAAGTGACTTGGCAAGGGTGATACAGCTAGGGAAGTGTCTGAGGCCAGATTTGAATTTAGGAAGATGCATCTTTCTGACGCCAGTCCTGGCAATCTGCAACCTAGCTGCCCTAAGTTAAGGATAAATGAATTGAAATTCTATCAGAGTATTCACTTTAAAGATGTGTTACATTTGTTTTGGAATGTTAGAAGCATATTCCTAAGTATTTCTTTATCTCAGAAGATAAAATGTCTTTTCCAGCACTCCGCCAACATAGCACAAGACCACATAGCACTTCAGGTGGGAAGAATCCTTGTGCAGCCCCTACTTCTCCTTCACAGCTTTTTGAATATTTTTTTGGTATGAATGATTTGCAGGAATGATTATTTATAACAAAATATTACATATTTTCACTTTAGATGTCTGGATTTAGCTATATACTGGGTAAAGGTCGTATGTTACTCATCGTAATCTGCTATTTATGTTCAAATTCTCAAATGAATGTACAGTCAGTGTTGGATAGTATTGCAACTAGAGCCTAACTTCACTCCTAATTATCTTTATATCTCACTGCAGTGGCTCACTTACAATACTTATAGTTGAAACAGCTGAAAACCATACATGGTTCATCTTGTTTGTTGTAATGGCTTTGTGTGCACTTAAAGCTCAACAATCCCTCACACCCAGTATCTGTAGCAGCCTGCATCTAAAACCACTTTTATTGCTATGCCTAAGATGAGAGGGCTTTCCCACCAGAGGAGATTGAGAAACAGTATTGAAGCACCTGTTTTCAAAGGTTTGTCACTCATTCTCTATATACTTGTCAGTCCTAGTGTAGAAAAAAATGTTGCATTGTCACATTTTGAGAGTGGAACAAATTTACAATATTGTAAGGAATTTAAAATTTGTATGTGAGCTAAGTAATTAAAGTAAGAAGGTGGGTGAACCTATCCCATGCATATCAGCTAACCAGGCTGAGACCACAGGAGCTGGTGACCTTTGCCAGTCCCTGCCCTTTTGGCTTGCCCTGGATTTGTTGTTCCAAAGTTACCTGTCTCATGAACTCTATAATTAGACTCCCAGTGTTCCAGTTCTACCATTTTATATTCCTGAAGGTAGACAGTGTTATACCTATGCAGAAAGGGAACTGCTAAGCAATAAAGAATGAGACTGACTACAGTCAGTTGAGAAGCTAATACATAAGCTTCATTGGGACAACTGGAATAGGGCTGCACATCATCTCTTTTGCAATTTTTTTTTTAGTGTTTTCTGTGTGGGTAACTTCTGCTTGGCTAGCCTCCCAACACTGCTATGGCCATTATAACTGCTCTGGTGGCCAGGAAAATGCCAATTGCCTTTCCAGGCCATCTATTAAAAGATACAAACAAGAGGCAGCCCTATCACAGACAGAGAATTGCCAGTGGAACAGTGTGCTCAGACAGTTATTCTTGTTCCTTAAGGCCAACAAGATGGAAAGGGCCCAAGGGACAATGATTGTCCCTTTAGTATGTCTATAACGTTGCAGCTTAGCTGGTGATTTAAACTGTCATCATGATCAGTGGGAAATAGAGGATATCTGTGACTGCTCTGAATTTTGGGGGGAGTTTCCTCTTTTACACATCCCCACAGGGTTCTTACATATTTAAACTTTAATGTTCACTGTTCCCAAGTACCCATTTATTTATTGCTCAACTACTTGAGGACAGATACTGTTTGTTTGTTTGTTGTTGTTTTTACTGTTCCTAATAGAACAGTGGGATTGGGCATAATGGATTGGTCAATATACTTTCTTTCCTTATTGCCACAGAAGTGGAATATTATATTAAGTAAAGTTTGGGAACATAAATTTTGGATGGGTTAATCTGTAAGCAACTTTAAGTACTTAAAATTGTGCAAAAGTAAAACCAACAACATTGCCACACATCCCTAGCTCTCAATATACTCTTGGATGAATAAATAAAAACACAGATTGGGCATACTAGATTTACTGGAGGAGATGAAGCAAGAGTTTTTAAAATAGCTACAGAATTATTTATCATGAAATGAGACTGCTAGAGGAAACCATTGGAAAAGAAATTAAAGTTCTAGGGGAAAATGTTAGAAAAGAGTTATAGAAAGATAGTTGATGGTTTGGCACAAGAGGTCACTTCCTAAAATAAACTCCAAAATAAAAATTCTCAGAAACATTGTAGCCAATCCTGAGCTTCCAAGTAAAAAAATATATATATACTTCAAGTAGTCAGAAAGAAACTTTCAAGTTCCAAAAAGCTATAGTCAGAAATCACACAAGATTCATCTACTACCATGAAGAAGTAGAGAGCTTGAAATATGGTATTTCAGAAAAGAAAAGGTGGAAACTTACAACCAAGAATAATTTACTCAGAAAAACCAAGTGTAATCCGAAGGGGGGAAAATGGATGTTTAATGAAATACAGAACTTCAAAGCTTTCCTGAAAAACCCAGAGCTGCGTAGAAACTTTGAAATCCTAACATGAGACATAAGAGAAACATAGGTAAATATGAGTGAGCAATCGTAAGGGACTAAACAAAGAGAAACTTTTTTATATTCTAATATGGGGAGATGATATATAAACCTGAGAACCCTATCATCAGGGATCATAGAGGAAGTCTAATAAGGCAGAGGTCCTGGAAATAGTTTGTTGTTGTTTTGATTATCTTGAAAGAAAAAAAAGGAAAGGGGAGAAAAGAAGTATATTAGGTAGGAGGAAGAGAAAGAAAGAATGAAAAAATTATCCTATAATTTAAGTAATCCAACATTATACAAAAAAGGAGGGAGGATGACTTGAACCTCATTTTCATCTGAATGGCTCTGGATATAGGCTCTGTTTTCACTTAACCAGGAGAAAAGGGAGAGAGATAGTAGATCCTAGGGATTAAGGGAGGGATTCATCCTAAGCAAAATGAACTCTAACCATGGAGACCAGATCTTAAAGAGGGGGAAAGAAAGAATGAAAGGAAGGAAGGAAGAAGAAAACCTGTAATTGGACACTGGGCTAGGGAAAAAGGAGGACAGGGTAGCAAATACATTAAACATAGAACACTGACTGAGAAAACTCCTCTCTCATGACCCTCTTCTTTATAAAGAGGGGCAGGAAATACAAATCATGACAATGACCAACAGTGTTTCCAGAGGACTCATGATGAAACATGCAACCACCTCCTGACAGTGGTGATAAATTCAGAATGCAGACTAACACTTTTTTTATACGGCCAATGTGGGAATTTGTTTTACTTAACTATGCATATTTGCTTCAAGGGTTTTGTTTTTAAGTTGGCAGGGGTAGATGAAGGAAGATTTGAAAAAGAGGTAGATTTTCATCATTTACAAAGAAATTTTTTTTTTTTAAATCTAGGATGGATGCAGCTAAGATTAGCAAGGAAACAAACCAAAAAAAGATCTTTTCAGCAAGTTCTCTAATAAAGGTCTCATTGCTAACCTACTTTAGAACCTGATTCAAATTTATAAGATTAAGAGCCATTTCTCAGTTGATAAATAAGCAAAGGATATATATAGGCAGTTTTCAAAGGAAGAAATCTAAGCTATCGATAACCAAATCTTTAAAAAATACTCCAAATCACTAATAAAGAGAGAAATACAAATTAAAAAAAACTCTGAGGTTCCACCTTACACCCATTAGATTGACAAAAAAGGAAAATAGCAAATGCTGAAGGACTGTAGAGAAGTAAGCACATTAATACCTTATTGGTGAAGTGATCCAGCCATTCTGGAAAGGCATTTAGAACTATGCCCAGAAAGTTACTAAATGTGGACTTCCTTTTACCCAGAGGGACCATTATTAGAACTGTACCTCAGATCTAAGAAAGAAGGGAAAGACCCATATGTGAAAAATTATTTGAAGCATTTCATTCTCTTGTGGAAGAGAATTGCAAACGAAGATGGGGAAGGGGCAATCAATTGAGAAAGACTGAACAAATTACAATATATGAATAAAGTGAAACACCATTGCATCAAGTGATAAAAGGGATAGTTGCAGAGTAAATGAAACAGAACCAAGAGAAAAATTTATACAATAACAATAGTTTATACAGTAACAACAGTTGTAAAGACAACTTTGAAAGACTTAAGAACTCTGATCAATGCAGTGAACAAGTACAATTCCAGAAGATTATTGATGTAGAATGTTACCTGCTGACAAAGGTGATGGATTCAAGATGCAAAATGAGACATGTATTTTATACATTGCTAGTAGGAGAATTTGTTTTGCTTGCCTGTGCATATTTATTACAAAAGGGTTTTGTTTTTTTTTTTAATTTGGAGGGTGGTGAGAGGGAAAGGACTAGATGTTGGGAGAGAAAAATAAATGCTTAAATTTATTTAATAATAAATGGATAAATGAATGAGTGGGGTTTTTAATGCATAAGATCTCTAAGGAGAAAGTAGGTAAAGAGAAAAGGGACAAAAACAGAACCTCAGCAAATGCAGAATCGGAGTATGTGAAAAAAGATAACTCGGGGAAAGAGTAGTTAGGTAGAGAACCAAAAAAAGTATAGTGCCATGGAAGTTAAAGTAGTAAAGATCATTGAGGAAGAAGGGAGGATCATCAGTGTCATATGTTTACAAAGAAATTATTGACTATAAGAACAGAGAAAAAATCATTAGATTTCATGATTTGCAAGTCTGGTAGTTTCAGAAACCGTATTGTAAGAAGTGCAGGATCAAGTGGAAGGTGAGAAGTGGATTCAAGTTAATCTCATCCTTCTATAATAGTGACTTGTGTAGAGCATTCAAAAGTTATTAGGAGAGGATAAAGATTTGTAATGATTAATTTGTGTTGTGCACTACTCTATTTCCATTCCTCTCTTTCAGGCTGATGACAGTAAAACATCTGTGAGAGATCGATTTAATGCAAGACAGTTCATGTCTTGGTTACAAGATGTAGATGATAAGTTTGACAAGTTAAAGGTATGTATGTTTAGGAGTATGATTTCACTGAATGTCTGCTCCATCTGAAAAACATGGACAATAAAAGTATTTGAAGTGTAATAGAAAGAGTTGGGAAAAGGAGTCTTCATAAGAATAAGCATTAGTCTTTATCTTGACCAAAGCAGGAAAATATACTGGCTATTGGTATTGCAGAGTATGGTAGTTTATGAATACCCTTGAAAACATTTTCCAGTTGGGGTTTTCATCCAACTTGCATACACTTCCAATATTCCTGACATAAAAGACCCAAATGGGAGGGAGGAGTAGAATTAAAGAACTGGTAGTAACCCTTAGAGAATATAGATTACCATATTTTTTATCCCTTTTCTCTTTAATTAAATAACAATAATCATAAAAAGTTTTCTTTCACAATTCGGGGGCATATTCTATAATTCTAACCCATAAAATGAATATAGTTGATCAATTTAAGTTGTCATTTTGCCTAGAAATTATAACTGACAAGTAACAGTTGGGAGGTTTATAAAATAGGAAAGTATACATATTTAAGAACTTGCGATTCCGCTCTATAAATATCCATCATAGTCGATGGAAAGGCTTGGATTTTTTTTTCTCTTCAGTTTGCTTTCATTGTAAATCGCACTTATCTCTCTTCCTTTAAATAGACTTGTCTTTTGATGAGGCAGCAACATGAAGCAGCAGCTTTGAATGCTGTCCAGAGACTGGAGTGGCAGCTTAAGCTCCAGGAACTCGATCCTGCCACTTACAAATCTATCAGCATTTATGAAATTCAGGAATTCTATGTTCCACTTGTTGATGTAAATGATGATTTTGAATTAACACCTATATGACAGCTATCTTTTCCTGATTTCATTTTTTATGGAGACTGTTTAAATGCGATAATCTAAAATGCAGCTGTTTTATTAGAGCACTTAATACTGTGGCATAGGACCTTTTGCAATAATTCAGGTATTATTCTTTCAAAATTCTTTAGCAAAGTTTTGTTAAAGTTTGTTAAATACTAAATACTGTCATTTTCTAATATGGCACAAAATATTTAGATTTTAGATCAAAAACCAGTTTCCCACTAAAGACTGTTATTTATGATGGTAAAAATTAACTATGTCATTAAGAATATGTTGTCAAACTGTGGAAAATACTAAAGGTGAGATATTGATAACAATGCTGGAAGTTGTTATCAAACTAAGTGAGATAAATAAGATACCCATTGATAATTTAAATCTTTTAGAGGTTTTATTAAAGCTCGTATCATTAAAATCAATAATTTAACTCCCGCAGAATAGCACTAAATGTGGAAGAAAAATTGAGAAATATTTGTTCACCTTATTATATTTTGTAAATTAATTGTACAGTTTTTTGAAAGATGTAATATTGTCTTCATTTTTAATAACTTATTTTATACATACTGTGCAAATGTAAATAGTCTTGTAATTAATGGTCAAAACTTGTACAAAAAATGGATGGTCAAATCTGTACAAAGAAATAGATATTTTCATTGTAAACTGTTTTGTCTGATGTTTTATTGGACCAAAGTTGTAGTTCTTAATTGAGTGTATGTAGTGTTTTCTGATTGGCAGAACTTTTGAATAAGGCATGTTTTCAATTTAGCTTATTTCATCACCATAACTGTAAAGATTGTGACTTAGCTATATTGCATGCTTCACACAGTTCAGCTGTCTTCAGTAACTAATACCTAAACCAGTGTAACACTTACAGGCCCGTGTTTCATACTAGTCTTCTATGGTAGTGCCTACAACTTAATATGTTAAAAATTAGATTTGTTTGAAGTTAAACATACAAAAAAATTTTTGCTCTTATGTCATCATCTCACAGTAGAGCCTATTTTTTCCCAACAAAATGCCTTTGAATGAAAATTCTTAATTTTAAAATGTCTATTTTAATATTCACCTATAGAAGAATCTGTAAATACAGTGTTTAATAAATTGTATTGGTCATGTTAAATCATTGTAAAAAAAAAAACCTTTTTTACATTGCTGAAATTGTTTAAGCTTAATAACCTTTGCACTTTTAAAATAAAATTAGACTTTTAAAATTAATTAACAAATTTGGTAGTTTAAAATAAGTAAAAGAAGCCTAGGTATGTGCTAATATCTGTTGCAGTATTTATGAAAATATTTTTTCCTAATTGACAAGTTGCTGAACATGTCATTTATAAAATTTTAAAATCCAAGCAAGACTTTACTTTTTTAATAATCAGAAATGGTGTGATATATCTGCTAAAAAGCACAGAAATAGTTCTCTCTTTAAAATATTTGAGAAGTGAGACTCAGGAATATTTTGGATCTGAAACCAGCCAAGAAACTTAATTATTAACCCATAACATTTGAAGGAAGACTCAGAGGAAAATTAAGATAGCTAAAAAGCAGTTATAAACATAGAAGAAGAAATTTTAAATGGCTTTTCACAATGCTTTGTTGATTCTAAAATATAATAGTAAATACTTTGCATTCAGGTGGAAAAAAAGAAAAATCAAATAGATAAGAAATGACATGATATAAACTAAACCAGCTCATAAAATAAAATTAATTCTATTCCAGAATAGTAAAAACTTAAACTTGAGTTCATCACATTAGATGAGCTGAAAAAAGATATTGCAATTATCACAAAGTTATGTATTAAACTTAGGGATTTTACACATTATCAATTTGTATTTTAATTAATACACTTGGCACTGCAAAGTAAGCATAGCAGAAAAGGAACACATAATGTCTAGGCACTTTTAAATGATAGGTACAGTTCTCTTTAGAAATTCAGATAAATTTTGGGCCTTTTTTTGTTATATGATCAACAGAGTTGGTGTTGAAGTACTAGTTTTGTTGAATTGTAAATTCATCAGTCCCAGAAATTTTCAAAGGTATTCCATAGAATATAGAGGTCATGTAGTTTAGACTAGCGTCATATGCAGAAATCCTACCCTTTATATCTCTAACAAAAATTCATCCCACCTGTACTTGAACACTGTCAGTGATGGGAGAAGTCAATGTACCCTTCTCCCTAAGGCAACCCATTCCATTTTGGAAGTGCTCTAATTGTTAGAAATGTCTTCCTTATATTAAATCAGATTCAGCTTCCCTAACTGTAACCCACTGGTCCTAGTCCTGCCCATTTAATCCACACAAAATTAACTTAATGCGTCTTTTACAAGAAAGTCTTGCAGATAATGGAAATCAGCCATCATGTTCCCCCTAAATCTTCTTTTCAGGATGAACATTCCTCATATCTTTCAAGTATACTTTATGTGATATGCTTTCAGTTTCCCCACTATCTGGTTACCTACCTCTGAACGTACTTTATTTTGTCAATTCTTTTCTGAAAATGGAACAACTAGAACTGAATGCAATGCTCCAGATAGAATCTGGACAGGCCAGAATGTCATAGAACCATTTCTGACCTTTTTTATGTCATCCTTTGTCTTCCACTTCAACTGTTGAACCATTTGGTTTACTGATAGCTAAAATCCTGAGATATCTTCACATGAACTGTTATCAAAGTGTCTGCCTTTCTAGGCTTATTAAACATTATTCCATTCACACTTAAAATCTAGTCCAAATGGACCTCTTGCTCTTCTTCACCAAAAACATTCCACCTCCCTCTTCACTTCTTCATCTTAGAATCCCTAGTTTCCTTCGAAGCTCAGTTCACATTACCTCCTACACTGAAGCTTTTTCTGATCTCTTCAGCTATTTTGTGCCTCCCAACAAGTTAATGTGTCTTTATATATGTATGTATACATATATTTACAAATATATATGTATATGTCTCTTCAGATACAATACCAGTGTCTCAAGGACAGATACTCTGATTTTTGTTTTTGTATGCCTGGCACATATTGGGTTTCTAATAAATGTTACTTCTTACTTGATTGATTAGCCACACGTCTCACATCAGTCATTGAATTTGTAAAGAAATTCACATTTATCCTTATTTATTTTCACCTGAGATCTCTTCCAGCTCTAGACCTATGATTCTATGATACCTATAAATTTGGTAAGCATGATATCTCCTTCTTAAGTCATTGATAAAAATCCTGTGTGAAACAGGACCAAAGAAAGAACTCTGTAGCACCCAACTGGGGAACTCCAGGTTTCCAACGATTCATTATTCAATATTCATTAAGGATTTTCAGTAGCTCACTAACCGTATCATCTTTTAGTCTACATTTCTCAGTTAAGGCTGTCCGCAAGGAAATCGTAGGACATTTTTTTTTCAGATGCCTTGCCAGAATACAAATACATTATTACTGCAGTATTCCTCTGATCCATTTCACCCCTGTTGATATTATTTTGTTATGAATTGTTCTTAATAAAATACGAGATTTTTTTGACATGAATTGCTTTTAGTGAAATAATTTAGTGAATAATATACTCTTCATGCTCATGAAGCATTTGTTTATTCTTTAAAAATTTTAAAGCAGTTGTTTTATATGGAAGGCATAGTTTAATATTTTTAATTTACCTTTTCCCCAAAAAGGAAGCTGTGATAATATCATATATCACACCATAAAAAATTAAAAGTAACAGTTTAAAAATCGAAACAAAAAAAAAGATATATGATCAGGCATTCAAGTCTGACATAGCCAATTTAAGGAAGGGAAAAACTCAATACTTGTTCAGACAAGAAGTAGTAAAAAATAAAAAAAGACATGAATTATCTTTATTTGTAGCTCTAGACTTTTCAAACTGTATTGTCTCTACCAGAATTTTGCTTCCTTTCGAGGGGCAGTGTGATGTAGCAAGTAGTGTACAGGAATTTGAGAATATATGGTCTCAAATCTCACTTCCTGACATTTATTATCCTTGTGACTTTGGATGGGTACATCATAAAGACTATAAATTAAAGGAGAGACTGAGAAATTATATTGCTGGAGGGAGCTCTTGTGGCAGGCAATGAATTAAAGTTAATTGAGAGGACTTAAATAAAACCACATCTCTGAGAAATTATAAACAAGTAGTTAAGGGCTTTGCACACCAAAATTGCTCTTAAGCTCCCAAATATTAAAGACTAAGAGCTATAGTACCCCAGGAAGTTTTTAACTAAAAGAAAATTCAAGAGTTTATTTTCTACTTACTTTGGGGGAACACTCTGGTTATATTTAAAAGTTATTTTATATCAGTTGAAGTTAAATAAAAAAGGTGTTAAATTGTGGTATAAAAGTTGTGTTTCTTTAAATAATGCTCTAAATTTTGTATAATTTTGTTTATAATGAATGAGTTAGGTTTTATGCATGTTATTTAATAAAGAGTTGTATTTTTGTAGAAAAAGAAAAAAGTGAAATGTGTGCTCTTTGAATCACCTACTTCTGGAAAAATTCTAGTCAGTTCTAGAAGTCGGAAACTACCACTCAACCTGGCGGCAGTTACCTAACTTGTAAGCACAGGAGAAAATGATCAGTTCCTCAGCTATTTGAATTGCAGACATAGTTGAAAATAACAAGGTTCCAAAAGAAAAGGCTTTACCAGGCCAAACCTATCAAAATGACACCTGATTTCACAGATTCCTAGTATTTTACGTACTCCTGACTTCATATGTGCAAAAAAATCAAAGAAAGGAGGTACCATAAAGTCAGGTCATTAATTTCATTGCAACATGGGAATTATCACATCTGAAATAATCCAATCCAAGATCCATCTTCAAATAATCTCCAATAATATTTACTTTGCAAATGGAGACCTGTCCAGCAAAAACTAAACTATTTAGAAATAGAAGTGAGGAATAGTTGGATTTATGAGGACTTCTCAAGAGTTTTGTTGGTTAAAAGGAAGACGTTGAAAAAGCTAATACATCAAACTTCAACAGGATTGTTAGTTCCTGTCTTCCTTAGACATTCCCGGTTTTTGTACCTAGCAAGCAAGCATGTATGAAGTGCCTATAATAGCCACTGGGGATTAAAAGACAATAATGAAATGGTCCTCGGTTTCAAGGAGCTCACATTCTCTTGGAAAGCATGATGTGTACACATACACATACATATATTACAAGTTAGTGAGTGAAGAATTGGGAGGGGGGAAGTCATAAAAGGTTTCATATATGTAGTATAGGCGTTGGGGCTACTATCCCAAACTACCATTTGCACTGGTAGGCTGGATCCCCAGAGGGTGGGTACCTACTCCCTACAAAGTTAGAGGGATAACCCTGAAGGATTTCTAGTGCTATTGATCATGAGCCCCTATCATTGTGCTCCCCTATCATTGATAGCAATTACCCAAACTGACTTTCAGTTAGATTTTAGAAAACAGGCATTTACTAAGGTGATAATAATAAGAACAGTTGTATAAAATATCCTCCTAAACCAGGGAAAACTCTCCCACAATTACATAGAGTCCAGGAGAAAGTGGGTTCAATCTCAGGAGGCACAAGTGGCAAAAGGGTGACACATCTCCTGGAAGTCCTTTTTTTTCCCCTTTGTGGGATCCCTATGAAGTTTCTCTTAGGGATAGTTTAGCATTTCTTCTCAGTTCCTTATAACTCTCAGGACATCTAATTTGTCTCCAGTATGTCTCTCAGTTATTGATACATGTTACCATCAGCCCTTACTAATCCAGGGATACTGTTATTGTCACAAATGGGAAGTCTCAAATCTTTTAAACTTCTGAAGTTCACAGGGTTTTCCTCTGATCAAGGAGAGGTTAGGAGGACACAAAATCACTCTTCCCATACAAACAATTCCTTCTCAGTGGCTTGGCCAAAGTCATTTTCTTCAGGGTGGCCCTTTGGGAATGCCTAATTCCTTAACTAGCTTGCTATTTTTATCCAAGTCCCATGGGTCATGACTAATCCCAATACACTTCCTATGCAGTAATTTAATTTCATCCAATGGCTGGAAGCATTTTTCTCTGTCCAAATTGATTAAGGGCCTTTTCCACATCTAGCCTTTGCTTGATTGATTAAATAGAAATGTTCTTACTTTATAAAGGCATCAGAGTAGGGCATCTTTTTGTTTGGGACAAATTCAGTTGGCCCCTACCGTTATATGTAGAAGGTAGTACTCAAGCTGAATCTTGAGGAAGTAAGAATTTCTAGGAGGCAGAAGTAAGGAAGCATGGTAGGCAGCCAATGCAAAGGCGTGGAGATGGAAAATGAAGTGGAAGATAACATAAGGGAAAGCCAGAAGGTCATTTTGTCTAAAACATAAAAGAGTAGGAAGGGGAGCTAGGTATAATGATATTGAGACCAGGTTGTGTGAAGAACTTTAAAAATGAAACTGAGGAGTTTATATTTTATCCTAGAGACAATAGAGAGCTGCTTAGAGTATGGAAGTGACATGGTGAGACCTGAACTTTATGAAAATTACTTTGGAAGCTGTATGGAAGCTGGAATAAAGTGGGTAGAGATTTGAGACTAGGAGACCAATTGATAGGCCACTGCAAACATTCTAAGGGGAAGATGATTGGGGTCTCAAGTAAAATGGTGGCTATGTAGATTCAGTGAAATGGGAATGGATGCCATAGATATTGTGAAGGTAGAAATGGTAAGATATGACAGCTAGTTAAATATGACAGATGGGGGTGAGTAAGGAGTCAAGAAAAACTGAGGTTATAGACCAAAAAGAATAAAAGGATGCTGGTGCCCTCAATGGAAATTAAAAAAAGAAAATGATTTTGGAAGATAATGAATTCCATTTACCCTAGCAGGTTACTAGGTAGTGCAGTGAATAGAGCCCCTGACCTGAAGTCAGCAAGATCTGAATTCAAATCCATCTTCAAACACTATCTCTGTGACCCTGAACAAGTCACTCTGTTGGCCTCAGTTTCCTCATCTGTAAAATGAGCTGTAGAGAAAATGGCAAATCACTCCAGTATCTTTGCCAAGAAAACTCCAAGAATCTGAAACAACTGAACAATGACAAAAAGGTTAAAAAATAAAAGTCCCCAGCAAAAAAATAAAAACATCCACACATTTTCATTTTGATGCTTCAGGGATCCATGATGTCATTGGTATGAATATTTTTTTCACCAGAGCAATTGGCAATCTCTCCATGCCTTAGAAAAAAGTCTTCATGATATACACATATGCTAGCTCCAAACCCACAGCCCATAAAATACCTGTAAAGAAGAACTCCCAACAAATTCTGGAGCAACAGAAGCCACAGAACAACAGAGTGGAGGAGATTTCTGTTCCAGAAAGACCCGAAAAAGTGACCTGAAAGGTCCGTCACTCACCAGACCTGGAGCAGAGCCCAGCTCTGCCTTGGCCATGCAGCACCAGGCAGGGGGAGCAGATCCGAGCAGGCTTCAGGGACGAATCTCCAGCAGCCATGCAAGTCCCTCCACCCACAGGTGCCAAAGGTCAGTGAGCGGGTCTTTTCAGCTTGCTGAGAGGGGAGTGGGGTGTCCCCATAACTCAGGCCCCCTCAGGAGGCAGCAGTGGAGGCAGCAGCAGACAGGGGCTCCCAAAGCAGGCAGGAGCCCAGATCCATTGTTGAAGGTCTCCTCATAAACCCCCTGAGGGAACCGAGCCCATGAGGCAGCCCTGCCCCCACCTGAGCACCTGAACTGAATCTCACAGTGAATAGCAGCCCTGCCCCCGCCAAAAGCCCTGAGGCTGGGAAGCAGCATTTGAATCTCAGACCCCAAGCACTGGCTGGGTGGATGTGGAGGCAAGGTGGGTGTGGAGAGGACACTCAGAAGTCAAGTAACTGGCTGGGAAAATGCCCAGAAAAGGGGGAAAAAAAAATAAGACCATAGAAGGTTACTTTCTTGGTGAACAGATATCTCCTCCCTTCCTTTCTGATGAGGAAGAACAATGCTTACCATCAGGGAAAGACATAGAATTCAAGGCTTCTGTGTCCCAAAAATCCAAAATAAATATTCAATGGGCTCAGGCCATGGAAGAACTCAAAAAGGATTTTGAAAATCAAGTTAGAAAGGTGGAGGAAAAACTGGGAAGAGAAATGAGAGAGATGCAAGAAAAGCATGAAAAGCAGGTCAATAGCTTGCTAAAGGAGACCCAAAAGAATGCTGAAGAAAATAACACCTTGAAAAATAGGCTAACTCAATCGGCAAAAGAGGTTCAAAAAGCCAATGAGGAGAAGAATGCTTTCAAAAGCAGAATTAGCCAAATGGAAAAGGAGGTTCAAAAGCTCACTGAAGAAAATAGTTCTTTCAAAATTAGAATGGAGCAGATGGAGGCTAATGACTTTATGAGAAACCAAGAAATCACAAAACAAAGCCAAAAGAATGGAAAAATGGAAGATAATGTGAAATATCTCATTGGAAAAACAACTGACCTGCAAAGTAGATCCAGGAGAGACAATTTAAAAATTATGGGACTACCTGAAAGCCATGATCAAAAAAAAAAAGCCTAGACATCATCTTTCATGAAATTATCAAGGAAAACTTCCCTGAGATTCTAGAACCAGAGGGCAAAATAAGTATTCGAGGAATCCACAGAACACCGCCTGAAAGAGATCCAAAAAGAGAAACTCCTAGGAACATCGTGGCCAAATTCCAGAGTTCCCTGGTCAAGGGGAAAATATTGCAAGCAGCTAGAAAGAAACAATTCAAGTATTGTGGAAATACAATCAGGATAACACAAGATCTAGCAGCTTCTACATTAAGGGACAGAAGGGCATGGAATATGATATTCCAGAAGTCAGAGGAACTAGGACCAAAACCAAGAATCACCTACCCAGCAAAACTGAGTATAATACTTCAGGGGAAAAAGTGGTCTTTCAATGAAATAGAGGACTTTCAAGCATTCTTGATGAAAAGACCAGAGCTGAAAAGAAAATTTGACTTTCAAACACAAGAATGAAGAGAGGCATGAAAAGGTAAAGAGCAAAGAGAAGTCATAAGGGACTTACTAAAGTTGAACTGTTTACATTCCTACATGGAAAGACAATATTTGTAACTCTTGAAACTTTTCAGTATCTGGGTAGTTGGTGGGATTACACACACACACACACACACACACAGAGCACTGAGTGAATTGAATAGGATGGGATCATATCTTAAAAAATGAAATTAAGCAGTGAGAGAAATATATTGAGAGGAGAAAGGGAGAAATGGAATGGGGCAAATTATCACTCACAAAAGAGATAAGCAAAAGACTTTTTAGTGGAGGGAAAAAGAGGGGAGGTGAGAGAAAAACATGAAGTTTACTCTCATCACATTCCACTAAAGAAAGGAATAAAATGCACACTCATTTTGGTATGAAAACCGATCTTACAATACAGAAAAGTGGGGGAGAAGGGGATAAGCAGGGTGGGGAGGATGATGGAAGGGAGGGCAATGGGAGGAAGGAGCAATTTGAAGTCAACGCTCCTGGGGAGGGACAGGATCAAAAGAGAGAATAGAAGCAATGGGGGCAGGATAGGATGGAGGGAGATATAGTCTTACACAACACGACTATTATGGAAGTCATTTGCAAAACTACACAGATATGGCCTATATTGAATTGCTTGCCTTCCAAAGGGAATGGGTGGGGAAGGAGGGATGAAGAGAAGTTGGAACTCAAAGTTTTAGGAACAACTGTCAAATTCTGTTCTTGCTACTAGGAAATAAGAAATACAGGTAAAGGGGTACAGAAAGTTATCTGGCCCTACAGGACAAAAGAGAAGATGGGGACAAGGGAAGGGAGGGATGATAGAAGAGAGGGCAGATTGGTGATAGGGGCAATTAGAATGCTCGGTGTTTTGGGGTGAAGGGAGGGGACAAATGGGGAGAAAATTTGGAACCCAAAATTTCGTGAAAATGAATGTTAAAAGTTAAATAAATAAATTATAATAAAAAAAGAAATAAAAAAGAAAAAAGTCTTCATGACTTGCTGTGGCTAACAAAAAATAATACAACTCACCACCTAGTAGACACTTTTATGGCTATGAGCCTGTCCATATCTAGCTAAGCTGATTCTCAGACAATAGACATACAATCTGCTAATGTGGCTCCTACAACTCTACAATGTGAAGCTGCAGAGGAGCAATTTGGTGGAAGTTCAATTTAAGAAATACTGAATAGTACAAGATGTTCTGTGACAAAATATTGTAGTTTCTGGACATTTAATAGTTTTCCTTTAGATATAATTCAAAATAATAAAAGAAACATATTAGTAGTAAAATATTACAGTCACTAAAAATCCAGCTGAGAAAGGTTCTCTGCTTGTGTTATTCTAGTTATGAAAAATTAAATACTTCAAAATAATCACTATAAGTAGCAGTCACACTACTACTTTGTGCACCCCTGATCCCAAATCCCTGCTGTCTTCTCCAGCAGAATACACCTACTATCATCCCCTTTCTCTCTCTAATCTTTAGTCTCTCCCTATCTACTAGTTCCTTCCCCACTGATTACAAATACAACCAACTCTTCCCATTCTTAAAAAATACACACACACACACACACACACACACACACACACACACACACACAAAAACCTCTCACTACATCCTTGCTAGCTGTCATTCAACATCTCTCCTTCATTTCTCATCTAAACTCCTTAAAAAGATAAGTCTACTATATATGTATCTTCACATCCTCTCCCCTCCCTCCCTTCTAAACTCTGTCCAGCCTGGCTTCTGACCTCCTAATTAGTCTCCCTGACTCAAGGATCCTGGCCCCTTCCTTTCTCACCAATCTTCTCATACTTGAATTCCATCCATGATGCAACCATATTGGCTTACTTGCTCTCCACAAGGACACATTATCCTGGGTCTTTTTGCCTTTATGTTAGCTATAGCCCATGCCTACTGGCATGCTCTCCCTTTTCACTTCTACCTCTTAGAATCCCTGGCTTCCTTCAAGTCTCAGATCAAATGCCCCCTTCCCCAGGTAAATCTGTGCCAATCCCCTTGCTGCTCTACATTATACTGGTTTTGTTTGTAAGTTAAATATACCTTTATATGTAAATTTTGTCTCTCCCAGTAGGAAATAAGCACCTTATAGCCCAGCACTTGCACCTATTAAGTGCCTAATAAAAACTGATGCTTGATTAAATATAAATGAGATATTTATAAAGGACTTTTCAATCTCTATATATACATTTATATGTATATATATATATATATACACATTTATATATATATAAATGTATATACATACATTTATATATGTATAAATCGTTGTATTTAAAAATAGTTAATAGTACATATATATATGTATGTATAAATGTACTAGCTATTAGCTATTTTTAAATACAATGATCTTTTTGACCCCAGAGTTTATCTCCACAAGAGGGAAAATAGATCACATTTTCTACCTTCCACAAGATTTTACTTTCCAAATTTTCTCCCCACCTCTCCCCTCCCCCCCAGACAGCATGCATTCTGATTATCCCTTCCCCCAATCTGCCATCCCTTCTCTCACACACACCCCTTCTCTTATTCCCTTCCCCTCTATTTTCTTGGAGAGCAAGATAGATTTCTATACCCAATTGCCTGTATGTCTTATTTCCCAGTTGCATGTAAAAACAATTTTTAACATTCGTTTTTAAAACTTTGACTTCCAATTTCTTTCCCTCCCTCCCTCCCCAACCACCCCTATTGAGAAAGCAAGCAATTCAATATAGATTATACATGTATAGTAATGCAAAATACTCCTATAACAGTCATATTGTGAAAGACTAACTATATTTTTGTCAATCCTATCCTGCCCCCTCATTCTCTTGTCCCTCCTCAAAAGTGTTTACTTCTAATTACCCCCTCCTCCCATTTGCCCTCCCTTCTATCTTCCCCTTGTTCCCTTCCCCTCCTTTCCTGTGGGGTAAGATACCCAACTGAGTGTGTATGTTATTCCCTCCTTAAGCCAAATTCAATGAGAGTAAGGTTCACTCTTTCCCTCTCATTTCCCACCTCTTCCTCTCCATTGAAAAAGCTTTTTCTCACCTCTTTTATGTGAGATAATTTACCCCATTCTGTTTCTCCCTTTCTCCTTCTCCCAATATATTCCTCTCACCCCTTAATTTTATTTTTTTAGATATCATCCCTTCATATTCAACTCACTCTGTGCCCTCTATGTACACACACACACATATATGTGTGTGTATATACATACATATATATATATATATATTAGTATTAGGGTAGTTGGAGGAATTTCATTTATATATTTCATATACATATTCATATGTATAAGATGTATAAATGAAATTCCTCCAACTACCCTAATACTGAGAAAACTCTCAAGGGTTACAAATATTATTTTTCCATGTAGAAATGTAAACAGTTCAACTTTAGTAAGTCCCTTATAATTTTCTCTTTCCTGTTTACCTTTTCATGTTTCTCTTGATTCTGGTATTCAAACGTCAAACTTCCTATTCAGCTCTGGTCTTTTCATGAAGAATGCTTGGAAGTTCTTTATTCCATTAAATATCTATTTAATTATAGAATTAATACTCAGAATTATACTGTAGAATTATACTCAGCATACTCGGGGAAAGTTATTCTTGGTCATAATTCTGTATCTTTTGTCTTTTGGAATATTGTCCTCTAAGATCTCCTCTGATTTTTAGTAGATATTACCAAGTCTTGTATGATCCCAACTGTCCCTGAACTGCTTCTTTCTGTATGCTTATAGTATTTATTTTTGACATGAAAGCTCTTTATTTTGACTATAACATTCCTGTGACTTTTCCCTGTGGGATTTCTTTTAAGAGGTAATTGGTGGATTCTTTTGAAATATGCATGCTCTGGTTCCACAGTCTCTGGACAATTTAGGTTATTTTTCCCATAAGGTTCCAAGATACCCTAAGGGATTTGGGGGTGACGTTTTCCTACTGCCATCACCTCAAGCCTCAACCAGCTACATCCCCCATAGTTAGGGGGCCAGTGATTAGTATTTCCATTTCTATTTAATCATTTTAATATCAGATTAGCTTCTGCAAAGAGTTAAAATAAGAATAAACATTTAAACCTTTTCTTCAACACTTCTAAAGCACACTCTCCCTAGTCCACCTCAGACTTAATGAGAGAAGAAGGCTCAATTTATCTCACTTACTACTTATGCAGTACTGGCCACACGTAGTTCACATCCTAGAAGCAGTATCTCTTGATAGAGGAGTCTTCATCTCAATTTCTGCTAGTAGGGGAACCCAAAGGTCCAAACACTTGCTCCCAGGGCATTGATGCTTCACTGGCAATGAAACTCAGCTTGGACTCAGACTCTCAGATTCCTGACTAGTTTTTCTGACCTTTCAAAACTCTCAACATTTGAGAATCCATTTTATTTTTACCTGGTGCCATAAGTAAAGTTGTTACTAAGAAAAGCTTCCTCTTCAACATATGGTTAACTAACAAAAATCAATGACAGAATGACTTTGCATGCACTCCATATATGTGGAGTCTCCTAGAAGCAACTCCCTAATGTCTTCTATGTGGAGAGAAGTCATCTTTGCCCTAGCGTCCTCCACTCAGAGATACTATTTGACACACCTTATGCATAGACGACATTACACTTTCTAGCTTTACTTTTGCTTTCTAGCTCTAGTTCTAAAAGATCTGAATTTTTTTTTTCTGGTGACAGGAGAAATCATTGTGAATTGGAGTCTCAGCAAGAGTTACTGTAGCCCTTGTCTAGACAAGTGTGCCTAGATGAGCTACAGCAAAAGCAAAGGCAGAAAGAAAGATTGAAATAAATCTGACTTGTGTACCTGACAGTGTGGTCAAATCACATAGGACCTAGAGAAAAGAGAGGTTTAGCTTTGATAGATCTGGCAGTAGGGAAATATAGTAGGCTATTAGACAAAAGAATGGCATAATAAAAGTAGTGTTTAAAGCAGAATTGTCTAGCAGTGTTATGTAAGACAAAGTGAAGAAAGTGAAATGCTTTAAAGATAATGGTCTACTATGATTTGCAGCCATACAGCCTCACCATCAGTTAATAAATCAAGCATGTGGTAAACACTATTTTCCAAGCATTATACTAAGGCTGGGGATGCAATGACAAAATGGAAACACTCCCTGTCCCCAAGAAGCTTATAGGGAAGACAACGTATACATATGTTAGTATATCAAATACCTATGCAAAACCAACAACAGCTGAAAACTCTTAGCAGAAGAAAAATATTAAAAATATTCATTTTGTGTGGGGAAGTAGCTTAGTATACTTGAAAGGACTACACAGTTTCCCAAATGCAATCTAGCCCATCCTCTTAACCAATTGCAGGTCCAATTCATTGTCTATCTGCAGTGCCTGTCCCAACTATAGGTGCTGATGAACTAATTCAAGAGGCCTCCCATAAAATGCATGTCTTGATCTGGAAAACAGGTATTTCTCATCAATTTGATTCTGAACCCTATAGGATTTTTCCTCAACAAAAGCTCTGCTGTGATTCTATTTCGTGGTGTAGTCATGATGCTTAGTTCTTAGAAGGTATATAAACCCAAAAAGTTGAGTGCAAATTCTTAAAGATTCTACCTGATTTCATATGTACAAAAAATAGCAGCTATTTTTGTGGTGACAAAGTCAAAAATGAGGGGATACCCATTATAACCCACTCACATTATGATATGTGAATGTGATAGAATACTACTGTGCTATAAAAAATGATGGAGGAAATAGTTTCAGAAAACCTGGGAATATTTGTCTGAGCTGATGCAAAGTGGAGGAAGCAGAACCAGGAGAACAATGAATACTATAGTAACACTGTCATAAAAACAACCAGCCTTGAAAAACTTAGGAAATCTGATCAAAACAATGATCAACAGAAGTTTCAAAGAACTGATGATAAAACATGCATCCACTTTCAAACAGAGAGATGATGGGCTCAGAATGTAGACTGAAACATTTTCCTTTTTTTTAATTCTTTTTTTGGATATGGTTAATGAAGAAATTTATTTTGCATGACTATGCATATTTGTAATGGATTTTGTTTTTCTTAACTTCTTAATAGGGAGGGAGGGAGAGGAAAGAGGGAGAGAATTCAGAGCTAAAAATAAAATGAAATGAAATTTTTGAAAAGTTTCTGTCTGGTCTACCCTTGCTTGAACACATTCTATGGAATGCAGAGCCTGAATACTATCCAGTTTGTCTACTTCTGGGGAAATATGTCTCAATGCTAAAGGTTTGTCATTTGGAGATGACACATCAAAATTGGGGTGGTCCCTTGGTCTCTCAGTGACTGAAGGTGAATAAGCTGCATTAAAGTTGCCTCAGAGAGGATTGGTCATTAAGTCAGGAAGTGAACCATTTGTATATCTTAAAAGTGTCTTTGCCCCCTAGATCTCTTGCTAGGTTGGGGATTTTCTTGTGAATAGAAGGAGAGGGGCCATTTCCTACTACCTAGCGCAATGACAGCAGTGGGTACCTGGTAGCTAAAGCCTGTAGACTACACAGGTGACCCTAAGCCTGTGCCTGGGACCAGGGCTGTCCCTTTTGCTTCATTCCTTTCCTGAATATAGGTGACTGAATTGACCTTGGGATTGAGGAGGTTGGGAGATTCTGGGTCCCCAGTCACTGCCAGGAACAATTTGAGGGAAGCCCCCAGTTACTATCCAAGTGCTTGTCAGAGAAGAGGACCCTCAGGAAAGTGAGGGCCACTCTTGTGGCTTGTCAGAAGCCACGAACCTAAAGGGATTCCTTTGGACAGTTCAAAATCAAAATGAAGGTGAAATAAATGCCAATTCAGCAGTCCTGGAAAAAACACTTTGTACTTTTATACTTTGAATGTCAGCCTCCTGAGTCAGTAGAACAAGTAGTTTTAAGTTATTACTGCTACTTGCCTAAGTCATGTCAATGCATGCTTATGAGTCTTTGTGGTTTAACATTTCTTTTATGTAGAGGAAATAAATAATTGTCCTATTTCTCTCATTATACTCATTATACATTGAGTACCTTTGTATTTTTCCCATCCCCAGCCCCACACTGGTGAGACCAGATATGAACTAAAAAATTTTCCCTAGGGTTCAAGGGTTAGAACCAGAGAATATGAACAAAAACCAAAAACCAAAAACCTGATCCCTCAGTAGGAGCCAGATTCCTCCAGGACTGAACACATTTTGAATGAGGAAAGGGGGCACCTTTGTAGAGAGACAAAGGACTGTCACCACACACACACCCTTGGGTCCAGCAATAGTTCTTAGTATTACATTAATGTAACCATGACTCCCACCCAAGAGGGTCACGGAGGGAGATATGACATCTAACTGGTTGAGAGAATGTCGAGGCAACACTGCCTATCTGTATGCATAAGGAGAAGAATTAGTGCCAGAGCTTCTGACAAAGATACATGTAGTGAGAGAGACTTCAGAGAAGAGAAAAAGCAAGACTTTGGAAACTGCAGATGTGTAGGGAAAACCAGCTCCTCACAGGGTGTCTAATTTCCAGTTTTTCTCCTTAAAAACTTTGAAGAGAGAATTTCCCTTTGGGGGATATTAAGGCCTCTGTATTGACTTGAACTGAGATCTTATCTTACTCCCAGCAAAAAAAGTGTATTCCCTTTTGTGTATTTTCTGGTATATCCTAACTGTAGAACTCTAATTTCTATTTACTGTTTTGCTTAAACAAATGGTTTATTTACTATTCAAAGGGCTAATCTGGTAAATATAGGCCAAGGGGTACCATACTTCCCTAAGAGAAACCAGAGATATATCTATTTCTTCCAGACACAAATATCAGCTATACATTTAAATGTCATGTACATATGTGTGTATATATATGTCATGTAGCCATACATGCTATATAGGTGTATCTATACATATAGATACACATATACACACATTTAGACACATCATGTGGGTATATGTGTTTATATGTACATATATGTATCTGTATATATGTATTCTGTATAGGAACATATACATTTAGACAAGTCATGTGGATAATATATGCTTAGGATAATATGTTTAGGAGGTAGGTAATATATGTTTAGGATCATATACACCTAGACAAGTCATGTCTATCTATATGCATATAGGTATACACGTACATATATCCATATACTTATCTAGATATATATGTACATGTATATCTATATATACATATATGCTCCATGGGCAGTTGGAGATATAGGACTAAAACTTAGGAGACAAGGACTGAATATGTAGGTTTGAAGATCATCTGAACAGAGTCAGAATCCATGGGCTCTAATGAAATCACCAAGACAGAAGAAAAAAACTGAGTGTTAGCCCTGGGGCACTTGCATGAAGAGAGTGGGCAGCAACATGGATAATGAACTTGGGAATCATCAACAAGAGTCAGCATGAAATGTAAGAAGATGATCATGACGGAGTTGTGTCAAGAAAACCCAGGGCAGAGAGATTATCCACAAGGATTATTTATTGCTGAATTCAGCAATAAAGAGCTCATTGGTGACTTTTGAGAGGAATTTCATAGACCTAACATTGGAAGGGACCTCAGAAGACATCTGGTCCAACTTCCTCATTTTACAGATGGAAAATGAAGGTTAAGTAACTTGTCCAACGTCACATAGGTGGTAAGCATCAGATGTGATTTGGACCCTCATTTGAGTGGCAAGCACAGAAACCAGATTGCAAGAGGCTGAGAAGTGACTAGGAGATAGGGAAATGGAAGTCATTACTATAAATAGCTTTTTTCTGAGTCTGGCTGTGAAAGGGACCATAGCAGTATAGGATGGTAGGATCAAGTAAAGGTTTTTTCTTAAGAGGAAATATATGAATACAGTATTTATTGAAAATCCAGTTTTTTCCCTCAAGGAGCTTATAATTATCAATTATAATTAATTGATTAGGAAACTAAAACAGGTTGAAGTTAAGAAATGGTCAGGAAAGATAGGTCAGTTAATTGCTCAGGCTGAGTTGCTTATAGGAGCGGTGTGGTGTAGTAGATGGTGCAGTAACCCTAGAATCAGGAAAAACTTTGTTCCAGTAGTGTCTCACACACTTACTAACAGTGTGACCTTGGGCAAGTTAGACCTTTCTATGACCCAATTTTACTAAGCTGTAAAATGAAGGGATTGAGCTAAATGACCTCACAATCCCTTTTAGCTATAAATTGATGCCCACCTAGAAGTAGGGACTCTTTTCTGCGGAACTTCTTTTCTTTGGGGAATTGATTCATGCTTTAAAAAACAACAGCAACCCACATGTACAAAAATATTTATAGCAGCTCTTTTTGTGGTGGCTGGAAATTGAGGGGATGCTCCTTAATCAGGGAATGGCTGAACAAGTTGTGGTATATGAATGTAATGGAATACTACTGTGATAGAAGAAATGATGAGCAGGCAAACTTCAGAAAAACATGGAAAGACTTATATGAACTGTTGCTGACTGAAGTGAGGAGAACCAGAACACTGTATACAGTAAAGCCACGTTGTGTGTTGACTGACTGATAAATTTAGCTCTTCTCAGCAATGCAATGACCTAAAACAACTTCGAAAGACTCATGATGGAGAATGCCATCCACATCCAGAGAAAGAACTATGGAGTCTGAATGCAAAGTGAAGCAGACTATTTGCTTCATAAGTTTTGTTTTTCTTTTTTATGGCTCCTCCCATTCCTTCTAATTCTTCTATACAACATGACTATTGTGAAAATATGTTTAATAAGAATGTATATAGAGAGCCTATATCTTATTGAATGCTATCTTGGGAGGGGGAAGGGGAAGGAGATGGAAAAATTTTAAAACCTATGGAAATGAATGTTGAAAACTAAAAATAATGTTATAAAAAAACAACCACAACAACCCAAAAACTGATAAAAACAGAATGCCATTTTATTTGCTGTGAGAAATATAACTCCTTATAGATCAGATATTACTGTCTGCTCTGTGCTTTCTAGGTCTAGCAATGTGATCTTGAATCAATCACTTGACCTCTCTGGGCCTCAGTTTCCTTCACTATAAAATAAAGAGATTGAACCATTTAAGTCTCTTTAGTTCTAAAGCTATGATCCTACAAACTCATTAAATCCTCACAAGTGGACTTAACCTGTTACATGATGCTGACACATCCTAGGGAGGTGGATAAAGGCAGCTACTTAGTATTCTTTTTTTTTTTTTTTTGGTAAATAGTTAAAACATGTACAAAAATATTTATAGACTTAGTCTATAGTGTTAGTCTAAGTGTGAGTTGAGATAATCTCAGACCCTGTGTGCTACACAAAGAAAACCTAATTAAAACTCTGGTTTCCTTTAAATGGTCCAGGAAAATCTGTGTCTGCCAAAGGCCCAGCCTCAGCCAGAACCTCCCTAGAGTTAGATGATCCTAGGCACCTTAATTGTTAGGCTAGTAAGATCCTACATTTGCTATATACATTTGCTATAATAGAAAAGAAAAAGGAACTGTCTGTTCTCTGATTCAGGGATTGTATTCAGGGAGGTGAGGGTGACTGTTGGTGTCACTAGTTGGGACAATAATTATCCTATTTGGGATAATTTATCAAATTGCTATTTTCACTGTCGCTAATGAAAATCTATATTTAAGATGCTGACTTGTTTTACTTGGAAACTTCATAATAGTTCTCTTTTGGACAAATAAAGGAAGAGGGGAATTAGCTGCTAGAAAGGGGTTGATAAACAAATACAGAAGATAGGTGGGTTGTAAAAATTGGTGTGTGTGTGTGTGTGTGTGTTTGTCCCCTGGAAGACATATATTTCAAAAAGTTGGAGGTGGGGTAAGGACTGCTGGAGTGGGGAAGGCAATGGAGAGAAAGGGGTAAGCAGGGAGAAGGGTAAGCTTGGGAGAGTGGAGGCATGCTGCGTGATGAATGTGCCCTAGAAGTGAGGACAGAGGGAGAGGTCAGGGGTTATAGAGAGGAAAAGGGCAAGAAAGGACTGGGGGGATACGGCTCATAGAGAGGGTAAGAGGATTGGGGGTGAAGGAAGAGGGAATGAAAGGGAACGAGAGAAAAGGTATGCAGGAGAGGGAGAGAGGAGGGGGCTGGAGAGGGAGGGGCCTGGAGAAGGAGAGGAGGGGGGCTGGAGAGGAAGGCTTGGGGGTGGGGGGGTTGGCGGAGCCAGAGCAGCCTCGTGGGCGAGGAAGAGGAGAGGAGAAGGGCCCTGTCTCTTTAAGGTGCCCGAGGCGGGGCAGCCCCGCTCTGCGGAGGGGGGCTGCCGAGGGGGGGCGGTGCCCGGGAGAGGTAGGGGGCGGGGGTGGCTGGGCTGGGGCATCTGCACGCGCTGCTTCCCCAAGGCCAAGTTCCCGGCTCCCCCGGCTCCGAGTGGGAAAGAGGGACCGAGGGCAGGGAGGGCGGCCCGGCCGCGCCGCGCCTCACGGTGAGGGGAACTCGGGGCTTCGGGGAGCGGCCTGGCCGGGCCTCTGGAGGAGAGCGGGGCGGGCGGCGGCCGCGGGGGGAGCGGGGTTGCAGCCCGGCCTGGGCCCGGGTCGGTCCAAAGGCAGGACTCCCTTAGATGTTTGTCGAGTTGAGTAGCCGCAGTGGGGGGAGTGGGGTGCCTGGGTCCCTCGGCCCGCGCTTCTTTTATCCTTTTGAGACATTCATTCTTTCTCGTGGGCATCCTTCTCTGTCTGAACCCAAAGAGCTGCGAATCCAGGCCCCCAGACCTCCCCTTCCCCCTTCCCTTCCTCCCTCCTTTATCTCCTCCCTTTCCCTTCTCTCTCTCCTTCTCCCCTTACTCCCCTCCTTCCCCCCTTCTCTCTCTCCTTCTCCCCTTGCTCCCGTCCTTCCCACCTTCTTTCTCCTGTCCTTCCTTTTCTTTCCCCAAACAAATGAAAGAAAACGCATCCCCGAGCCCAGCCATCCTTTGAAAGTGCCTGTAGACTGAACTCCCTGTAGGCCTCCCTCTCCCAGCCTCTTAATCCGCCCCTGCCCTGATTCGAAGGTGAGAACATCTTTGTTAAGGCTAGGCTTGCCTGGGGGCCAGTGCCGGTCCCCCGGTGCCAGTCCCCCAGTGCCGGTCCCCGGGGCCGGGGCCCCGACGTCTCCTCCCGAAGGCAGAAGCCGTGGGACTTGACTTAGCCTTGGCCGGGAAGATGGTTGTCTTGGGTGTTTAGGTCTGCTACAAGTTAGTCCACAGTTTTGGTTTAGTAGAAATTGGGTTCGATGAATGAAAGATTTGGGAGAGAGATGTTCACTTAAGTTATTTTAGGTATCAGCAAATGAACATTTAAGTGAGGCAGAATTGGATTTGCAAAAAATGTGTCACTGATTTTGTGTTGTTCTTCGATTGCTTAAATTGTTTCCTCTTAAGAAAATAAAGATTATTTAATAAGCTAAATTTGTTAAAGTTTTTTGAAAAAAAAAAAATAACCTCCTACCAAATACTCCTTAATTTGTAGTGTCAATAAGATCAAAAACTAGTGAGGGAAAAAACCAGAATTAGAAATGGCATATTCTGACTCCACAAGTACATGCCAGTGGCTCCAGAAATTATCCCATTTGGTCAGAGTAGTTTAACAAGTTACAAAGTTGGGTGACTAACGTCCTTTGGGGAATGTTTTGTGGTTCTAGTAATCATCAACAGGGCTTTCTCTTTCTAAATTTTGAGTCATACTTACCGCCATTAATGTAAGAGTCTTCATTTCTCCCTGCTGTTGGCTTACAAAACTTGAATGCTTAGAATGAAATAGTAAATGTAATTACAGAAATCTCAAACTTAACTATCCTTTTAAATTCGAAATGTACCAACTTAAAATTTTTAAAAATGTACCCACATATACACCTAAGTGTATCAATAAATTCAAGAAGTTATATATATATTTTACATCTGATCATCTTTTTTTCTGGTTTCTTATAGTTTTAGCCCTATTGTGTCTTTCAAGAACTCATAATGGTGCCTCATCTATAATGAATTTGTGCAGTTAGTGTTTTGAACTCTCCCCTCACCCTGTCATTCACTTAAGCTTGTGTAGGTTATGATAGGTTACAAAAGGAAAGAGAGAGCTTGTGAGAGCTACCACATTTAAAGCACTTCATACGTTTTGTTTCATTTGGGGCTCACAATAGTCCTTGAAAGTTTGTAGGGTAAATCTAAATGTCCACATTTTATGGACACTGAAACTCATGGAGGTTAAGTAATTGTAAATTTTTTTGTCGTGTTGGTTCAGGTCCATTTTATAAAAATATGAAATAATTGTAAATCAGCATTAGTATATTCTACATTTAAAAAACTCATTGATAATACTATGATTGAAAAACATTTTATTTTATGTGTGCTGTGGAGTTGAATGCTTATGTATTTGAGAAGCTGGATTTTTGTTGGTGTAGGATATACCTTACATTAACACAAACCACAACCCTCCTTATGCCTTAGCTGATCAACTTCCAGAATTGCTGTGGTGGAAAAATTCATCATCCTGTAGCCAGCATGGTGATGAGCCTCTCCAAATTTAGCTAGGCAGATCCTCAGATGGTAACCTATTTCACAGGGTCCCTACTCAAAGCCTTTCATGGATGTAGGACCTTTCAGGGCTTATGCTATGCTACTTTATGGAAACATGGGATCCCTTTAATACCATAATGAGTAACCAGAATAGAACTTTTAGAGGGTTGATGAAAGTGAATAGTCTCTTATTTATATTCCCTAATGGGCCTGCAAATGACCTTCTTGGTCTGAGGACCAAGGTAGATAAGTTTGAAGCTCATTATTCCCAGATTAGGTAAAGGGTGATATATTTTTCAAGCATGATTACCGAAGTTGAAGAACTGACCTTAAATAAACTTTACCTGTTTGATATAATCTAAGTTACTTAGGTGGGGATATATTGGAATTGTACCAACTTTCTGTGGATAGTTTACATTGTATTATAATATAAAGTTTTTATTTATTACTGAGCTTTTAATCAACTTTTATTGAAAATTATATTCAACGGAATAATTCCTAATTTGAAATTAGGAGACTGATTTTCACTCTAGTACTGTCTATTAAAGTGGAGTTTTTTATTTCAGAGCTTCGTGGGGATTACCCCTTGTCTGCTTTGAGGAAACATGAAGTCACAGTATCTTGTACCTACTGTAGCCATACTGATATTCCTAACATGGATCCCTCTCTCACTGAGTTGTAACAAAGCTCTCTGTGCTAGTGATGTGAGCAAATGCCTCATCCAGGTATGATTTTTTTGTTTGTTTGGACTTGTGATTTCATTAATATAGGGAATTCTCATATTGAAACTCTTTCCATGGACATAGATGGCAACTTCTTTAATATTGACAGTCTTATAAAGTTGACTGGTGACTCTGAGAGGCTAAATTACTGTCATATTGTCAGCCCTGTTATTATAACAGGCAGATTTTCTTGACTCCAAGGTAGACTGAACTGCTTTGCATCCATAATTTATCAAGTTCTAATTTCCTGTCAACTTTAATTTTTTAAAAATGACATTCATGTTCCCATTGCCAGTGTAATTTGTGATAACTATGTCTGAGATAGAACAAAGACATAGGCATGACTAATTGGGTGCATTATTGGGAGTTTTTATTTGCCTAACAGTTATGGGGCAGTATGGATGATTCTTTTCTTTCCTCTAAGCATGTCTTGTTCCTTAAGTTTAGCCTAATCACTTGGTTTTAAAATAATCTGAATTGTTGGCAAATTTTATTTCCAGTTTGATGACAGATTCAATTTTGAGAACAAAGATGGGTACCCTGCCTAATTATAGTAGCATTTTAATATTGTTGGAGAATGAGGTACTCTACGTAAATGTATTTTCCAGGAGACTGTATTTTATTCCTTTTAAATGCTAATTTTTAAAAAAACATTATGTGATTTGCGTACCATTAGTGTAGAAATCTATAGGTACAACCCCTTTGATTTAGTAATGGGGATCATAATAGCACATCCTTACAGAGTTGTGAGGATCAAAAGGGATGTGGTTTTTTATATATATATATTTATATATAATATACACACATTATGTATGTAACATTGTATTATATTATATAATAAATATATATTATTGCATGATACAATAGATAGCGTTACATTGTATGTATAACATTATTATCTTATATATACAAATCATATAGATACATATCTATATATTATTTCATTTGATCCTTACAATTACTCTGTAAGGAGGGGCTATTATCATCCCTGTTTTACAGACCAGAAAACTGAGGCTGAAGGAGATTGTGACTTGCCCAGAAGAGTACAGTTATTAAATGTTTGTAGCAGGATTTGAAGTCAGGTCTTTCTGAATCCAAGTCCAGAGCTCTATTCACTGAGCCACCTCTTTGCCTGTACAACACCTAGCTTCCTGTTCCCAACTTGAGGTGCAAAGAATGAAAGTTTATGGGCTGAGTTCAAGATGATGAAAATGGATTTTTTTCTCAACTTTATGCCTTGGTCTTTATAATATGCCTTCATTTTGTAAAAAGTGAAATCTCTGAATATTAGATTTACTCCTAGTCAAATGAAAGTATAAGGATACACACATTAAGGAAAAAGCTATTTTTCAGACTACCCACATTCTCCCTACCATTAGTGTAAAAATTTTTACTTTATTTGAAAATTTTTTTTGCCTCTGAGAATATTAATCAATTGATAATTAACAAGTAAGGTTCTTTTGGAATGTTTGTATTTTAATATTTACAAAAGTTTAATTCTCTTTGAAGCTATGTAAATGTGGAAAATGTAAAACTAAGGGGCTCTACAGAACTATAAATTCATATAGGTAAAACCTAATCAATGTAAGTGGAAGAGTCTTGAATTTGGAGTCAAAGGACCTGAGATTGAATCCCAGATTTTACTAGCAATGTGACCTTGAACAAATCATTTCACCTGTCTGGGCCTCAATTTCCTTATCTATAAAATAAGGAGATTTGACTATTTAGGCCCATTCTAGTTCTAAAGCTATGATCCTATGAACTTATTAAGTCCACAGAAGTGGACTTAACCTGATAAAAGATGCTGACACATCCTAGGGAGGTGGATAAAGGGAGGGACTTAGTATTCTTTTTCTTGGTAAATAGTAGTTAAGTAGTTAACATTAAGTTCTCCCATCATTATAAAGAACTGAGATTTTTCTTTTGAAAACCAGCTAATATATATTTGCAATAGGACAGCTAATATTTTAATTTTATTTGAGATGTTGAAGAAAAATGGCACTATGATGTTTTAGAATATTTGTGTTGAGAGTAAAGGTTTATATATTTATAACATAACTAAGTAAAATAATTTTCTCTGAGGGCTCATAGTTATGTAAATATTTTTTTACCAGTAGGACTGTAAGACTGTAGTCATTACTGCCACTCCTACAAGTTGCTACGCTTAAGGGTGGTCCCCACATAAATATTTATTTTGTGCTTCTAAGGAGAAGGAAGTATTAATTTAAACATTGTGTAAAACCAAATTTAGTTGTCTAGTTTTATGTACATATTCTTTGGCTCATTGTGATCATTTAACTAGGTTTTCTCATAAATAGGATTTTGTGAGGATTCTCTCCTTAAAGAAATGTTTATAAAAGCTTCAGGTTTCCTTTTTCTGTTTTAGAAATCTTTCATAACCTAGATCCTTCTCCCATTCCCTATACCCAACCTCAAAGTACTCTACTTGTATTAAGAAAAAAAGGTTTTTATGGATCATTGAAGACCTTGACTAAAACAATCATATTTTTAAATGGGCTTAGATATCTTATCTAAATATTAACTATTTTACTTTTTAAATGTAGATATAAAGAACTTATTGACTGGTCACCTCAAATTGTTGAGAAGAAATATTTAGCATTCTTAGGTACCCAATTTAGAAATCCTGTACCTTTATCCTAGAGATGAATGTAATTAATATGGTTAATAAAATTGGATTTTAAAAGAAATATTTATTTGCTTCTCTGCTGTTCAATTTTATTTTTGTACTCACATCAATGAAGTTATATTTTCTCCCTATAAAAATGGTTTCAGGAAAGTGCTGTCAGATTCTCTTCTGTTATTGGTCTTGTAAACTACATCTTTGTCCCTTTTTTCATCTTCCTCTTCACCTCCTTTCTTTTGCCAATTAATTGCAACCTGTTCTTTCATATATATGGTTTCATCAACATCCGTTCTTGATGCAGGAACTCCTGACACTGCAGCAGTACTCAGATTCATCTATGTACTTAGATTCATCTATTTACTCAGTAGGAAAGGTCTAGGGAATTGCTTGAGATGCAGAAGTTAAAGTGACTTGCCTAGCATCATATAGATAATAAGTATTAGCAGTGAATTTGAACTCAGGTCATCTGACTTGAAGACCAGTTATGACTGTATATATGTGACTGTAAATCTTTAAAATGCAGAATAAATGTCCAAAGCTAGAAAGTCAGGATTGATGTTACCAAATAAAAGAGTAGTTCAGCATTATCCCAGAATTCACAGGGCTGGATTAAGTTGGTCAGAATCCAAGAAAAAAACATAAATGTTTTTTCTCATTCAGAACTATTTGAGGAAAAAAATTTATCATTTCTCTTTAAGAAGGCATTTACTTAAAATAATTTTGTATCATGGTGTTTTACAAACTGGCATGTAAAGATTAAAAGTTGAGAGGAATAAATTGAGTTACTTGGTTTACAGAATATACTGTTTTAAAATTTTTTGTTAGGTTTCTAAAAGAAATGTATACCGTTTAGACATACTTTAATATGTTCAGTATAGGCTTTAGTAGGGGAATGTATGGTTTGTTTTCTGAAGATCAGTCTAGCTAGCTAAATTTAGGGAAGTTCAGAACCAAGTTGATCTTAGGATGTGAAAGGCTCACAAAGACCAGCCTGTCAGTCACAGAGAAGCTGCAACCTGTGTTGGTGCAAGTAAATATAGGCTTTATGTATTTACAGGTTAATTGATGTTTAGCTACGTTACCAATTTCACTGAAGCCTTTGTTATATAAGGTTCCTATACCAACCACTCAACAACCATCAAGGTCAATTAAGTGGTAGATTATTACTACCTTGACAATTCTTTTCTTAAAGTTTGTTTAGCAGTTGTTTATTATTTGTAGTTGGTAAAGCAAAATAGCGTTGTGTGAACAGAGTACCATAATTATATTTATGTTTATCCTGTTGTACCCAAAGGCTAATTGTTTGGATTTTTTCCCACCTAGTTGATAAAATAAAAGAATGTAATAAGTAGAAGTGACAACATAGTCTACTAATTTGCTGGTTATTTATATTCTTTAGCAATGACATAATATGAAGTTACTTAATTTTTTGGTTACATCATTATGTATTCTTCTGGATTTGTTTGCTTTGATAGGAACTGAGGTTCATGTGTATGTTAAGTAGTTGTATTTTTTTAAAAAAGAAGTTGTGTAAAAAACAGGTAGTGTACAGTAGGTAATAAACTTCATTAAAAATTTTTTTCACTTTAGTTTGGAAGAAGGTATATAGGGACATATTCTTAAGACATATTTTAGAAAGCTTTAAAATTGTTGCATTCAAAGAGTCCTCTTCTGTTTTTTTAAACCAAATAAATATTATTTTCTCAGCAAAGTTGTTTTAATAACATTACTAGCAAACTTCTCAAGTCTTGGCAGAAGTTGGAAAAGTAGAAATATTTAATAGTATTCAGATCCATAATATAAATAAGATTCTTCCCTAGAGTTTTAATTTCTAACCCCAAAATACATGTTCATAAAATAAATGCTAAAGCTTGCTGAGTCTTGAACCAAGTTAATAGCATTTTGCTCAAATTCTAGTGTTATACTTGGTGCTTAATGTCCACTTAATTTTGTACCATATGAGACTTTATATTAATAACAATCCGTATTATATGGCACCCAATAAACTAGACAGCTTGAGCCACATGCATATTCCATATTTTCCACAGCACAGATTTTTGCTACACTGATGCTAGCCAGAACAGTAGTCTGAGGAGAGTTCAAGACTGTGGTGAATGAGTTGAGATCAGAGAAAGGAAATGGAGGGGGAATTGGTGGTAAAAGCATTAGGAATACTAATGGGAAAGAGTAACTCCCAGTGAACCAAGTCTTATAAGTAAATGAACCCAAATTTGTCCGTCATTGCCGGTACCAGAACTTTTGTTGTAATAACTTTGCAAAATTAGTAGAATGTGGAATTTTTGTTTGGACTACTGGAAAAGACAGTTTCATAAAAGTTGTACAAAAGTGTAAATAGGCTTTAATTTTTATCATTGATATATTTGTTGGTAGTGCCAGATATATGAGCCAAAACTCCTAAGATGTTCATTAGCCCTTGGGGTTAAAGCACTATGATATAGCACTATGGGAGAGCATCAAAGATTTATTAACTTAATTTTACACAGCCTAGATATGAATAACTTTTATAAAGCTCTTTTGAGTCTTTTAAGATCCACAAACTATGATATGCATTAGGATAATTGATAAAGACTAGATGTTGTTTTCGTAAATATCTGCTATTAGATCCTGATTTGAGAAGAGTTCAGATAAAGTCAGTGAGAGCCACTACTTCAAGATCATAATTCTTTGTCTTAATAGGTGGTCTTTATGACTTGCTGTAACCAATAGAAAAAACAACCCTATCAATTGGTGGCCATTCTTGGTGATGAGCCTTTTAATGCAGCTGGGCTGGTCCTTAGACCAGCAACATCTAGTCATCTTTTACTGGGCTAATAATGTGGACTTTCTCTGGCTTTTTAAGTCCTGCTGAAACTTGCACTCTGCTGGTCCTTAACCATGCTTACACATGGTAGGCTCTTAGTACATATATATTGTATTGAATTGAACTCCCAGTATTCCTGTACCAATTCTAGACTCACAGAGTGAAAGAAAGCTTTATAATAATTAAATGAAGTTGGGGGGAGAGGAAAAAGTAGAATAGATATAGAAGAGATTTAAGGATTAAAAAGCTCCTCCTCTCCATCGAGTCTTTTTGTTTTGACCCCCGCAACTGACTTATGAATGCAGAGAATCTGTATACTGACACACCTTGCCTAAAATCACTGATTCACTTGAAAGGTTTTTGGGTAAAACTGGTATTGAGGGATAGTTCCATAGGAAAGATATTTCTGATATGCAGCATATAATATAGTGGTAACAAGATAGTTGACAATTGGAGAAATTGAAGAACAAGCCAAAAAAATGGAAATTAGAAAATAAACTTCGGGAAGTTCATACAGTGGAAATTGAAGTGTTTTGTCCATTTTTTTTCCCTCAGGCGGTTCAGTATTAGAGTAGGATTTCATGATGTTACAGAGAAGGTTGGTTATAATATATTAAGAGCAGCAGCATGCAGCATATAATAATAATAATAATGGCCTGTATACATATAGGACTTTAAGGTTTGCAAAGCCCTTTACATATATTATCTCATTTGATCCTCAGAACAGTCCTGTGTCCCACACACAAGGGTGTGCTGATACTCTGATAGGACCTGCTTTTAATTTTAATCTGCATTTTTAACACTTTAACTTTAGACTGGACAATCAACAAAACTATAAAGTAAGCCTTGATTTGTAGGTATGCCTGTTTCTGAGGCATAAATGCTCACATTGAAAGTATAACAAGCCAGTTAGAGCTGTCTCCAGCACAACCCTGCCCACATACCCCCTTTAATAATTACAAAGAATTGGGCTTTTTGATTGAATCCGTAAGAGGCATGAACCAGGTGTGAACAAGGCCCAGACACCTTCATGGAATCTTTCAAGTATCAAAGATTTTGTGCTGTAGGTGAAAAGGCTCTGAAAGCTAGAGAATGAAAGGAAATACTGACTGCGAAGTCTATGCTCTGTGGGTTTTGTGTAAAATTGCAGGCTGGGGAATGGCTAAACAAATTATGGTATATAAATGGAATGGAATATTCTTTTGCTGTTTAGAAACTATGGATGGGATAGTTTCAGAGAAATGAGGAAGACATGTATGAGCAGATGTGGAATGGAGTAAACAGAGTGAATAGTACGATAAAAATATTGTAGACACAAGTAACTTTGAAAGACTTAAGAACTCTGATCAGCACAGTGACAATCCACAATTTCAGAGGACCAGTGATGAAGCAAGTTACCCTCCCCCTGACAAAGAAATGATAAATGTGGGGTGCAGATTCAGACAAATTTTTTTTGGAAAAACCCAGTGTTGCAATTTATTTTGCTTGACAATGCGTATTTGTTGCAAATGTTTTGTTTTGCTTCTGTTGGAGAGTTAGGAGAAAAAACAGATTTTTGTTACTGATTAAATTTTTAAAAATGAAACAGCCTAAAAGATTCAAGAGTCTGGCGGCAGAGAAGAAAGAATAGGGTCCCCAATAGCAGAGAAAGAAATGGCTGCACAGGGGCAAGGAGAGAGAGAGAAAGGCCTAAGCCAGGGTGGAAAAGGGTGAGGCCACCAGATGTCCCTACTTCTTCAAAGACTGGAGGAAAGTTCCAAGAAAAAGTCTGTTCTTTCTCCAAGTTGACTCATGTTCATCAGGGCATACTGGAAATACAGATCCAAGCAAAAAGAAGAGAGTCCCTGCTCTTAAGGAACTAATGCTCTAATGGGGAAGCCAAATAGGTGAGGAGCCTTCGTGGAACCAGATGTTAAAATCTGGAGAGAAAAGTGGGCCTGGCTGGCCTGGGGACCAAGCCATATGACAGGCAGGAGGAACTCAGCTGTGGAAGGAGGGAGCCACTGAGGCAGAGGCATCTTTGGGGTAAGGCAGTGACGCAGGAGGGCAGGGGGATTTGCCTCAGCCACAGAGAGCTCAGGGGTTAGTTACAGATAAATATAGATTTAAATAGAGGCAAAGAGTTATACCTCTGCCTAGAGGTTAATTCCTAAAGGGGGTTCTGAGCATTTCTAACTGTATTTCTCACTTTATGTAATATAAATTGCTTATAGCAGAAGAGGAGAGAACCCTGTGAGGCCATTATAATTGTAGCAGTATGACTGAGTATAACTCCAAAGACAAAGTAGCCAGGAAGGAATGAGTAGCCATCCCCATATGTATGAACTATTAGTACGGGTGATGGAATGGACTCCTTTTAGCCTCCTTTGCTGCATCTTCTGTTACAGAACAATTGCTAACCATAGGTTAGGGTTCTATCCTGAATCCTCTTTTCTTCTTGGATTGTTTCACTTAGTGATCTTATCAGCTCCCATGGATTCAGTTATCATCTCTATGCCTATGATTCTCAGATTTGTTTATCCATCAGTAATCTGTCTCCTGACCTCCAGTATTACATCTCTGACTGCCTTGTAGACATCTCAAATTGTAGATACCTTAAATTCAACATGTCCAAAACTGAGCTCATTATCTTTGCCCCTCAAGCTCATTCCCCTCCACCTCTAAACGTCCCAATTAAATGCTGAGGGCAACACCATCCTCCCAGTCCCCCAGATTTCTACCTCTTGCTATCTTGACCTGTTGTCAGGGCCTGTCATTTTGACTTTTGCAGTTCCTATGCCCCATTTTCTCCTCTGATGCTGCCATCCCTCTGCTTCAGGCCCTCATCTCTTCATTCCTGCATTATTGTAATAGCCTGCTGATGCGTATGCCTGTCACAACTCTCTCTCCAATTCAGTATCTCTTCCACTAGGCTGCCAAAGTAATTGACCTAAAGCACAGGTCAAACCATGTCAGTCCTCTGCCAGTGGCTCCCTGTCACAGAATCAAATAGAAAATCCTCTCTTTGGTGTTCAAATCCCATTACCTATCCCCCCACATACACCTTCCTACCAGTCATGTGTACTAGGATACTGGCTTCCTTACTATTTCATTAACAAAACATTCCATTTCTTGACTCTGGGAATTTTTGCTGGCTGAACCCCTGCCTGCATTGTTCTCTCTCTTCATCCCTGCCTCCTGGATTCTTCTAGGTCACAGCTAAAATCCTACCCTCCACTGAAAGCCTTTTTTTAATCAGCCCTTAATTCTGGTGCCTTTCTTCTGTTGATTATTTCCATTTTATCCTGTGTGTAGCCTATTTGTACAGAGTTGTTTTACTTAGATTGTGAGCTCCCTAAGGGCAGGGACGGTCTTTTACCTTTCTTTGTATTCCCAGTACCTAATGGAGTACCAGACACCTAGGAGGTGCTTAATAAATGCTTATTGACTTAGAGGAGTTAAGAGATTTGCCTAAGATTTATATCGCTTAAGTATCTAAGGCTGTATTTGAACCAGGTCTTTTCAATAAGTACAATATTCTTACTTCTACTACCCACTCTTTGCTCTGCATGTTCTTATTCATATTCTTGCAAGAAAACATTTGTGTAACACATTATGGTTTGTAAAGTATGTTTTTTTCACAGCAGCTCTGATATAGGTAGTGCAAGTGTTATTACCCTCATTTTACAAATGAGAAAATAGAGGCTTTACAAAAGTGGAAAGTTAAACTCCTTTTTGATCTTGACATAAAAATGCTATTTTTTTTAATGAAGCAAGTTTTTATAATTTCTTTTAAACTTTCAGACATTACAGATAAAACACCCTCTGCTTCTTTGTTTCCCTGGCTTCCTTTAAAACTCATATCCCCAAAGGCCTTTCCTCCCCCATTCCACCATTGCTTGTGCCTTGGTATCTAAGATTACCTTCTGTCTCTTCTTATATGTAACTTACATTGTTATTTGCCTTTTGTCTCCTCCATTAGAATGTAAGCTTCCTAAGGGCAGCAACTGTTTTTTGCCTTTCTTTATACCCTCTTTGCTTTGCACATAGTAAGGGCTTAAATTTTTGACTGACTGATTTGTAGCATTTTAGTAAAAAGAGACTTCTGTTTTCCTTATTAATATAGAGGCATCCCTATTAGCTATTGTTTTACTGTCTCCACAAAATAAAAAAACAGCTATTTTCTAAATATGTTTGTGACCAGACTTTACTTGATAGTTTACTTTCAGTGACATATAAAGTGAATGCTTAGCCATGAATTCTTTGATGTGCTATACATGTTAACTCTTCATAATTATACATGGAAATCTGTTGTTTCAACTTCGTACTAACTTTGTTGAATGGGCACAGCCTATACTCTTACTTATCTTTTTGTCTTCTCATTTTTGTGCGGAATAGTTTTATGTTTTGGCCATTTTTGTTGAGGATTCCTACATTTCTGTTAGTGAGAAGTTTATTTTTGTAAAAAAAATTTAATTCCTGTTATACTTCTGAATATCAGTTAGGCATGAGTGATTATCAGCATTAGATTTGGGGTCTCCATTTCAAACTGAAATAAAAACTGTTCAAGCAAAACTCATAGGTATTGAAGAGAGTCTAAGTGATTGTTCATGTTTTAAGTAGCTTATTTCTTCTTAAGCAAAAGAAGGTTTCAGTTGTATCCAGCTCTTTGTGACCCCATTTGGGGTTTTCTTAGCAAAGATAATGTAGTGGTCTGCCATTTCCTTCTCCAGCTCATTTTACAGATGAGGAACTGAGGCAAACAGGGTTAAGTGACTTGCCCAGAGTCACACAGCTAGGAAGTGTCTAAAGCTGGACTATTTCAGGCCCAGTGCTGTATCAACTGTGCCACCTAGAAGGAAGATTAGCCAATTTTTTGGCCATGAAGACCTGTGAAATGTACAAAAATACAAGACAGGTACAGCTTTCCTTCCATACTGATGGTTATAAGTTAGAAGAGATAGTAGGACAGCAGTTTAAAAGAATCCTACAGTTCTTAAATGAGTTTTCACATGTCACTTGATGAGAGATATTACAGTCAAATGGCTGTAGAGACTTGGCCTCAAGAGTCAAAAAGTAAATTAGCATTTGATAAGGACTTGTACCAATTTGATAAGGACTTGGTACGTGTACCAAGGACTGTGCCCTCAAGGAGCTCTCATTTTAACAGAAAAGACCACTTGCAATGTTCAAACAATATACATACAAGGTAAACTGGGGGTAATCTCTGAGGGAAAGCATTAGAATTGAGGAGGCTTGGGAAATTATCTCTTTACAAAAGGTAGAATTTGAGCTGAGACTCAAAGGAAGTGAAGAGACAGAGATATGGAGGGAGAGGGACAGTCAGGGAAAAGGCCCGGATTCTAAGAGATAGAATGCCAGTGTCACTGGATTGTGGAGTATGTAAATAGGATAAAGTGTAGAAAGATTGGAAAGGCAGGAAGTGACCAGGTAATGATGAGCTTTAAAAGCCACATAGAACATCTTATGTTTTATCCTGGAGGGAATTCGTGGTTGTTTATTGAGTAAGTTCAGTCCTGCCACTGACATATATATTGGTTCTGTGTCCTGAGGCAAGTCACTGAATCTCTCTGAGTCTATTAAGCACCTCCCTTAAAGCTAAGTTTTGAAGTCATAAGAAATTCTTCTCAGATCCAGTCAAAAACCACACAATACACTTCATTAAAAGGTGTAAAAAGTGAAGGGAGCATTCACATCAGTGAGGCATAATCAAATTAATTACTGGAGCATTTTCTTTTTGTAATTAAATTTCTGTTTTCTGCAGGCGGGGAGGGGGGAGTCAGTGTTCTTGCTTAACTGTAGCAAGGTGGAGGTAAAGAGAAATAGGAATATCATCTTTGTTGCCTGGCAGCCAAGCAGTCTTCAGCAGTATTTTTCACCAGTAATGTCTAAAGCTCGCATCTTTGTCTTCATTAGTGTGACACTGAAGATATTATAAATTAGCTATCAGTTTCTTATTTCCCCTTTGTTCTTGATACCTTTCTCTTTGGGAGATAATCACTAAATTATAAATCACTAAGCATATTACCAAAACATATCATTCTACTCCCACTGAAATGTCAAAGCACAGCACATCCATTAAGAGGGTGTGCAGACATCTCCTTTAGTGTTAGATCATAGAGACATGTTCAGACAGCTCTCAAATGGGCTGTTTCTCTTAAACTTACGTTAGCATTTATCTTGTTCTATTGTACACCCTTTGATTAAAATTTAAAACAGGACACAGATACGTGGCAGTAAAATGAATTGTGACTACTTTAAAGTATCAAATTTTATAATAAAAGTTATTAAGTTTTCATTAATTTTGTGTTATTTAGAATATTGAATGAGGTATCTTGAGCTGAGTGTTGAGGGAGAAGTAGGGGGGTAAAGGGAAAGAAACTCAGAACTGTTCTAGTAAAAGGTGTCATATACAATCTCACAAATTCCAACTAGTATAATGTACACAGATCCTGTCTATGTTCAGTTTGTACATATGTTTAACATTTGAACAACCACTCAAGAATCTAAATCTCAAAGTTAAAGAACTCCAAGTAAATAGTTAACCATCTTGGTTCCCATCTTCTGGTCACTCTCCATTAACAATGTCTTTTCTAAAATGATATACCCAGAATGGAACAGAGTATTCAAGATTCAAGATATATTCAAGTATAGCCAATGTAGAATACAAAGTAAAATAAGAGCAACATCATCTCCCCAGTTATGTATGAGATGCCTCTTTTTATACAACTGAAATTTACATTGACTTTCTTGGCCGCCATGCACACTGTTACCTCTTATGGTATGAGACAGATAGATAAATGTTACATTTATTAAGTGCTTATCATGTGCTAGTTACTTTCCTAAGCATTAAGAATACAAATCAAAACAAACAAGACAGTTTTGTCTTCAAGCAGCTTACATTCTTTGCTTTTCACTTTAAAAAAAGTTAATCTAAAAATGATGGACTTTATAGTGAATTTCCATAGATGGAATTATTATGACACAGCTTATCATTTAGACTATAGCTTTCCTGGGAGTCTATGTTTCTTTTTTTTTTATTTAATTTTTTATCCAGTTAACAAGAACCTATTTTCTCTTCCTCCCAATTCCTTCTCCCCTTACCTAGGAGCTTTCATTATAATGGAGAAAGCCAACACATAAAAAGGATTATGAAAAAGGGAGAGGAGTGGAGAGAGAGAGAGAGAGAGAGAGAGAGAGAGAGCCATGAGATTGTAGGAAATGGAGGTACTGAAGAGACCTGGTTCCTAGCAAGATAAAGCAAAAAGTTCAACTATCCAAGCTGGAATATCAAGTTCATATTTCTGGTGGTGTGGAAATGATCAAAGAGTGAAGTCATGACCAGACTTCAGGAAGTAGCAGCGTGTAGTATTGCACTAAAACCTTGAGATATTTTTCAAACAAACTCTTATCTAGCTGTGCTTACTTCATCTTATAAGTGTAAGATCTTATATTTAATCTTATTGGATTTAATGTTACATAGTCTGGTATTCTAGGCTGTCAAGATGTTTTTTAATCCTGACTTTGGCATCTCTTATGTTAAATATGCTTCCTTGCTTTGTATTGTCTGCAGATTTATTAAGCTTGTGTCTAGCTTTTTCTAAGAAATTGATAACAATGTTAAATAGCACAGGGTCAAGCTCAAATACCTGGGATGCTCCATTAGAAACTTTAGATGTGATAATGAATTATTAATAAGTGTTCTTTGACTACAACCATTCAACCAATTCTAAATCCATCTAGCAGCACCATTATGTAGCCAACATCTCAATCTTTTGTATAGGAATAGCATGAGAGAGTTTGTCATATGCTGTCTATATCATTCTCCTGATCAACCAGTTTAGTAACTATCAAAAAAAAGAAATAAGATTGGCCTGACATAACTTGTTCTTGATGAAGCCATAATATTCCCTCATAGAAGGAATGATCCTTTTAATAATATGTTCTAGATTCTAGGAAAAGGGCTCCTTACTTGCAATCAATAACTCTGGTTTTTGTTTTATTTTGATTTGGTTCTTTTTTTACTTGTGGTTTGGTTTTTTTTTTTAGTAGAGTAACTATATTTCAATATAATTGGTTTCCCTTGTAATCTTATATATTTTATTTTATGTATTTATACACATTATTCTGAGAAGATGTCCACAGAATTTACTAGACTACAACAAGGCTCCATAACACAACAGAGGTTAAAAACTCCTACTCTAGAGTCATGGAAATTCTTCTTACCTCTATCTTTCACTTGGAATTTCCTTCACTACTGCCTGTGTTTCCATTTACTGATTATTTCCTCACCCCTCTCTCCTCCTGGTCCTGCTTCTTACTTTACCCCTGAGATGACAGAGCTAACTAGAATGGCCATAAGTTTTCATGATTTGTCAAATTCACTGATCAGTTCTTTCTTGTTGTAACAATTGTTGTTTCTTGTTGTAACAATTCACAGATAGAAATTTTTCCCTGAGGATTATTTTGGCTGCCACTACGTATTTTTAGTGTGTTTGTGTTGTCTCATCATTTTCTTTGATGAAATTATCTATTGTTTCTATGATTTGTTCTTTGACCCACTGTTTCTTTAGGGTTAAATTATTTAGTCTCCAGTTTAATCCTTTCAAATGCTTTTTAGTTAATGTAACTTTTTATTACATTGTGGTCAGTAAAGGATGTGTTTAATATTTCTATTTTTCTATATTTGTGAGGTTTTTGTGCTCTAAAATATGATCAGTTTTTGTAAAGAGACTTTATAATGCTGAAACATATGTACATTCCTTTCTTTTCCCTTTCAATAATCACCAGAGATCTATTATAGCTAGCCTTACTAAGACAATTCAAGTTCTTAACTTCATTGGCTAGAACTTCATAGATTTAGGGCTAGAACTGATTGTAGAGACCATCTCATAGCTAATAGTACTAGCTTCCATTTATATATCACTTTAAGGTTTGCAAAATGCTTTACAAATACTACCTCGTTTGATCCTCAAAACAAACCTGGAAGGTAGGTGTTATTATCATACCCATTTTACATATTAGGAAATTGAGGCAGATAGAGGTCAAGTGACTTGACCAGGATATCTGAGACTGAATTTGAACTTGTCTTCCCAACTCCAGGTCCAGCACTCTATCCATTACTCCATTTAGCTGACTTTATATCAGACTTTTCCTTTTTCTTTAGGTTCTAAATGAGAAATGAAAAGGAGTAGGCATAAGAATGAGGTTTTTACCCCTGTTTTGCCTTTTCATGTCATTGTGAGTCAAACTCCTATGAAAATCCCATTGTAGATCAAGAGCTTTGTGGAACACAGCTTTCTTCCACAGTGGGCTAGGCAAAGAAAGAAACATGTTCAAAAACAAAAGGTAATGACACTGTCTGCTTGCCTGCTGGACATTTCAAATTAGATGTCCATGAAGCATCTCATTTTCCTCTTTCTTTCATTTCTTCATGGTATAGGCCTAGGAGTGATATCACTGAGTAAAAGACAATTCACAGTTTCATGACTTTGGAGACATAAGTGCTTTCCAGAATAGCTAAACCAATTCACAGGTTCCATATTCTTGAATCCTCTCCAACAATTGCATTTTTATTTTTTGTCAATCTGCCAATAGATAAAACTTCAACATTGTGTTAAATTGTATTTTTCCACTTTCAGTGATTTTAGCATTTTTTCATAGGCTATTGTCTCTTGGATTTTTTCCTTTATGATTACTTAGACCAGGTCCTGTAGTGCACATCTGTAACCCCTGCTGCTGGGGAAGCTGCAGCTGAGCTTTGTAGTTCTGATTTGCAGTGGCCTAAACTAATCCAGTATTCAGATTAAAAAATCTAGCTCCATTGTATGGTGAGCACCATGTAGTAATCAGCATTGGGATTGTATGTCAATGGCCTCTGTACTTTGTGACTGTCAGGATGGCCGAGTGATAGGAAGTAATGGATTCCTCTCCACAAACTCCTGCAGACAGATCCAGAAAATGCACCAGACCCAAACCTGATGGGGAAATCCAGATAAAGTCACAGTGAGTCCTTTATCCAGTCACCACAGGGAAACAAGGAGGTCTGTCGACACTGGGAACAGGGAATATGGTGTACAAAGCACTCTAGAGCCCTGGGAAAGGCTGTGCACCAGTGCAAAAGATCTCAGACTCCATGCAGGGCTCCATGACAGCGACAGGTGCCAACTGGCACATTTGTTGCTCACTGTCCTGTTCTGGGTCACAAATCCAGGGCAGAGTAAGAAGAGGATCTATGCATAGGAATGGCATTCTGGGGTAAGGAGCTTGAGAAAGGAAGAAGTTCAGAAGCTGGCAACAGCGGGAGCAGATTATCTTAGACTGCAGACAAATAACAGGCTTTCAGGTAAAACATCTAGCTTAGGTTGCAAAGAAATAACTGAGGAAGGAATCCCAGACTAAAGGAAAATCTACAGCTCTGCCACTCTGAACCAACAGAACTGTCCAGTCAACTGAAACGGACAGAATTCAGTCTACTCTTGCACAGACCCAAACCTAGGTCAAGAACTTTGAGAGCTCTGATAGGAAGCAGGAAGGAGAGTGCAGTAGTAAATAGACTTTGTCTTACAACAGACTACTTTTAAAACACTAAAAGTTTGTAGGTCCCTAGTCTGCCCCTGAGATCCTGGAATAACACAATACTCTATCTAAGAATTCCTGAAAGATGTGAAGCAAGCATTTGAAAAAGAAGTCTAAAATATTTTTCATAAATGTAATGAGAATGACTGAACTGTGGAAGAAAGAAGTGGAAAGGGAATTAATTGTTTGATACAAGAGATGCAAAACCATGCCGCCACCCCAAAAAAACTGCCGGAAAATTAGAATAGACCAAAGAGAAACCAATAATTTAATGAGGCAACAAGAAATATTAAAACAAAGTCAATGTGAAGTATCTCATAGCACAGACAGCTAACATGGAAAACAGATAAAAAAGATAAAGAGAGACTCAGTTTCAAAAAGAAAACTTGCCCATTTGATGCTTTGGCCATTTATTTTTTGGAAAATAATCTGGCTTAGAGTGAGTGTGAATAGTAACTATTGATCTTTTGGTCAGCAACCTTGGGGGTCTTCCCCTCTCAATTTGTTTTTGTTTTTTTTTTATTAAAGGGTCCATCCCTTGACTCACTTCTTAAAGAGGCATACTCAGTGAATGGGCCTTGCTTCGCTCAAAGTGAGAACCTGTAAAGGCCTTAGCTTAAAAGGGCCAAGGTCTGCTATTGCATCCTGGGCCATCTCCAGTCATCCTGATCAATATCTGACTGTTGGACCCAGATGACTTTGGAGGAGAAAGTGAGGCTGGTGACTTTGCACAGCCCTCCCTCACTCAAATCAAAGTCAATTGCAAGTCATGTCATCATCTCCCTGAAGTTATGGTCCTTTTTGAGAACAAAGGACAAAACCACAACTACATATTAGAAAATGGCTATTATTTTTGAATAATTGTTTGAATCAGTTCATTATATGTCTTTAATATCAGAACTTTATTAGAGAAACTTCCTGCAATGATTCCCCATCCCTAGCCCCTGGGTAGAGGAGGTAATCAGGGGTAGGGATTAGATTTTTATTGATATAAAGTTATCATTGATATTTAAGCTCCCTTCATCAATGCAGAGTCTTAGAGTTTTGTAGAGTACTGAGGAGTTAAATGACATTACACAGTATATATCGAGTTGAGTCTTGAAATCAGGTCTTCCTGGTTCTAAGGCTTGCTCTCTAACTACCTTATATAGTGGAGCTGTCTCTCAACTAAAATAACTGAACATATGAATTAGAAAGTGCATGTTTGTGTGTCTATAAGTTAAAATATGAAAAGCTTTTTTCTTGATGGCAGAAAGTGATATTTTTGTTAGTACGTAGATTTTAAAATATTCTTTTAAACTCTGGAGTTTTCATAGAATAAAATAGTATGGTTAAATATGCTAATATGCTGTGGCCTACTTACTAAAATAGGATTCATGAAATATTTTGGCAGCAGCTTATCTATGAATACTTAAAAGTTGTATAACTCAGGAGATTTAAGGAAGATAGTGAGGGATTCATTTAAAGCATTTGATCATGAGAGAATTACTTCTGTCAAAATGTAAAAGATTAACATTTTACTTTTCAAATATAAAACATGTATATACCCCTTTATATGAAATGTGTCCCTTTTAAAATGAGAATTCAGTAAAATTTTTGCTTTATGTCTTCTTATCAAACTATTAGTTTTCTTTTTAAAATTTTTTTCTTAATTTTAAAAGATAAACATTTATATATAACTAACATATAGTCATTACATGAAATTGGAAATACTTATATTTCTCTATATATCTAATGAAATTAAATAACGATATATTTCCCCTTTTAAAGAATATCAAAGAAGATTTATTTAGCTCTCTTAAAAGGTGACTGTTCAAGATACAGTAACTTCTGTATTAAACACTCAAAAAAATCAAATTTCTGTGTTTTATTACCAGGAACTTTGTCAGTGTCGACCTGGTGAAGGAAATTGTTCATGTTGTAAGGAGTGTATGCTTTGTCTGGGCACTCTTTGGGATGAATGCTGTGATTGTGTTGGTAAGTTGATATTTGGTACATTTATATTCTCTCCTATTTCTCCCACTTTCAGAAAAAAAAGAAAATCTTTGGAACTTATATGAATAATCAGGCAAAACAAAAATCTTACGTTGCCCATGTGTAAAAATTTATCTCATTGTACGTCTTGAATTGATCATTTTTCTTCGAGCAGTAGGTAGCATGCTTCATCATGATTACTCTGAAATCAGGGTTCATCGTGGCAATGAGCACCTTTACAATATAGCTTTGTTGATTCACTGTTGGAGGAACTGTGAATTTGATTCTGGAAAGCAATTGAGAATCATGCACCAAAAGTTCCTAAATTGTGCGTATCTTTGACCCAGTGACATGACTACTAGGGTTAAACCCCAAAAAGATAAGAAAGGAAAAAGTTATATATGTACAAGCATATTTATAGCAATTCTCACCTTTGGAAACAAATAGTTGAATATTGTCTGTATCACAATATTTTGGCTTGGAAGACTATCATAAGGTTATTTAGTTCATATTCTTTGCTTTATAGGTAAAACTAAAAGGCTTCCTGAGTTGAGACTCTACAATCTCACTCAGTAATCTTTTTCAATATTCAGTAATACATAAAAATTATTCCATAAAACTTAACTCAAAACTTTTATGCTGCAGTTTTTAAAGATTTTTATTTGTGGTAGAGATAACTATCTATCAGATGTACTTTGAAAGATGTAATTATTTAAATGATCAGGTATTTATTTTGAATCCTTCTCACTTCCCTATTAAAATCAAAAACCCTCCAACAAATAAGCATGATCAAGCAAAACAAATACAAATGAAAAGACATGATTTGTTGTTGTTTGCTTAGGAGGGAGAGGCTAGTGACAGATCGCCAAAAAAAAAAAAAAAGAAAAGAAAGAAAAGAAGAAGAAGGTGTTGAGTGCTGGTGGCATCATAGTTATAGAGAGCCCTGTAGCAATGGAAAGCAAAGAATATGCTGATTGGTCCTCCTCAGTACTGTATATTTTGGGGCATATGAGGCAAGAAAAAGTCAACTTTGGAGAAGGTAGCAAGACATGAAGTACCTTCAAGTGAAAGCTAGATCCTTTTGAGAGCCAGAAGATAGGACTGTGCAAGACAGAAATCTCAGGTGACCATTAGTTAACAATAAAGTCAAGAGTGGAAGGAAAGGGTAAGTAGAAGGGGCATAGGGATTAGAGAAGTACGACTGAGTTGAATAAGAATTACAACTGAGTTGAATAAGAATAAGAATGAATACTAGGAAAAAAAGGTTTCCCTTAGGTAGACTGTAATTCTTAATTACAAAAGTTATAAAAGTAGGAGGTAGAAATCTATCATCTGTAGGGTAGAAAAGAGTGCCAAGTATGGAGAAGAAGACCTTTTCTCATCTCCCAGGTGGAGTCCCATAAATTGTATGTGGGGGGTGGGGGTGGGAAAGGAAAGAGAGGCAGGGAATAACAACCTCTCTCGGGTATAGTTTTCTCATCTGTAAACTGAAGGAACTAGATTAGAGTGACTTTAAAAAGACTAAATTTCCATACCAAAATATTATCAACCTAAACTTAGTATCTTCCCCAGAGCTTGGCATATTACTCTGCACATAATAAGTACTTAATATATTGCATTGTTGATGGAGTTGTGAACTGATCCGGCTATTCTAGAGAATACTTTGGAACTATGCTCAAAGGGCTGTAAAACTGCATACTCTTTGATCCAGCAGTACCATTGCTGGTGATATCCAGATATCCTGAAAAAGGGGGAAAGGCCTATTTATACAAAAAATATTTATAGCAATTCTTTTCGTGTTGGCTAAGAATTGGAAATCAAAGGGATACCCATCAGTTGGGAAATGGCTAAACATGCAGTGGTGTATGATTGTAATGGAAAATTATTGTGCTCTAAGAAATGACCAGCAGGATGATTTCAGAAAAACCTGGAAAGACTGACATGAACTGATGCACAGTGAAGTGAACAGAACCCGGAGAACATTGTACACAGTAATAGCAATATTGTTCAATGAAGAACTGTGAAGGATTTAGCTTTTCTCAGCAATACAGTGATCCAAGAAGATCCCAAAGGACTAATGATGAAACATACTATCAGCCTCCATTATTGATGCTCCAGGACACAGAGACTTTACCAAGAATATAATTACAGGCACATCTTAGACTGTGCTGTTCTGATTGTTGCTGCTGGTGTTGGTGAATTTGAAACTGGTATCTCCAAAATGGGCAGTCCAGGAAGCATGCCCAACTGATTGTTGGTGTTAACAAAATGGAATCCTGCTCCCCCCCTCCCCCACAGCCAGAAGAGATATGAGGAAATTGTCAAGGAGGTCAATACTTATATTAAAAAATTGGCTACAACCCTGACAGTAGCTTTTGTGCCAATTTCAGGTTGGAATGTTGACAACATGCTTAAGCCAAGCTTTAATATGTCTTGGTTCAAAGGATAAAAAGACACTCATAAGAATGGCAATTTTGATGGAACTACACTACTTGAAAATTTGAATTGCATCCTCACCAATTCATCCAACTGACAAGCCCCTGCATCTATCCCTCCAAGATGTCTACAAGATTGATGGTAATGGTACTGTAAATACTGTAAATTGGTAAATGTTACTGATGTTCTAAAACCAGAGTTTGAGGTTACCTTTGCCCCAGTCAGTGCTACAACTGAAATAAAATCTGTTGAAATGCACCTTGAAACTTGGAGTGAGGTTCTGCCTGGGGATAATAATGTTATTTTCAGTGTCAGGAAATTGTCCATCAAAGATGTCCACTATGGTACTATGTCTGGTAATAGCAGTGGTTACCCACCCATGAAAGCAGCTGACTTCTCTGCGCAGGTCATTATCCTGAGCCATCCAGGCCAAATCAGTGTTTCCTACGCACTTGCTCTGGATTGTCACACTGCTCACATTTCTTGGAAATTTGCTGGTCTGAAGAAGAAGATTAATTGTTGTTCTGTTAAGATAGCCCTAAATTCCTGAAATCTAGTGATGCTGCCATGGTGGACATATTTGCAGGCAAGCCCATGGATGTGGAGAGCTTCTCTGATTATCCTGCTTAGGTTTGTTTTCCTGTTGGTGATATGAAGAAGCAGACCATTGCAGTTGGTATCATCAAGGCAATTGACAGGAGTGCTGCTGGAACTGGCAGGATCGCAAAAACTGCCCAGACTAAATGAATATTCTGTACAGCACTTGCCACCCGAGTCTTAATCAGTGGTGGAACATTGATCTCTGAAATGTTTTCTCAATTGACCATTTAAATTTAATAGTAAAAGACAAGTTAATGATTACAGTGCATCATAAAGCTTTAAGAGGAAAGGACTGTTTTTGTACACCATTTGTTTTGTGGCAATTTTACGTTATTAGTTTTTAAAATCAGTAATTCTAAGTCGAAATTTGTCACAGAACTTTGAGATCATTGAGACAGTTTAATAGGGAAGGTGGGGAGAAAAGATCAATCTAGATTCCAGAGGAGCATTGATGAGGAATGCTCCACTTCCTGATAGAGAAGTGATTAATTCATATGCAGAATGAGAGATACATTTTAGCCTTGGCCAGTGTGATCATTTGTTTTGCTTGATCATACTTAATTGTCAGAAGGGTGTTTGTTTATTTGTTGTTGTTTTTTTTTGAGGGAAGTGAGAAGGATTAAAAATAAATGCTTGATAATTGAAACAGATTTAATTTTAAAATATTCTGGATGCCATATTTTCAGAAAAATCTTGACAAATTGGGGTATATTGAAAGTAGGAACACCAGGATGGCAAGGGAACTTAAAATCATACCGTCCGAGGGTCAGTAGATCGAAGAACTGGGGTCATATGGCTTAGAGAATTAAATACTCAAAGAATCCAGAATTTCTTTCTTTAAATATTGAAGAGATGACCTGTGTAAGGAGGATTAGGTTTGTTATGCACAATAAATCTTTTAAAAATTTAGAAATGTAGTGTACATTTCCTTGCCTCTTTAAACAAAACTTAATCACTCACCCAGCTTGTTCTTGATGAGTTGAGGTCATTACTAGAACTGTTACATATACTATTTAAGTCTACAAAGTAATTAATTACATATTTGTAGCAAAGAACTTCTATGATTTCTTAATATTTGGGTCTATTCTTTATGACTATTTTTATTTTTTTTCCTGGCTCCTCTTTTACTGTCAGGCTATCAGTGGAAACTTCTAATTGGTGTTTGTGTACCTGCCTCTGCAAGGTGCTTTAACCCTATTGTGCTTCTCATTTGTATCTTCCAATGTGCTTCTACTATCAGATAATGTAGGGTTGTCAGGATAAATAATAATATAAGATTAAAGTGTAATAGAGGCATCTAGGTATTACAGGTTAATAGAGTGATGGACTTGGAATCAGGAAGACCTGAGTTCAAATTTGGTCTCAGATATTTACTAGCTGTGTGATCTTGGGCAAATCATTTAAACATTCTCTGTTTCAGTTTTTTTATCTGTAAAATGGGGCTAATAATTGCACCTCCCTCTCAGGGTTGCTCTGAAGATAAAATGAGATGCTTGTTAAGCACATTGCAAGCCTTTAAGCACCATATAAATGTGGGATGTTATTTTTCAAAATTTGCTTTATTCTAAATTTGTGGAATAAAACAAGCATTTCCATAACATAGTATAATTTAAAAAAAAAAGATGATTGCAGTAATAACTAAATTTAATCACAAGACATGTGTTTAAGTAGCCCTACCACTGCTAGCCATGTGACCCCAGGCACATTACTTGCTGTCTTTGTACCTCCGTTTTCTTATCAGTTACACATGTTAGAAGATTCAACAAAGTCCAAAATGATTCCCTGTAGACAGATTCTCTAGATTCTCCTCTTTGCTAATGATATGTGCTAATTATATTACATCAAGGTTCTCAATAAAACCTGTGATGACTCAAAATAAATTGCTTCAGCAGTTCACGCAGGAAAAGCCAGATCAGTGAGGAATGCATATTGACCAAATCATGAAATAAAATTGAGTGAAAAACTCACTGAAGTAGTCCATTAGTAACTATATCTTGCATAGGCAACAGTGAAGAATGAGAAAAAAGAGAGCTATTTTTATTGCATTTGGAAAATGGTGCAGCTCTCTTATTGTGCACTTTCACTAGACCTCATCTTTGTATCATCACTTCTGCAGTGCAGCTATGTGGAGCTAGAGTGGCAGAGAGTACTAGCTTTGGAGTCAAGAAGATCTAGGTTCAGTCTCTCTTACACAGTCTTTGTGACCCTCAGCAAATCACTTAATCTCTCAGGCACAGTTCCATCATCTATATAATGGGGATAATAATAGCTCTTACCTTTCAGTTGTTTTGGAATTATAAGAAATAAACCATTTTATCAATGGCAACTGGTACATTGTTATGAATCATGGAATTGCATGATCTTCAAGATGTTATAAACCAGAGGATAATAGAGAGGTACATGGTGGCATAAACAGGCCAAAATATTACCAGTTACAAATTATATGCAGGAAGTGGTACAAGAGTTATCATTAGAGAGATGTATGATCAGAAAAGGATGTGGACTAGTCATATAGTTAGATCAAGAGATAAAATATGGACTTGTCTTATAGTTAGGTCTAGAGATAACAATGGTACCCACTTAATATAAAGAGACCAAGATGCTTTTAGCACATGGGGTAGATCTCCACTATAGGATTTGCAATAGGACATGAACAGACGTAACATAGGAATGGGTTTCCATCTGAACTATTAGCTCAATCTGAAGCCTTTAGCAGAATAACCAGGGCAGGAGTCCCAGTTGAAAGGGAAGGCTGCAGTTCTGTCAATCTGAACCTGCAGAGCTTGTCAGCTGGATGATACTGGCTAAGTCCATCAGCGATATACTAGAACTTTCAACCAAAGAAAGCCCACAGGAATTGTGTGCAGTCCCAAACCTGGGTCAGGAACTTGCCAAGTTCAGATCAAGAGATCAGGGATCATATTTTATCCAGTGTCAGATCATTTTGGAAGCTCTGAAAACTTACAGGGGCCCAGCCTGAGTTATCTCTGATATCCTAGAATAACAGTACTCAGAAGAGCAGCAGCAGCACCAAGAGAGCAGCACCGAGCTTCATGTAGACATTCCCTCCAGAAATATACAGAGCCAAACCCTAATGTGAAATCTAGTCTGGAAGCAAGCTGGAAGAATCAGCAAACAAGTAATGAAATAATCCTACCTTAAAAACTGTTTGGTGACAGGGACACTCAGGACACAAATCCAAAAAAACAGGGTGACTCCAAAACATCTACAGCTCAAAGGAAAACACAACTTGGACTCAAGTTCAGCTGGAAGTCTTGAAAAAAATGAAGCAAATTTAGAAAAAAAAAAACCTGAAAATTATTTTTAAAACCAAAAGACAGCATTAGAGGAAAAAAATTAGAGGGGGTGGGATGAGAGCAAATAAAGATTTTGAAAGAGAATGAACAGTTTAGAACAAAAAGGTACAAAATCTAACCTGGGAAGGGGGGGGAATCCTTCAAAATTAGAATAAAAAATAGAAGTTAATGACTCCATGTGATAAGAAATATTATAATATAGTTGAAACACTAAAATAAAGAAAATGTAAAATATCTCAGCAGCAACAACAAAAAATTTTTAACCTAAAAAGCAGATAGAAGAGAATTTAAGAATCATTTATTGAGGGGGATGGAGCCAAGATGGCAGACTAGAAAGACACACTTACGCAGGGTCCTCCCCACAGCCCATAAAATACCTACAGAGAGGGACTCTCAACAAATTTTGGAGCAGCAGAAGTGGAGAACAACAGAGTGGAGGAGATTTCCAGCCCACAGTGACCTGAAAGGCCTATGGAAATGTCAGTTGCGCTGGACATGGAGCTGAGTGCGGAGCTCAGCCCAGCCTTGACCAAGCAGTGGCTCAATGAGACTCTGGGAGGAGGACACCTTTGGGGTGGAATTTCCAGTCACAGTAGTGGGTCCTCAGATCCCTTGGCCCACAGGCACCAAAGGTCAGTGACGGGGTTTCATCAGCAGTCCAGGAAGGGAGAAGTGCCTTCCCATAGCTCAGTCATCAGGCAGCAGCCACAGAGCCTACACAGCAGCCCATAGGGAAGCTCCATTGTTGGAGCGTAAAAACCCCTGGGGGCATTGAAGAGCTGAGTCTTACCTCAGCCCTGGGTGGAGGCCCTGGGCGAGCTGGTCTTTGTCTCAAACTGAATGGTGGCCCTGCCCATCCAGCTTATCTGAAAATCAGCCCCCAGTGCTGACTTGGGAACTGGAGGCCAGGTGGCTGTGGAGAGGTATCTGCTAAGATTCTGGGCACAAAAATCCCTTTCTGCATCCAAACCAGTACACACTTGATTGTGCCACCTTGGAGCAACTGAGATCTCTCAGATTCCCAGAATATACCCTACTCTTGACAGAGGACCCAAAAGTCAAGTAACTGGTTGGGAAAATGCCCAAAAAAGGGAAAAAAAAATAAGACCATAGGAGGTTACTTTCTTGGTGAACAGATATCTCCTCCCATCCTTTTGGATGAGGAAGAACAATACTTACCATCAGGGAAAGACTTAGAAGTCAAGGCTTCTGTATCCCAAACATCCAAAATAAATATTCAGTGGGCTCAGGCCATGGAAGAGCTCAAAAAAGATTTTGAAAATCAAGTTAGAGAAGTGGAGGAAAAACTGGGAAGAGAAATGAGAGAGATGAAAGAAAAGCATGAAAAGCAGGTCAACACCTTGCTAAGGGAGACCCAAAAAAGTGCTGAAGAAAATAACACCTTGAAAAATAGGCTAACTCAATTGGCAAAAGAGGTTCAAAAAGCCAATGAGGAGAAAAATGCTTTAAAAAGCAGAATTAGACAAATGGAAAAGGAGGTCCAAAAGCTCAGTGAAGAAAATAGTTCTTTAAAAATTAGAATGGACCAGATGGAGGCTAATGACTTTATGAGAAACCAAGAAATCACAAAACAAAATCAAAAGAATGAAAAAATGGAAGATAATGTGAAATATCTCATTGGAAAAACAACTGACCTGGAAAATAGATCCAGGAGAGACAATTTAAAAATTATGGGACTACCTGAAAGCCATGATCAAAAAAAAAGGGCCTAGACATCATCTTTCATGAAATTATCAAGGAAAACTGCCCTGATATTCTAGAACCAGAGGGCAAAATAAGTATTCGAGGAATCCACAGAACACCGCCTGAAAGAGATCCAAAAAGAGAAACTCCTAGGAACATTGTGGCCAAATTCCAGAGTTCCCTGGTCAAGGAGAAAATATTGCAAGCAGCTAGAAAGAAACAATTCAAGTATTGTGGAAATACAATCAGGATAACACAAGATCTAGCAGCTTCTACATTAAGGGATTGAAGGGTGTGGAATATGATATTCCAGAAGTCAGAGGAACTAGGACTAAAAGCAAGAATCACCTACCCAGCAAAACTGAGTATAATACTTCAGGGGAAAAAATGGTCTTTCAATGAAATAGAAGACTTTCAAGCATTCTTGATGAAAAGGCCAGAGCTGAAAAGAAAATTTGACTTTCAAACACAAGAATGAAGAGAAGCATGAAAAGGTAAAGAGCAAAGAGAAGTCATAAGGGACTTACTAAAGTTGAACTGTTTACATTCCTACATGGAAAGACAATATTTGTAACTCTTGAAACTTTTCAGTGTCTGGGTAGTTGGTGGGATTACACACACACACACACACACACACACACACACACACACAGCACAGAATGAACTGAATAGGATGGGATCCTATCTTAAAAAAAAGAAATTAAGCAGTGAGAGAGAAATATATTGGGAGGAGAAAAGGAGAAATGGAATGGGGCAAATTATCTCTCATAAAAAGGCAAGCAAAAGACTTTTCAGTGGAGGGAAAAAAAGGGGAGGTGAGAGGAAACCATGAAGCTTACTCTCATCACATTCAACTAAAGGAAGGAATAAAATGCACACTCATTTTGGTATGAAAACCTATCTTACAATACAGGAAAGTGGGGGAGAAGGGGATAGGAGGGGTCGGGGGGATGATGGACAGGAGGGCAGTGGGAGGAGGGAGCAATTTGAGGTCAACACTCTTGGGGAGGGACAGGAGCCAAAGAGAGAACAGAAGCAATGGGGAGCAGGATAGGATGGAGGGAAATATAGTTAGTCTTACACAACATGACTATTATGGAAGTCATTTGCAAAACTACAGAGATATGGCCTATATTGAATTGCTTGCTTCCCAAAGGGAATGGGTGGGGAGGGAGGGATGAAGAGAAGTTGGAACTCAAAGCTTTAGGAACAACTGTCAAGTATTGTTCTTACTAGTAGGAAATAAGAAATACAGGAAATGGGGTATAGAAAGTTACCTTGCCCTACAGGACAAAAGAGAAGATGGGGACAAGGGAAGGGAAGGATTTTAGAAGAGAGGGCAGATTGATGATAGCGGCAATTAGAATGCTCAGTGTTTTGGGGGGGAGGGGAGAAATGGGAGAAAATTTGGAACCCAAAATTTTGTGAAAATGAATGTTAAAAGTTAAATAAATTTTTAAAAAAAGAATTATTTATTGAACTGAAAGCTAAGACTTCCCCCACAAAAAAAGAAGCCTTGAATTTCAAGAAATCATTCCCCCCAAAATAAAACAAACCAAAAAACTCTGCTCAGATAGATAGTAGTAGAGAACAAAGTAGAAGTAGAATTCATAGATCACTTCCTGAAAGAAACCCCAAATTAAAACTCCTAAGAATTTTTGGGTTTTTTTCATTCATTTTTCAGTCATGACCAACTCTTGTGACCCTGTTTGGTGTTTTCTTGGCAAAGATACTGGAGTGGTTTGACATTTTCATCTCCAGCTTATTTTGCAGATGAGGAAACTGAGGTAAATAGAGTTAAATGACCTGCCCAGGCTCACACAGCTAGTAAGTGTCTGAGGCTGAATTTAAACTCAAGTCTTCCTGACTCAGACCTGGTGCTCTATTCACTATTCCACTTAGCTGACTCAGAGCTTACAGGTTCAAGGAACAAAAGGAATACTTCAGGCAGCCAGAAGAAAGAATTCAAAAATCAAGGATCACCAAAAATTTAGCGGTCACCATTGTGAAGAAATAGAAAACTTGTAATGCAATATTCCAGAAGACAAAGGATATATTGTGTGTTTGTTCTTGAAGAGGACCATGACATCAAGATGATGACATGATTTGCAGTTGACTTTGATTTGAGTGAGGGAGGGCTGTGCAAGGGCACCAACCTCAACCACTAACCAGCCTTTCTTCTCCTGTGCCCTCTGGATCCAGTGGCCTGATATTCATCAGGATGGCTGGAGATGACCCAGGATGCGATGTGAGATGCTGGCCCTTTCAGGCTAAGATCTTATTAGCATTCTCACTTTGAGTGAGATATACCCATTCAATGAATAGGCTTCTTTAAGTGAAAAGCCCAGAGTTGTGTAGAAACTTTGAAATATAAACAAGAAAATCAGAAATATAAAAGGTAAATATGAGCAACCAATCATTAGAATTTTTTCTTAAAAGCATGCTCTCCTTAGATTCAAATACAGAAAGGTGATACATCTATCTCCTCAGAGCTCTGTCATCATCAGGGGCTATAGAGTCTAATTAGACAAGGTGTCTGGAAATGAGTCTGTTTTGTTTTGATCTTAACAGAATGGAAAGGGAAGGGAAGAGAATTGGATTGGGAGAGGGGGCTCTTGAAGAAAGATAGGTAAATATATGTTGCATAATCAAGGTGCACAAATAGAAATCTGTACAAACAAGGAGGAAGGGGTGGGAGTGGAATAGACAACACAAACCTTGGTCTCCTCAAAACTGATTAGAAAAGGGAAGAATACACAGAGAGATGGGTACAGAAGTACATTTTCCTCAACAGAAACAATGGGGAAAGAAGAAAATAAGAGGAGGGTGGGGTAGGTGAAGGGTAGTATTAGTCATAAGCAAAACAAACTCATAAAGAGGGGACAGGAAACAAAGAGAAGGAAAAATATAAGAGAATAAGATGGATGGAAGTGCACATTCATAATTGAATGTGAATGAGATGAACTTACCCATAAAACAGAAGAGGATAGCAGAATGGATTAGACAGCAAACTCCAACAATACATTGTTTACAAGAAATACACTTGAAACCGAAAGATGTATTTGGGGTTAAAATAAGAATCTGAAATAAAATCTGTTATGCTTCAGCTGAAGTAAAAAAAGACAACCATGATCTCAGATAATCAATGGCAAGAATGAACTTAATCAAAAGAGAAAAGCAACAAAACTACATTTTGCTGAAAGGTACCAATGAATTATTAGACAATGGATTAATTCAATAGATAATTAATACCAGTACAAAACATTTACACCAAATTACTGTTGTTATTATTGCTCAATTGTGTCTGACTTCATGACCGCATTTGGGGTTTTCTTGGTAAAGATACTGGAATGGTTTGCCATTTCTTTTTCTAGTTCATTTTATATATGTGGAAACTGAGGAAAACAGGATTAAGTGACTTTCCCAGTATCACACAGCTAGTTAAGTGTCTGAGGCCAGATTTGAACTCAGAAAGAAGAGTCTTTCTGACTCCAGGTCCAACACTCTATCCGCTGAGCCATCTAGCTGCCACAAATCAAATAATATGGTATCTAAATTCTTACAAGAAAAGTTAAATGAGATGTAGTGGAGAAATAGAGAGTAAAGTTATGAGAGCAGGGGACCTTAGTTTATCCCACTCAGACCTAGATAAATCTAACAAAAAACTAAATTCAAAAGAAATAAAGGACTTGAATTGACTTTTAGAAAACTTAGATATGATAGACCTCTAGAGATTATTGAATGGGATAAAAATAATTATTTCATTATAGGTAATGACAACAATGAGGTAGGTAAGTTGTGCAATTGATAGAGTGGTAGGCCTGGAATGAGGAAGATTCTTCTTCTTGAGTTCAAATCTGGCCTTAGACACTTACTAGCTACGTCAACCTGGGCAAGTCACTTTGCTCTATTTGCCTCAGTTCTTCATCTGTAAAATGAGCTGGAGAAGGAAATGGCAAATCACTCCAGTACCTTTACCAAGAAAACTCCAAATGTGGTCATAAAGAGTTGGACACAACTGAAACTACTGAACAACAACAACAACCATGAGACAAAATACCAAAATTTTTGGGATGCAGCCTAAGTAGTAGTTAGGGGAAATTTTATATCCTTCAACATGTTAGTTAATAAAAGAGGAAGAGTTGACTAATGAAATAGGTATGCAACAATTTTTTTTAAACCCTAGAAAATGAACAAATTAAAAACCCTAAATAAACCCCAAAATAGAAATCCCGGTAATAAAGGGAGAGAAACAAAATTGAAAGCAAAAATTCCTTTGAATTAATAAATAAAAGTAGGAGCTGGGTTTTAAATAAACAAACCATTAGTTTTTGATTAAGAAAGAAAAAAAGCATAACCAGTATAAAAAAATGAAAAAGGTAAATTCATAAACAGTGATTGAATAAAAGAAGTTTTTAAATAGGAACCCTTTTGCCTAATTTTATGATCTTAGGTCTTCCATAAAATGTAAGATCTAATTGAATTGAATGAATATTTCCAAAAATATAAAATGCTCAGATTAATAGAACCGATAACACAATCTTAGAAAAAGAAATTAAATGAGCCACAATGAACTCTCAAATAAAAAAAAAACAGGACCAGACGGGTTTGCAAGCAATTTATGTCAAATATTTTTTAAAAATTCTAATACTATATAAATTGTTTTTTAAAAAAATAGAGTACCTACAAAATTTCTTCTGTGATTCATATATGGTCACGATGCCTAAACCAGAGCATCAAAATAGGAAGAAAACTATAGGTCAATATCCATAGTGAATATTGATGGAAAATTTATAAATAAAATATTAACAAGGAGAATACCGCAATATATCATATAGATTATATTCTGTGTACAGGTTGGATTTATACCAGAAATGGAAGACTGGTTCAATATAAGGAAAACTATAAAAAGAAAAAAATTTGATGAGATTAATAACAAGAACAGCAAAAATCACATGCTTATATCAACAAATGCAGAAAAGGCTTTTGATAAGATACGCCATCCAGGATTGTTAAGAATGTTAGAAAGCATTCCATCTTGTGAAAAATAATATCTATCCAAAACCAGGAACCAACATTATTTGTAAATGATGGTAAACTAGAGTTCTTTCCAGTAAGACCAGATGTAAAGCAAGTATATCAATTATCATCCTTACTATTCCATAAGGGACTAGAAAGTCTGTTGCAATAAAACAAGAAACTGACATTGAAGGAATAACCATTAAAAAGTGGAAATAAAATTAATATTGCAAATGACATGATAATTAGAGAACTCTCGAGAATCTACCAAAGACTAAAGTATTCAACAACTTCAGCAGAGTTGCAAAATATAAAATAAACTCACATAAATCATCAGCATTCCTGTGTATTACCAACAAAATCCCACAGGAAGAGATAGAGAAATTCCATTTTCAATAATTACAATCAGTATAAAATTCTTAGGAATCTACTTACCAGGACACATAGGAACTATGGTGAACACAATTATAGAACATTCTTTGCCCACATAAAGACATAGCTAAATAATAGGAGCAATAACAATTCCTCAAGAGTAGGCCAAGCCCATATAACAAAAATGATAATGCTCCATAAATTGAGTTATTTATATAATTCCATATCCATCAAACTACCAAAGAATTACTTTATAGAATTAGAAAAAATAGTAACAGAATTCATCTGGAGGAACAAAAGGTCAAGCAAGAATATAAAAGGATTAAATGGGGGAAAAAGTGTGAAGGAAATAGGCTTACTCTTTATCAGATCTCAAACTATGCTACAGAGCAATAATTTGGATAAGCAGTAGAAAGATTTATTGGTAGAACAACATAAGTGTATAATATATTGAAGCAAATGAGCATAGTAGCCTAGTTGTTTGATGAACTCAAATATTCCAGCTATTAGGGCAAGAATTCACTATTTAACAAAAATTGTTCAGTAAACCAGAAAGTAGTCTGGCAGAAGACAGGTATAGACCAACATCTCACCCCTTATACCAAGACAAGTTCCAAATAGATACATGACTTATTCCTAAAGGGTGACATCATAAACTCGAGGAACAAGCAAGAAATTAGCAATCAGATCTATGAATAGGGAAAGAGTTCATAACTAAACAAGAGGTAGAAAGATTCGTAAAAAGTAAAAGGAATAATTTTGATTACATAAAATGAGATTTCTTACACATCCAACCCAGTGAAACTGAAAGGAGAAGAAAAGCAAGAAAAAGGAGGGGTTGGGGGGAATCTTTGTAGCAGGTTTCTCTGGTAAAAATCTTTTTCTAAGGTGTATAAGAAATGGAGTCAAATGTCTTAAGAATAAGTCATTCCCCCATTGATTAATGGTTGAAGGATATGAATAGCCAGCTTTCAGAAGAACAAATATAGGCTGTCAATAGCCATAAGAAAAAATTGCTCTAGATCACTAATAATTAAGAGAAATACAAATTAAGAAAACTCTGAGATAACATCCCATCTTCCTGATATTCTCTTCCCTTTCCCCAGATTGGCAAAGCTGACCAAAAAAAGAAAAATGATAAATATTGGAGGAGAACTCTAGGAAAACAAGTACGTTAATGCACTGTTGGTGGAAATATGAATTGGTCTGGTCGTTCTGAAAAGCACTTTGGAACTATGCCCAAAAAACTATTAAATTATACATACTTTTTAATCTAGTGATACAACTACTAGCTCTAGACCACCAACAAAATCAAAAGAAAAAGACTTGTATGTACAAAATATTTTTAGTAACTCTTTTTTTACTGGAAATGAATTGGAAACTGAGGGTTTGCCCATCAGTTACGGAATGGTTAAGCAAGTTGTGATATATGAATATGTTAGAATATTATTGTGCTCCAAGAAATGATGAAGGGTGTGGTTTCAGAGAAACCTGGGAAGACTGTTATGGACTGATGCAGAGTGAGGTGAGCAGAACCAGGAAAGCCATTTGTACAGTCAGTGACAGTACTGTAAGGATAAACAGCTTTGAAAAACTTAGGAACTCTAAACAGCAGAGAACTCTTGATGCCGTTCACCTCCTGACAGAGGGGGATGCTGGACTCAAGAGTGGAGATTGCATTTTTTTTTAACATGGGCCAATGTAAGAATTGATTTTGCTTAGCAATACATATTTGTAACGTGGATTTTGCTTCTCTGGGGATGGGAGCATATGGAAAGGAGAAAAAGTTGGTCTTCATGATAGTAAAATAAAATTTAATTTTTCAAAATTAAAGAATAAAAAAAGAATAAAACACTAGAAATCTGTGTCTGTGTATGTGTGCACAAATATATGTGTTTTATGTATATTGAGCTGAATAATAATTACTAGGACATAAAGTCTCTGTATTCACTCATTCATGTTCATGTATAACATTTAGAAATGTTCTTTTCTATTTTTCAGAGGCTGAGTCCTCTGAGTTTTTCTTAAAGTAATCATGTATTTCGTAGCTATCTTTCTTTAAGAAAATTTGTACATATTACGGTTTTATTTGGTTCATGTTTCCTTTACAGTGTCCCTGCTATAAAAGTTGCATTTTGATGTATTTGATTGAATACGTGTCAGATTTGGTATGCCAGTATTTAATTCTTTATGGGTTTTTTGTATTCTGTTTGGCTTAAGACATGTGGTCAATCTAAATGTTCGGAAGTTGTGAGTCTGATGAGCACTTAAGGATGCAGAAGATTCAAATCATATGTGCCTATTTGGAGCCCTTTTAAAAATGTTTATGCTTTGATTTAGAAGACTGATAAGCAGTCAGATGAGCTGTACTACTGGGACAAATAGTAATTATTTTTTTTATAATAGAAATAAAATCTTTTCTTTTCCTGTAGGATTTGTATTTTCATCAAGAGCAACTGCTCAAAATTCATCGTGCTACGGAATTGTCAAAATCTACTTGCCGTATACATAATATAAAATATTACATAATTTTTACCGGTTAATTTTCTTTCAAACTAAGCTATATTTTTAAAAATTTTATGGCATTAAAAGAAAAAACTGGAATAGAATCATTGTCCCTTAGCTCTAAAGTAATGTTTTCTTGAACAAAATACTTATCCACAGTGTTAAGCCTATTTTAAAAAGAAAAACAGGAAAAATCTTTCCATTATGGTAATTCTTCTGCACTCCTTTGTCATTTGTTTGATTTGTAATACCTTAGTATCTCCAAAATATTGCTACCTTAGTATCTCCAAAATAAAAAAATAATTAATTGCTTTGATGCTTTTTAATACTTTACAGAACTCCTAGTGGTAATCACTGATTAGTAATCACAGAAATCAGTTAAGATTCATGGTGTAACCATCTGATTATGATCTGTTTTTGCTATAGTAAGCTAAAGACTGGAGCCAAGGAAAAGCCTTTCTTTGGTTCATTTTTTTTATATTTTAAAAATTTATTGTATATAATATATAGTTATATATAATGATTTATATGTTTAAAATTTAGCTTCATTGCCTGCTTTAATTGATTATATATGTTTCTTTCATATTATACATTTACAGAATTATAAGATTGGCAAGGGCTTTGAGAGGACACCCAGCCCACTCTTCTATGTCTGTCTCTGACTGCCTTTTCAGACCTTTAGAGAAATTCTGTTTTATCATCTATTTCACAGATATTATCATAAACATATTAGTGAAGTGTTTAAGTATTTATTTTAAAGTATATATATGTGTGTGTGTGTATGCATGTGTATATAGGTATATTTTAAACTTTTTATTTGTGTGTGTGTACATATGTGTGGATAGATAGATAGATAGATGATAGATAATGGTGTTTGTTGCATAAATGTAGTTGTCCTGTGGCAGGGATTGCAATGATTCAGTGTAGAATTATATTACATCAAAATCTCCATAGATAATTTCAGTATCTCTCTTAACCATTGTTCTCAAGCTGATATATAATAAGAGATGAGTTATTAGGGACTGCATATAGCACTATTATATGAAGACTCCTAGAAACTAAAAGGAATCCAAATCCATTGTTAACAATTTCAAACCCTCAGTTTTAAGGGAGAGATTTTAAAGCACAAAACTGAAAAATCAAGATTACTGTGATACCAGTTCAGGTTTATATTAGCCCTACTCCTTAGTGGTAGCCACAAAGTCTCTGGAGTAGGAGCCAAAATCCTGTCTCTTTTCATATACCCAGAGAAGTGGGACTCAGTTTCAGTGTTATTATGCTGCTTCTCTGTTGGTTGGGATAAGTGAAGATGGGGATAAGGGAAGGGAGGAGTGTGATAGAAGGGAGTATATGTTGAGGGAAGGGGTAATCAGAATACAAAGTAGTTATGGGGTGTGGGGAGGGGAGAGATGGGGAGAAAATTTGGAACTCAAAATTTTGTGGAAATGAATGTTGAAAACTTAAAATAAATAAATAAATTTAAAAAAAAAGAAATCACTAACTTTAGACTTTGGCAGATCGCTTATGTTTTGTGTCCTAAGAAACTCCCTAACTTATCCATCGATGATTTAGGATATCCTCTGATAGAATTCACTCAGCATAAGAAATTTCAGATTTCTAATAGTGTATTTTGATTTACAAATTAAAGAAATTAAAGTCTATTAAGAAAAGAGAACTGTTGTCTTAGCTATTTTGTTGCTACCACAGTTCTCTTGGACTCAGAGGCAAAATATGGAAGTGGAAGTGATAATAATTATGGCATTCCATTTGACCAGAGTGGATGAAATGAGCAGCATGCTTATAACAATATACTTTCAAATATTGCAAAGTACAGATTATCATAATTTTTGCAGTTTAGATTACAATACCTTTCTTAAACTTCATAGCAAGATTTCCTAATTCAAATAAAACTTTGGCTTTCAGAAATCTATTAAGATTATAAAAATGTCATAAGAAAAATAAACTGCCCACAGCTGTGGCTCATAAAATAAACTCTTTTATTCCTCTTTTCCTGAAAATTAGTGCCTCTTTCAGTGCATTGTTGTTGGAGCCATGAATTAGTCCAGTCGCTTGTAAAAGCAATTTGTAATTATCACCAAGTCTACACAAGTTTATTAAGTGCCTACTGTGTACTAGGAACTGTGCTAGTCACTAGAGATACAAATACAAAAAATGACACAATCCCTTCTTACTGTGAACTTACATATGAAGTGAGGAGATAACAAGTACACACAAAATATATGCATGGCATAAATATTATGTTAATAAATGCATATATGTATAAGTTATTAATATAAGGTAGTTTGGGAAGGAAGTCACTAGCAGCTGGGGGATCAGGAAAGGTTTCATTGCAGCTGTGGGATAAAGAAAGAGAGGGACTCTTGGAGTAAGGTGAGATGCAGTCCAGGCCCATACAAAGACACCAAGATGAGAGATGGAAGGTCATGTGAGAGGAACAGGGAAGGCCAGTTTGGCTAGATGGTAAAGTATGAAAGGGAGAAAATGATCATTGAGGCTGGAAAAATAAGCTGGGTCCAAGTTCTATTGGACCAAGTTCTTATAAAAGCTAAATAAAGGAGTTTATATTTATCCTAAAGGCAATAGGAAGTCATTAGATTTGTTAAGTAGAAAAGACATTCACTTGAAGAAAATTACTTTGGCAACAGTATATAAGATGGGTAGGTGTAATGAGAAACTTGAGTCAGGGAAATCAGTTAGGAAGGCATTACAATAATCTAGGCAAACTAGAGATGATGTGGTCCTGAACTAAGGTGATAATCATTTGAGTAGAGAGACATGGTCAGAGTGAAAAAATGTGAAAGAAGTGATCAAATTTGTCAAAGGATGGTGTTGGCTTTGGCGATAATAGGGAAGTTTGGATGAATGAAAGTTTGGAAATAATCATGAGTTCAATTAAATATCCAAATAAAGTGGATAAAGCATATAATCCAAGAATGTCATTAATAATAAGGAAGACTCCATAGACACCAAAGTATTTATAGCTGCATTTGTGTGTGTGTGACAGGAATGAACTAGAAACAAAGTACAAGGCTGTTGATTGGAGACTGGCTAAAAAGTTGTGGGGCATAAATGTAATAGAAGATTACTGTACTGTAAAAAAGAGATATAGAAAAGCACGCAAAAACTTTCAACAATTGAGGCAAACTAAGTAGGTAGAGGCAGGAAAGCAATGTAAATGATGACTACCATTTTGTAAATTATAAGAACTGTCTACAAACAATCAAAAAGAAATGTAGAATTTTTAAAAAGGAAAACAGTATAAATGATGGCTATAATATTATAAATTGTAAGAAGGACCTACAATCAAAAAGAAATGTTGCAGAATTTAAAAAAAATTAATACAAAAACTAAACAAGCTTGATCCCAAAAAAGAGATTTGAGAAGATACCTCCCCTCACTCTTTCCAGAGGTGAAGGTATTTGGGAGTTCTGAACTGCAGTGGGCTAAGCTGATCTGGTGTCTGCATTAAGCTCAGACACCCCTCCCTCCATCCCTCAGGTGGGAAGGCCATTAGGTTACTCCAGGAGGAGCCAACTGACTGATCAGAAACAGCAGGCTTCTGTGCCTATGAGAATGGGGTTGATTTTGTGAGTGTCTCCTTTACTTCTAGCCTTAGCAAAATAAGGAGATCTAGTTTTAAAAAAATTAAAATGAAAAATTCTTTGTTCTAGGAGATCTGTGAGTTCTTTGAGAGGAATGAAGGGAGATACAGGGGGAAATCTATGTTATGTAAAACAAAAGATATCAGTAAAAATCTGTTTTTAAAAATTAGTCCCATGTCTATGTCCTCAACACAGTGAAGGTATAGTCACTCCATAAATGATAAAAATTTTGTTTTGCCATAAGACTGATAGTCGTTTCTTCTTTTCTTGTTAGATTTTTGCCCTAATTAAATAAAATGGAGTCATAGCTTCCTTAAAGTTCAGCAACAATTTGTAGCTTTGTAAAACAGATCGTTTAAATATAATTAATAATCATTATATGAATAAACTATACTTTTATTCTGTTATATATGCTCATCTTATGTGACTTGCAGGAGGGATCTTGAGGATCATTTGGTGGAGCTCCATCATTTATAAATGAACAAACTCCCATTTTGTCAGAAGACTATTTTGTATTTAATTCTGTTCTGAACTACCTTTTAACTTCTTGCAGAATTGCCATACTCTCTCTTTTGTGGTCTCCAGAGTATAGTTTGTCATTTACAAACTCATTTTATTTTAATAAGAAACTGAATTTTTGTGTGACCAAACATTCTAAAATGAATAGTAAATTTTCACCTTTAGGCTATTGTGAATTTAAATCCAGCTGACCATTAGACAGATTAATAGATGTGCCTCACAGAAGATCACTCCCAAGCGACATTCTTAATACATTACAGCCAAACAACCTGAAAGTCATAAAGCCCTAATGAAGTTCCACTGGTTGCCCATCTATAATATGTTACTGTAGAATTACTAATATAGTGACAGAATCAGTTAAGAAATTCAAGTTTATATTTTATCATATAACAATAATTTTTCATGATATAAAATATTAAACATTACATTGTGCAACATAGGTAGCCTAAACCTTATTAAAGTTGCCTTTAAGTAGTTTACAGATTTTTTTTTATCATACTCAGTCTGAGTATTGCATTTTAAATGTGCACAGACTTTATGAAGACCTTGAATTTCATTTCTCTTTGCTTTAGTACATTGCATAGTGATACATAGTACATAGTAGATGGTCAATGAAAATATGTTGAATTAATGAACTGTCTATAAAATTCAAACTATATTCCTCCCCCACTCTACCACTCTTTTACAACCCCACCATCCCTTTAAGTGTAGGAAATATATAAATCAAATTTGTCTTATTGTTTAGTACTTTTAATTAAATAATTGATGAAGAGTAGTACATTTGCCCTGAAGCATCTTCAGTTCAACAAACATTTATTAAACACCTAACTATGTGCAAGGACCTCTGGTCAGTGAGACAGATTCAGCCTTGTGGTAAAAGTCTCTTTCAGGAAGCCTAGATTTTAGTAAGCTATTAAGCAAGGAATCTAGTTGATTGTTGAAACATGAATTATCATTTCACTTTGTAAATTATGACATTGAAAGATCTATAAGTGTTGAACTTTGAAAATTAAATATGACACATTAAAAATTCTTGATATTCTACTAGTTTAAAAAAATTGAACAAATTTCTTACTGTCTTCTTCTTCTTAGGTATGTGCAATCCTCGAAATTACAGTGATACACCTCCTACCTCAAAGAGCACTGTAGAAGAGCTTCACGAACCAATCCCATCCCTCTTTCGTGCTCTAACAGAAGGAGGCACTCAGCTGAACTGGAACATTGTTTCATTCCCTGTTGGCGAAGAACTTTCCCATCATGAGAATCTGGTTTCATTTTTAGAAACTGTGAACCAACCACACCACCAGAACGTGTCTGTTCCTAGCAACAATGTCCATACACCATATTCCAACGACAAAGGTAACTCATTGAGTGTTTTCTTTGTAATTAAATAAGTTACTTATATCTTCTCTTACTTTTTACTCTGTCTACAAAAGCAGACATGCAGGTTACTATTTGGAATAAAGTTGAGGGAGAGATTGAACATCCTTCTGTTTTGAGAATTGAAAGTTCTTGTTTTCTGTAAACATGGTTCTTGAATACTTAGAACTATTTCATGATGACAATCTCCTTGTTAAAACATGATATTATGATGAAAGGTGCTTTGTAAGAAGGTAGAGACCTGTATTTTGTTCTGAGTTTCCTCACTAAAGAATAAATCCTCATCCAAGGGAGCTCTCTCTATAGATTAGTGAATAGAGGACTAAGATCATAATAATAGCAAACATTTACGTAGCGCTCACTGTGTGCTAGGCGCTATGCTAAACACTTTACAATGGTTACTTCCTTAGATCCTCACGACAACTCTAGCAGGTAGATCCCCATTTTACAGATGAGGAAACTGAGGCAAAAAGAGGTTAAGTGATTTACCCAGGGTCACACACCTGTAAATGTCTGAGGTCAGATTTGAACTCAGATCTTGTCTTCAGGCCCAGCACTCCATCCACTGCACCACCTCGTTGCCCCTGGTCAGCAATATAGTTGACTTTACCACTAACGTAACCAACAGTTCAAAGGGCGACACCAGCTTTAGTAGATTTGTAGACCTGGAAGGGACCTTAAAGAGTACCTAGGAATCCTCTGCAAAGAATGTAGTTTCATCACTGTGTATGAAGAAACATAAATATTTTGAATTTAATTTCCTCATTGGAGTGGAATTCACCGTTTACCTCATGGAAAAATTACTTCTTTTGATTTTTAGTTTGTCCTGTGGTTCTAATTTATCAGGATAGTTTTCCTTTATAATTTCTTAAAATGTGGTGTCTAGGCTTTTTTAAATGATTTCCAGGTAGCCCAATAACTCTTTTAATTTTTAAAAAATATTTTATCTTTTCCTAATTACATGTAAAAACAATTCCTAACTTTTATTTCTTAAAATGTTGAGAAAAATAGTATAATTATTTCTCAAATGTGAAATTATATAAAAATAATAAAATTTTTTCATTTCTAGCCTTAGCTATATTTTACCCTTGAGTAACATCCTTTTACTTTACCTAGCTAAAACAATGTGAACTATTAGATTTGTTAGATTATTTAGCCAAATTTCTTTCTCATTCATTGTAGGTATTCCTTCTACCAGTACAGTTTGCAATCCTACTGTGGCTTGGTAGGTGGTCCTTGAGAATCATTGTGACTAAAAAATTCATGTTGCTGTGGCAAGCAATGAGCTTTTTTGAATTTGAACACACACACACACACACACACACACACACACACACACACACACACACCCCAAGTGGAGAGAAATCAAATGAATTACAGGAAGAAATAGACAGTAAAACTATACAAGTGAGTTACTTCAATATACCCCCTCTCAGAACTTGATAAATCTATAAAAAATAAGTTAAGGACATGAACAGAATTTTAGAAAACGTAGATATGATAGACCTCTAAAGAAAATTGAATAGGAATAGAAAATAGTATATCTTTTCCTCAGCAGTAATGGTAGCTTCACAAATATTAACCATATATTAGGTCATAAAAATCTCACAAACAAATGCCAAAAAGCAAACATATTAAATGCACCCTTTTTGGACTATACTGCAATAAAAATTACATTTAATAAAGGGTCTCGGAACATAGATTAAAAATCATTTGGTAACTGGTCTTATTCTAACAAATAAATCAAAGAACACATCATAGAAATAATCAATTTCATTAAAGGTAATACCAACATTGAAACAACATATCAAAATTGTGGGGATGTAGCCAAAGCAGTACATAAAGGAAAAATTATTATCTCTAAGCACTTAATATTTTTTTTTTTAAAAAAAAGGAAAAAGAACAAATCAATGAATTGGGCATGCATTTAAAAAAAAAAACCTAGAAAAAGAACAAATTAGAAATCCCCAGTTAAATACCATAATGGAAATTCTGAAAATCAGAGGAGAGCTGAATAAAGTTGAAAGGGAAAAAAATTGAACTAATAAATAAAAGGAGCTGTTTTTTAAAGAAAAAAAATCCACCAAATAGATAAACTGTTGGTTAATTTGATTTTTAAAAAGAAGAAAACCAAATAGCCAATGTCAAAAATGTAAAGGGTTAATGCACCAGCCATGAGGATGAAATTAAAGCAATTGTTGGAACCTATTTTGCCTAATTATATACCAATATATCTAACAAACTAAGAGAAATGGATGAATATTTACACAAATATAAATTGCCCAAATTAACAGAAGAGGAAATAGAATACTTAGATAACCTTGTCTTGGGTGGAGGAAATGAACATGCCATCAATGAACTCCTAAGAAAAGTCCCCAGGACCAGATAGAGTTACAAGTGAATTCTACAAACATTGAAAGAACAATTAATTCCACTATATAAACAATTTGGAAAAATAGGCAAAGAAGGAATCCTACCAAGTTCCTTTTACACGCAAGTATGGTGCTGATACCTAAACCAAGGAGAACCAAAACAGAGAAAGGAAACTGTGGACCAATTTCCCTAATGAATGTTGATGCAAAAAATTTTAATAAAATAATAGATTATATCAATATATCACAAGAATCATACACTGTGACCAGATGGGATTTATACCAGGAAATGCAGAACTGGTTTTATATTAGGAAAACCATAATTGATCATATCAGTGACAAAACCAACAGAAATAATGATTATCTCAACAGATGCAGAAAAATTTTTGTTTGTGCAAAAACTTTTCAATTTAATATAATCAAAATCCATTTTGCATTTCATAATGTTCTCTTATCTGGCCATGCATTCTTCCATTCTCCATAAATCTGACAGATAAACTGTTCTCGCAAATTTGTTTATAGTATCAGCCATTATATCTAAATCATGTACCCATTTGGACTTTATTTTGGTGTACAATGTCAGACATTGGTCTATGCTATTTCTGCCACACTATTTTCCAGTTTACCCTGCAGTTTTTGTCAGACAGTGAGTTCTTATCCCAGAAACTGGGATCCTTGGGTTTATCAAACAGTAGATTGCTATAATCATTGACTTCTGTGTCTTATGTACTTAGCCTATTCCACTGATCTATCCCTCTATTTCTTAGCCAGTACCAAGCAGTTTTGATGATTGCTGCTTTATGATACAATTTAAGATCTTGTGTGGTTAGGTCACCTTCACTAGCATTTCTTTTCATTAATTCCCGTGATATTCTGGACCATTTGTTCTTCCAGATGAATTTTGATATTATTTTTTCTAGCTCTAGAAAATAATTTTTGGTAGTTTGATTGGTATGACCCTGAATAAGTAAATTAATTTAGGTAAAATTGTCGTTTTTATTATATTAGCTCAGACTACCCATAAGCAACTGATGTTTTTCCAATTATTTAGATCTGACTTTATTGTGTGAAAAGTGTTTTGTAATTGTGTTCATATGGTTTCTGGGTTTGTTTCAGCAGATAGACTCCCAAATATTTTATAATGTCTACAGCAACTTTAAATATTTCTCTATCTCTTGCTGTTGGGCTTAGTTGGTAATATATAGAAATGCTGATGATTTATGTGGGCTTATTTTATATCTTGCAATTTTGCTAAAGTTGTTTATTATTTCAAGTAATTTCTTACTTGATTCTCTAAATATATCATCATATCATCTGCAAAGAGTAATTAGTTTCTTCTTTGCCTATTAAAATTCCTTCGATTTCTTTTTCTTCTCTTATTGCTAAAGCTAACATTCCTAGTACCATATTGAATAACAGTGGTGATAATAGACATCCTTGTTTCACCCCTGATCTTACTGGTAATGCATCTAGCTTATCTCCATTACGTATAATGCTTGCTGAAAGTTTTGGATAGATGCTACTTAATTGTTTTAAGGAAGACTGCATTTATTCCTATGCTCTCTAGTGTTTTTAATAGAAATGGGAGTTGTATTTTGTCAAAACCTTTTTCTGAATCTATTGAGATAACCATATGGTTTCTGATAGTTTTGTTGTTGGTACGATCAGTTGCATTCCTGGTATAAATTCTGCCTGATTGAAGTCTATTATTCTCATGATAAGTTGCTGTAATCTTTCTGCTAATATTAAAAGTAAAATATTAGTATCTATATTCAGTAGGAAAATTGGTCTATAATTTTCATTCTTTGTTTTGTCTCTTCCTGGCTTAGGTATTAGTACCATATTTGTATCATTAAAAAAGAATTTGGTAGGACTTTGCCAATTTTCCATAATATATATATAGTATTGGAATTCATTGTCCCTTAAATGTTTGCTAGAATTTGCTTATAAATTCATCTGGCCCCGGAGATTTTTTCCTGGGGAGTTCATTGATGACTTTTTCGATTTCTTTTTCTGAGATGGGATTACTTAAGTATTTTATTTTCCTTTTCTGTTAATTTGGGCAATTCATATTTTTGTAAATATTCATCCACTGAGATTGTCAAATTTATGGACATACAATTGGGCAAAATAATTCCTAATTATTGTTTTAATTTCCTCTTCATTGGTGGTGAATATACCCTTTTCATTTTTGATACTGGTAATTTGGTTTTCTTCTTTTTTAATCAAATTAACCAAAGGTTTATCAATTGTATTGGTTTTTTCATAAACCAACTCTTAGTTTTATTTATTAGTTCAATAGTTTTCTTAATTTCAATTTTATTAATTTCTCCTTTGGTTTTTAGTATTTCTAATTTGGTATTTAATTGAGGATTTTTAATTTGTTCTTTTTCTAGCTTTTTCATTTGCATGCCCAATTTATGGATCTCTTCTTTCTCTATTTTATTCATGTAAGCACTCAGAGATATAAAACTTCCCCTAAGAACTGCTTTTACTGCTTCCCATAAGTTTTGGGATGTTTTCTCACTATTGTCATTCTCTTGAATGAAGTTATTGATTATTTCTATGATTTGTTGTTTGATCCACCTATTCTTTGGGATTAGATTATTTAGTTTCCAATTAATTTTTTAAGTCTATCTTTCCATGTCCCTCCATTATATATAATTTTTATTGCATCATGATCTGAAAAGGATGCATTTAATATTTCTACTTTTCTGCTCTGGATTGTGAGGTTTTTATGCCCTAGTAAATGGTCAGTTTTTATGTATGTACCATGTACTTCTGTACCTTAACTTCTTTCTTATTTATTTTGAGGTTAGATTTATCAAGTTCAGAGAGGGGGAGGTTGAGGTCCCCCACTAGTATAGTTTTGTTGTCTATTTCTTCCTATAATACCCTTAACTTCTCCTCTAAGAATTTGGATGCTATACCACTTGGTGCATATATTTTTAGTAATGATATTAGGAAAAAATCTTCTATCTCCTTCCCCTTTATTTTCCTGTAGGGCAAAATAGATTTCTATACTCCATTGCCTGTACATCTTATTTCCCAGTTGTATTCTAAAATAATTTTTAACATTCATTATTAAAGCTTTGAGTTAAGGGAAAATTTTATAACAAAACAAGAGATAGAAAGGATCATGGGAGATAAATTGGGTAATTTTGATTACATGAAACTAAGAAATTTTTGCACAAGCAAAACCATTGTAACCAATTAGAAAGAAAGGAAACTGAAGGGGTTGAGTTTTACAACAAACTTCTTTAATAAAAGCCTCACTTCTCAAATATAAAGGGAACTGAGCCAAACTTCTAAAAATATTAACTATTCCCCTATTGATATAAGGGTATTAACAGAAAGTTTGCAGAAAAAGACCTCAAAATTATAGTCATATGAAAAAATTCTGTACATCAATAATTAGATAAATGCACATTAGAAAAACTAAAAAGTACCACCTTACACCTGTTATCAAGACAGAAAAATTAAATGACAGACTACAGGGGTTGTGGAAAAATGGAGACTCTAATGCTCTGTTGGTGGGACTGAATCAGTCCAACCATTCTGGAGAACAATTTGGAACTACACCCAAAAGGCTATAAAACTGTGTGTACCCTTTTACCATTTAATACCATTACCAGGTCTATATCCTGAAGAAATCAAAAGAAATAAAAAGACCTATATATATTTTTTAAAAATGTTTATAGCAGCAGTTTTTATGGTGGCAAAGAATTGGAATGTGAGGGGATCTTCATCATTTGGGGAATGGTTGAACAAGGGTCCTGTATGATTGTGGTGGAATATTATTTTACTACAAGAAATGAAAATGAGAATGGTTTCAGAAAAACTTGGGAAGACTTATATGAACTGATGCAAACTGAAGTGAGCAGAACCAGCAGAACATTGTGCATAGAATAGCAGGGTGATGATCAGCTGTGAAAGACTTAATGCAATGATCCAAGACCTTTGCAAAGGACTCATCACGAAAAATGTTGTTCACCTCCAGAGAGAGAACTGATGAATTTTAAGTGCAGAATAAAGCATATTATTTTGCACTTTATTTTTCTTCCTTTTTTGGCAACATGGCTAATATGGAAATATGTTTTACATGACTTCATGTGTTTCATATTGCTTGCCTTCTCAGTGAGTAGGAGAAGGGCTTGAGGGAGGGAGAGATGAGAACTCAATTTTTAAAATGAAGTAAAAATTTTTTTAAATAGTAAAGCTTCTGTGTAGGACTCAACAATAGTTATTATAAGCAAATGTGTTGGAATACAAAATAAAAACAAAACAGCATTGTTGTCAGGGAGCTTAAATTCTAGGGTAATACATATTATTCAGTTAGTAGGAATTCAATAAATATTTGTTTATTGAAGATGCAAAGGTATAGAGACATCAAGTAATTGGGTTATATTTCCCTTCCCTAATGTTTAGCTTTGACAAGTAGCATATCTTTGGAAAAGTAACATTTCAAAATGTAGAATTGAAAATCATTATTCACCCTCAGTCCTCTCCCTTACGGAGGTGGGAGGTCCACAGGCATGAAAACTTGCATGCAGTTTGGGGCTTTTTAAATGTGTTGATTAGTTGATTTATTTTCCTCTCTAAAAAATACTATTATGTTGGAAGACTTTCAGGGGTGGAGCTGGGACGGATAGGATGGGGGAAAAGTCAACAGTGATAATGTAAAAAAAGAACATGAAATATCAATAAAAATTTATTTTAAAAAAATTAATTGAAAGTCAATATTAATGGTTCAAGCAATATTTTTTAAAGATTTAATTTTATTTTCACATACATTCCAAACTTTGTTAGAGACAGTTTCCATTACCAAAGGAGAACTTTTGATATCAGTGAGGACTCTTGGGCAGTTAATGTTCACACTGGATCTTCTGACTATACTGGCAGTTGTCAGAAGTATTTTCAAAAGACCTCTGGGAAATCCTCAAGACCCTTTCTCCTGAAAGGGTCTGTGAAATCAAAACTGTTTTCATAATAATGCAAAGATTTTATTTGCCTAATAAAATACTAAGATGTTATTTGCCTGTTAAAAAATTCTACCTTTTTCAGCTACATCTCTGTGTGGCCAAATTTTCTTCATATACTTCATTAGACTGAATATAGAAGCAGATATGAGAATCCAGCTATCTTCTGTTAAGCCAGAAATTAAAAAGATTTGCAAAACTATGTAAAGCAATGCCACTCTTCTCACTCATTTCTTTGTTTTGGAAAACAGTTACTTTTTTATAAAAAATATATTAACATGTAATGAATTTATTTTTCTTTTTAATGAATTAGATTTTAATTGATCAGTGTTTTCTTATACAGTAAATATTGATATATAACCCATATAAAAGCTCTTTGGGATCCTCAATAATTTTTAGAGTATTAAGGAGTCTTCATTAGTTGTAACAGTATAAAGGGAGTCCTAAGACCACAAAGTTTGAGAATCACTGGTCTGTACTGTAGTTATCCACACATGAGTTGAAATAATATGTGTAAGGGGTGCTTTGTGAACACCCAGTACCATATAATATAAACTAGTATTCTGAAAAAATAATACCTGGATCACTTAAATATTATTGCCTAGAACCCTACTGATGTTCAGTGATAATTTTCTGATCAAAGGCTAGCATTGGAATTAAGCGATAAATAAAAAAGTTTTCTTAGACTTATGCTGCGTCGGAGACACTTGACTTCCTCCTATGCAGGGTTGACAAGTATTAGATTTATGGAGCTTGAATGGAAGAATTAAAATAAATGATTGTTAAATATAACTATTACTTAAAGCATTGCTATTTTTTTCATTTTTGTTTCTCCCTCTCATATCCTGTATCTTTTTTATTTCCAGAACACATGTGTACTGTGGTATATTTTGATGACTGTATGTCAATACATCAGTGTAAGATCTCTTGTGAATCCATGGGAGCTTCTAAATATCGCTGGTTCCATAATGCCTGTTGCGAATGTATTGGACCAGAATGTATCGACTATGGCAGTAAAACTGTCAAATGTATGAACTGCATGTTTTGAAGAAGAAAAAAGAGTCCTATACTAATAAAATACAGACCAAAATCATCTTCATTAAAGATAAAGAGATGGAAAGATATCAGCTGGTGAGGTATACCTGTTTCATCAGAGTGGAAGTAATTGGGAAAAAAGATATAAGGAATTTTAAATATTTGTCACTTTAAAAAATTGAGTAATTTTCCTATCATGTTTTAAGCTTCCTTTTAATTTTAGGAAATCATTGAGCATAATCTATCCATCTTGATTGGCCTGTTGTTAATTGTCAGTGAATTTTTGCCTTAGAATAATATATCTAAAATCTTGGTCATTTATGCAAAAAGTATAATTGAAGAATTCACCGGGACATCTCATCTTCATGTGAAAGACTGGTGGATGCCAGTTTTCTACTAGTATCCCTTAATGTTTTGTTTTGAAAATGTTAGCTGACAGACCCTAGAGTAAGATTGGTTTACTTTGACAGTTACTTCCCATATTTAAAAATTTCCTTTTTAAAACATTAGAATTGCATCATTCACAGAATGCTGAGTTTTTATATTTATGTACATTACAAATCCTATCCCTTCCCTTTGTTTTTCCCTTGTGGTCTGTTAGAAGCACAGGAATTATTTAAACTTACATTTATATCAAGGTTTGCATAAAAATTAAACTGATAAACATTTTACAGTGTAAAGATAAAATGAAGTAAGATTATTATTGAGAACATGCTGAATAGTAGCGAAAATATTTGTGGATTTCAATAAACACTTAATTGAAACCCAATTCCTATATGTGACTTGTGAGGCCAGTTTGTATAAGGAGTCCTAGAACCGGATAGTGGTGGGTGGGGTAGGGGGGTGAATGTCAAGCCAGGATATATATAATTTGTTTGAACCTAATTGGAATAGCAAAACAACAGTTTGAGTCAAGAGAAGGAAAAATGGGATATGCATTTGTATAATGCCTACCACAAGCTGAGCACTGTGTGGTTTGCAAATATTAATCTTATTTGATCGTTACAACAACCCAGGGAGGTAGGTGCTGTTATTATTCCCATTTGACAGTTGAGGAAACTGAGGCAAACAGAGGTTAAGTGACTTGCCCAAGGTCACCCAGCCAGTACATGTCTAAGGCCAGATCTGAACTGGGAATGGAGTTTGGGGAGGGAGTAAACTGCTAAAAGTTAGATACTTCTTGGAAGATGGAAACAAGAACACAGAGAGTGTAGCAGAGAATATGGCCCCCATCTGAAATGTGAGTGAGCAGAATCAGTGTAATAGAAAGAACAGACAGTAAGGTAAAAGAAAAAATTGTATCAAAAGGGAATTTAGTTGAGTGTATTTGGGAAAGAAGGTTGAGGGATATGATGAGATCAGGTTTCTTAAAATAATTTTGTTGCTTCAGAATCTTCTGTTTAATAGTTTGTATCTGATTCTAGCTGATATTGTTATTGAATAAGCAGTACTATCTAGGGGGTGAAAAAACTTGATTAACTGTCGAGAGTGTGACAGTTACCAGTAAGTATAACAGCATAACCATGAACTTTGAAGTTTTATGACTGGCTTATTTCTGAAGAATTTGTAAAGGTTATAGAAAGGATTCTCACATAGGAAACAAAGCAAAGCTACAAGTACACTCCAGAGTCTTTTCATTGCTCTTTATGTAATATTCTGATAAAAAGACAGAACATTATTTACATAAAATGTACCACTTAAAGAAAATCTAAACCTTCAAAATAAAAATCAGCTAAATAATTCATAGTGCAAACAAGACTCTCAACTTTTCAAAATGCATAATCACAACTCCCTTGTGGTAGGAAATTCCCTTATTATATCTAAAATATGTTTTTATTTATTTAACATTTAGATTTTCAGGAATACGTATCTTCTGTAATCTTCTTATATAGACATATTCATCTTAGATTTTACAATAGTCATTTGCTTAGATTTAAGTTGTCATGAGTCTGTGTGCATTTTTCTGATCAAGTATCACATAATTAAAAGCCTTGATGCCTTAAATAGCATTCTCTACTGACATCAACAAATTATCCAATCTAAGTAGACAATGAAATAAGCAATGATTTAAGATAACCTTTTCTATTTTATACAGAGAGTTTATTTTAGGACATGAACTTTTATTTTTTAGGTAGCAGAACTCTTTCTGTATTCATCATTTTATACTGGACTTTGCATTAAAACAATAGAAGCCTGTAATTGTGACATAAATATATTTAAGAGTAAAACATGATATGAATCAACATCTGTTTTAAAAGGTATAATTGAATTTAATAGGTTTTCACCATGAACAACTAATGCCTGCATCCTGAGGGTCTGTTTTAATGCAGACAAGAAAAAAATTTAAAGAAATTTATAGCCATTTGCTGTGTTTCAACTTCTTTCTTCTTCAGAATAAGCACATACATATAGAGAGATTCCATTTTGTTTGTTGACTGTATGTTTAATGTTGTCATCAGCATTAATTTCACTTAGCACATATATGTTTTTTAATTGACATTCCTCATTTTTAAATATTTGATAAAACATGTTTGTATGCAAATAACTTTTTTAAAAAAAATTTTCATCTTTTCTGACTTATTCCACATTGCTCTTTTTCAATTCCTTACATTGTGATGGTGATTTCCTATGCCATAAATCAATTTAAATTGATGGAATTTTCTTTTTTCCTCCATTTGCCCATTAACAGCTATTCTTTGAATTATTCCTTTTTGTGATGGATTTTTAAAAATTTCATTTTAGTGGGTGGAATAAATATGAGTATATAAACCTCTCTGCTGTTTATCTCATGGTTTGTTTTCTGATTTTGGATAATAGGTATTTAAAATTTGACTTTAAAATAAAGGTAGAAATAACAAAGCCTGTTAATTAATTCTGAAGCTACTGCTTATCCCCTCAGACACTTGGATACTACTACAATCTTGAGCACCAAATTCTTGTATATTGAAGAAGTTTTGATACATTACCACTTCTGTTTTATATATTTTAAAAAATATTTTTTATTTGCTGCTAGTTTTTTATAGCCAACAGTCTAGAAATCTGTAGATTTAAGTGAGTTTTATTAAAATGAGGGGATTTCATACTACCAAACATTTCTTTTAGGGTAGTTTTTCTCTTATTTGCTTGATTTAAACACTCTGCTTTTTATTGAAACTATAGATTTCATTTGAGGAGCCAAAGTAATTCCAGTATATGTTTATAAGGCACATCATGAAATCAAAGATAAAATTATTTAGAATTATGACTTCCAAAGTTTAAGGAAACTAAAATAGTTGATCTGTTAGGATCATAACTCATTTAATGACTATTTAAGAGCAGAGCTAATATCAATGTGAGAAGGAGGAAAAAGAGAGGAAAGAAGTCCAACATTAGTAGAATTGATTGTGAAAAAGTTTTTGCTTTAAAGAAGTTTACTTCATTCTGTTCTCCCAACTGCATATTATGTATTCATGCAATCTATTAGCGACATGCATGTATGTATATGTATTTTGCCTTTTTTATTCCTGTAAACAAATGTATTTTAATTAAAATATTGTAATATATGGAGTTGTGTTTTTTGTTAATCCTAACGTTGCATACAAGACAAACTTTTCTGTGAAATTTCTGTTTGGCTGAGAGTTTTCCTTCATCTTATGCTAAGTTCTTCAATAAGCTCACTTTATTTGGACGTTAATGGGTTGGTTGAACTGTGTAAGCTGAATTTTCAAGTTTTGTACTCCTTTGCTGATGTGATGACTCCCCTTTTTAGGAGGTAGTGGCTATTTTGCTTTTTCAAATAATTTTCTGTAGGCAACATGATATTCAAATATGGAAGACCTTTGGACCCACTCTCCCAAATATCCTTGATCCAGGGAGATTTTCAGTTAGGACATTTCTAAATATGTTGCGTTTCCTGAGAGAAAGCCATTTACTACCATAATGGAATGGGTGGCAGAGAATAGTGTTGCAGGGAATGGGTTGGGGAAAAGGTAAACACTTTCCCAGTGCTTCTTGAGTCAGGTCTGCAATGTATGGTTTCTTTGTTAGGAAGTAAGAAAACCAAAGGAAGAACTGAAGTATAGGAGAAGTACAAGAAGGCCTTAAAGAGATTTGGGAATAGGGATAGGTTTCTTCTCCCACTGCCAAACCGTACCTTCTCTGCAACTCTGCGAGAGTCTTAGAGAATTGCCTAGAACATGAGAGGGGAATTGACTTGCCAGAAACAGTAAGTGTGTGAGGGGCAGAATTTGAACCCGGGTCTTTCTGATTGATTCCAAGGCCAGTTCTCTATTCACTGGGCCATACTGTCAAGAAACTTTAAGAACTAAAAACAGTTGCTCCTTCTTCCTCCCCTGCGCCATGACCGCCCCCCAAAAACATTTAGCACAATTAGGAGATTTGAAGTGGAGCTGGAAACACAATCCATGAAGGAAAGAAAGGAACTAAATACAACTGAAATCTCTGAAGGAATTTTTGATAAGATTCAGCAAAACGGCAAGGTCAGTGGGTGACCACTTACCCAGTGTGCTCTAGAGGTTTCTGTTTCAGGTTCAGGCCTAACAAGATGGCTTCTGTGAGCCTTTCTAGCTCTTGTGTTAATGGAATAAATCTAGCTTTCTCAAAAAATTATCCTTTTAAAAATGACTGTTACTAACATAATTTTTCCCAAGCACTTTTTTTTACTTATTCCATTCGATTTTCCTAGAAATCAAAGTCCTTTGTTATTTTTCACAATAGCCAACATTTATGAGAAATTAATTTTAATCTGGCTTTTGCCCTGTTTGCCTAAGTTTACCTATAGATCTTCTGTGTTCTTGAAGATTAAGATAATACAAAATAATTTATATTAGATTTGTTAATATACTGAAAAATGAATACATCGCAGAATATTAACTAGTGGCTAATCAGAGTCCTATCATTGCAAAATAGAAATGTAAACACATTAAAATATGTGCTTTTGTATAAAATGTAAATAAAACTGACCACTTTTGTCCAATAAACATCTTGAGTTTGCTTTTACGAATAAACAAAAAAGCTAGTGTTATGTCTGACTTAATTAAGGTCAGGCATAGCTTCCAATACTAGGGAAGTGATAGTCCCTCTGTATTTTGCCTTTGTTAGACTTCATCTGCGGTATTGTGTTCATTTCTGGATACTATAGTTTAAAAAGGAGATAAGGAATTTGTCCTCTATTCAGAAAGAATCTTGAATTCAAGGATAAAGTGTTTGTACTCAGTTCAGAAGGCAGTGGAGAGTTACTGAAGGTGAACAAGGGAGTGATTTGAGCAAAGCAGTACATTAGAAGGTTTACTCTGGCAACACTGCGTCTAGTGGATGGAAGGATGGAGGAAAAGATGGTCAGTTCAAAGTTATTACAAATAAACTTGGTGAGAGATAGTGAGAGCCTGGGTTAGAGTGGTGACCATGTCAGTGAAAGAAAAAAATTTGAGAGATATTGAAGAGGTAAATGCATGGTTATAGACTAGATATAGGGGTAGGAGAAGAGACAAAAGAGTCAAGGAATGAAGAAATCTAGGTTCAACAGTTAGTCAAACAGGCATTTATTAATGTGTGCATTTATTAATTTATTAATGTATTAATTAATAATAATTAATTAACTCTGTGCCAATTCCTTTGCTAGCAAATTCCAATTCTTCTGATTTCTAGATATGTGACCTTGAGTAAGAAATTTTTATGCCCTGGGACTTATAGGGTCTTAAGTTTAGAGTAAGGAAAGATTGCAAAATATATCTATTCCACTTCATTTTGTAGAGGAGGATACAAGCCCACTTTCCTTTTCTGAGGAAGGAAGGGACTGAATCAGATGAACTAAAGCACAGCAAAGCAGCAAGTTAGAAGTAGGTGTCTGAAGTCTGATCAGGCAAAAGAAGAGAAAGTGACTAGAAGCTATCTTTCTACCTCAGGACCATGTAGAAACAACTGAAGGAATTTTATGTGGGAATAAGAAATTTCTCAGGAATATAATAATGCCAGATCTAAGGCAGCTGATCATGTTAACCTTGTGGAAATCTACTATAATTAAAGCTTCACTCAGGATCCCCCAACACTTCAACTTAGCCACAGCCTACACCTATGACCAAAGGTAGTTTATTATAGAAGATTGCTATGAGTTATTCATGAGAACAAATAACTGAGGATCTTCCAACAGAATTTTGCAGTAGCTTGGAGTACTGTGTATTTCTACCAGTGCCAGGGAACAACTGCATAGATACAACACCTCTTCTGGCCTGCTCACCAGTTTTAGACTTCCATTTAGGGATGTGTCCATGAAGGGTGTCTGCTATCTCTGATTCTAGAGGTACCGTTGTAGGGCTCCACTCCTGGTGGTGCTTCCCATTAACAAAGTTTGAGTAAACACAATTAACTCTTTAAACAATTATTTACCAAAAAAAAGAAAAGGTATTTATATAGAAAGCACACTAGCTATGAAAGTATTCCCTATATAAATCTGGAGCACACTCTCCTACAAATATACACAGTGCCCGTAGGAAGAGTGATCTCTACTTTGGGAGTAAGATGGTAGTTAGGCTTACTGTAGGATATATGTGTGACAATGGTAAACTGACAACTCTGGTCTGGACTGGAAATGCTCTTTCTCTTCTTTCTATCCTCACACTACTCTTTTGGATCAAGGGTCTCTTCTCATCAAATTGATCATCTGAATTCCCAGAGTTTGTTCTTCATGGCTTCACTGTGAAGCTAGAGCATAGCAGTCTCTTTTCTGCAACCCAGGGCCCCATTCCTCAAAGCCACTTTACCACTCAGTGACTACCTTTTTATGTCTGGAGAGTTTCTCCATTCCCTCAGTTGTGCCTCACACTCTTTTAAACTAATTGTTTTTCCTTCCATCTTCTTTGCAGGAGAAGACCTATGAGGTTTTTTCAAACCCTTAAATTGCTGGATGGAGTATCTTCCTTTGGGAGGGTCACTCTAAGAGACCTGTGGAAGAGGGTATGGGTCCATGACCATGCTTGCTTCACCTAGTCATCTGTATGCCAACCAGTATCATGGGAATGAGGACTTCCTTGCTTCCCCATATCACCACATAGCTCCTGTGAGGTTTCACTGACCTAGTCCCAGAAATGAATTTTGAAGTCAGAGATTGACAGGATTTTAACAGAAGAAAGAGTTGTTTATCCTCAAGTCAAATTATTGTCTTGGGACAAGAACCTTGATTCTGGATAAGGAATGTTAATTGAAAGAATTCAGTGATGAAGGGAAAGAGTCAATAAAAACCAAAATATTTTAAAAACCCAAAAAACAAAAACTGAAAACAGCAGATGCCCACTGATTGGGGAACCCCTAAAAATTGTGGCACATTATGGTGAATACAGTGAAGCATGAAGAGAAGTATTTGAACTAATACAAGGGTGGGTGAGTATAACTAGGAAAAAAATATATACAATGATGACAACAATGTAAGTGGAAAAAATAACTTCAAAAAATTGGAACTGAATACTGTAAGATTATATGAACTAAACATGGCCCCAAAGACATAGAAGGCATTTTTTCCCCACTATCCCATACCACACACACTTCTTTGCAGAGGTAGAGGGCTATGGGTATAGAACGTTATATAATAACAGGTTTTTTCAATATATTCATTTGTCAGTGAGTTTTTTTTTTACCCTCTATATTTTGTTTTGTATGAAGTGGCTCTCTGGCAGGGGGAGTTAGAAATACATTAGGAAATGTAAGTGATATGAAAACCAATTTTTAATAGACTCAGTCTTAGCCAGGGGATACTCTTTAGCTTTCTCTTGGTTGCTTACTTGGATGTTATGTCTCATAGCCCTTAGCTATACAATAAAGAAACAATACAATACCCAAAACAGAGTGAAGACAAATGCATGATATGACATCCAGCAAAGAGAAGTGTAAGGACGTCATTAGAGGATTGAGATACCACTGTATATGTTTAAGATCCTCTAGATCTAAACTCTCTTGAGGAGGATGGGGAGAGGAAAGGAAGAAGAAAGAGTCTATTCAGTACTGATCATTGATGATGCTGAATGCTACTAAGGTTGCAGTTTGTTGACTTTACATGAAAAGTAGATATAGACCTACTGTCTACCATGAGCACATATCCAGAATGAGATGGAGAACCTCCTGAAGTTTGTCAGATCTCCTGTGTGACTGCAAGTTAACCTCTCTGAGCCTCAGTTTCCTCATCTGTAAAATTTAAAAATACCTCCAACTACAAGCTTTCTGTAATGAATTAGCGCTCTGAGGGAGAGGCTTCTTTTATCTAGGTTGCCAAGAGGAAATGAAAAAGGGATAGCTGCAGGAAATTTTGGAAAAAGCAGTTGAGCCTGATGCCAGTGTATCTGACCTTGGCCTTTGTGATCAAGAAACAGAAAATCATCAAAATGGGGTGGAAAACAGGCAGGCTGCAGCTGAGGCAGCCAGTATCCTCTTCTGCAGAGGACAGCTGGGACTACAGCAGCTCCATTGGAGGAAGGGTCTGATCCATGATGGATTCTCTATTAGCTGCAAAGCACAATGTTTGAAAGGTGTCTTCTTGTGTTGTCTGAAAGGCAATGTTACTATTCCCCTTGATAAGGATGGAAGAGGTCAGTTAGGGCATTGCCACCTACTCTATGGGATGTAACCATGGTTTTGTTGAGTTTTTTTTTAATAGTGGAGGGAAAAATAGGGTAGGGGGAGGGCAACACTTGACCCTCACTCTCATCTAAACTGGTTCAAGGAGAGAATGCACACATACACACACACACACAGATACACACAGACACACACACACACACACACACAGTATTGACTATAGAAATTCATCTTACCCAAAAGAGAAGAAGGAGAGGAAAAGGCTAAGAAAAAGGAGGGGAGATGATAACAGGAAGGGTAGATTAAAGGAGTCAGTGGTCAGAAGCAAAATAGACATCCGAAGAGGAGGCAAGATAAAACGAAAAGCATGAATAGGAGAGGATAGGTTGTTGGAAAATATACAATTAGGAGTTATAACTGTGAGTGTGAATGAGATGAACTCACCCATAAAATAGAATGGACTTTTAACAGTATATCATTTATAAGAGACACACTTGAAACACAAAGACATACACAGTTAAAATAAGGGGCTGGAACAGAATCCATTATGCTTTAACAGAAGTAAAAAAAGAAAAAATTCAGGGGTAGCAATTATGATCTCAGGCAAAGCAAAAGCAAAAATTGACCTAATTAAAAAAGATAATCAGGGAAATTTCATTTGCTGAAAGGTACCATAGACAATGAATTAATATTGATAGTAGACATGTGTGCTCAAAATGGTATAGCATCCAAAGTCTTGAAGGAAAAATTAAATGAGTGACAGGAGGGAAACGTAAAACTATAATTGTGGGGGACTTCAATTTATATCTCTTAGACCTAGTCAAATCTATCCATAAAATGAACAAGAAAGAAGCTAAGGAGATGGCTGGAATTTTAGAAAAGTTAGATATGATAGCCTTCTGGAGAATTTTGAATGGGAATAGAAAGCTATTTTTTAGCTGGGCATGGCTGTGAATTAATAGAATCCTATTGTGCTGTAAGAAATGAGACAATTTCACAGTTATCTGGGAAAACTTGTGAGAACGGACGTAAAATGAACTGAGCAGAACCGGAAGAACAATTTATTCTAGCAGCAGTGTAAACCCTGTCCCTAACTTACTGGTATGGGACTCTCCACCAATAAGGTGGAGATGAATGCCCTGCCATGCATGAGGGGCAGGACCAAATTGAAGACAGGGGGAGAGCTCCAGCCTTCCTCTGTGTTCTTGGGTACTCTTCAAGCACAGAGTCACTTGTAGCTTCCAGCTCTGGGAGGGATGGAAGAGTTCAACCTCAATTCAGACTGCTGAAGATTCTGTGAAGACATGAGAAAAGCAGACAGTGGCCGTTATGTTCCTATCCCAACTTGCCACTCTAGAAACTTCAGGGAATTTCCCTTTGGATGAGATCTAGAAATTCTCATTGAGTTGAGTTATCTTATTCCCAACGGGAGAGAACTCCTTCACTCTATATTGCCTAGCATATGTTTTCCTGTGTATACCTTCTCTAATTTCTGTTTTGCTATGATTTGGAGAAAGGAATTTCTTTACTACTCACTATGTGTATTCATTGTTGAACTGGTATTAGGTGGGAAAGGGATCAAGTCTTGGATGTAAGATTTGGGGTCCCCTCCCCCACAATAATAGTTACAAAGCAATCAGAACTTAGCTTGAACCCAATCATATCCCCTAAACTAATAATATTTTTTCTTTTTAAAATTAATTTATTTTTAGTTTTCAACATTCACTTTCACTAGATTTTGAGCTCCAAATTTTCTCCCCATTTCTCCCCTCCACCTACCCCAAAGACAGCATGCATTCTGATTGCCCCTTCCCCCAATCTGCCCTCCCCTCTATCACACCCCTCCCTTCTCTTATCCTCATCCCCTCTATTTTCTTAGAGGACAAGATAGATTTCTATACCACATTACCTGTATTTCTTATTTCCCAATTGCATGTAAAAACAATTTTTAACATTCATTTTTAAAACTTTGAGTTCCAACTTCTCTCCCTTACTGCCTCCCCACCCATCCCCACTGAGAAGGCAAACAATTCAATATAGGCTATACATGTGTAGTTGTGCAAAACATTTCCATAACAATCATGTTGTGAAAGACTAACTATATTTCCCTCCATTCTATCCTGCCCCTTATTTATTCTATTCTCTTTTTTAACTCTATCCCTCCTTAAAAGTGTTTATGTCTAATTATCCCCTCCTCCCATTTACCCTCCCTTCTGTCATCTCCAACCATCCACCAGTTATCCCCTTTCTCCTTACTTTCCTGTAGTGTAAGATAGATTTTCATAGCAAATTGAGTGTGCATGTTATTCTTTCCTTAAACCAAATGCAATGAGAGTAAGGTTCATCTTTCCCTCTCACCTCCTCCTTCTTCCCCTCCATTGAAAAAGCTTTTTCTTGCCTCTTTTATGTGAGAGATAATTTGCCTCATTCTATTTCTCCCTTTCTCTCCAAGTATATTCCTTTCTCACCCCTTAATTTTGTTTTTTTAGATATCATCCCTTCCTATTCAGCTCACCCTGTGCCCTTTGTCTATAAGTCTATATATATATGTATATATATGTATATGTATATGTACATGATCCCTCCAACTACCGTAATACTGACAAAAGTCTTAAGAGTAACAAATATGATCCTTCCATGTAGGAATGTAAACAGTTCAACTTTAGCAAGTCCCTTATGATTTCTCTTTCCTGTTTACCTTTTCATGCTTCTCTTGATTTGTGTTTAAAAGTCAAATTTTCTATTCAGGTCTGGTCTTTTCAGCAAGAATGCTTAAAAGTCCTCTATTTCATCCAAGTTACATTTTTTCCCCTGAAGTATTATACTCAGTTTTGCTGGGTAAGTGATTCTTGGTTTTAATCCTAACTCCTTTGACCTTTGGAACGTCATATTCCAAGCTCTGTGATCCCTTAATATAGAAGCTGCTAGATCTTGTATTTTCCTGATTGTATTTCCACAATACTTGAATTGTTTCTTTCTGGCTACTTGCAATATTTTCTTCTTCACCTGAGAGCTCTGGAATTTGGCTACAATATTCCTAGGAGTTTTCTTTTGGGAATCTCAGGAGGTGATTGGTGGATTTTTTCAATATCTATTTTACCCTCTGGTTCTAGAATATTGGGGCAGTTTTCCTTGACAACTTTTTGAAAGATAATGTCTAGACTCTTTTCTTGATCATGGCTTTCAGGTAGTCCAATAATTTTTAAATTGTCTCTCCTGGATCTATTTTCCAGGTCAGTTGTTTTTCTAGTGAGATATTTCACATTGTCTTCCACTTTTTTCATTCATTTGATTTTTGTTTTATGATTTCTTGATTTTTTCCTAAAGTCTTTAGCTTCCATCTGCTCCATTGTAATCTTTAAGGAATTATTTTGGAACTCCTTTTCCATCTGTCTAATTCTGCTTTTTAAAGCATTCTTCTCCTCATTGGCTTTTTGGATCTCTTTTGTCATTTGAGTTAGTCTATTTTTTAAAGTGTTATTTTCTTGAGCATTTTTTGTGTCTCCTTTAGCAATCAGTTGACTCATTTTTCATTATTTTCTTGCATCACTCTCATTTCTCTTCCCAGCTTTTGCTCTACTTCTCTTACTTGACTTTCAAAATCCTTTTTGAGCTCTTCCATGGCCTGAGACCAATTCATATTTTTCTTGGAGGCTTTGGATACAAGAGCTTTGACTTTGTTGTTTTCTTCTGTTTGTATATTTTGGTCTTCCTTGTCACCAAAGTAAGATTCTATAGTCTGATTCTTCTCATGTTTTTTTTTTGTTTGTTTGTTTTTGTTTTTTTTGTGCTCATTTCCTCAACCATTTACTTAACTTTTTAACTCTTTGTCAAGGTAGTTCTCTGTTTCTGGTGGTAATGGGGTGGGGGGGAACTGTGTACTTCTTGATCTCCCAACAATCTGTGAACCTAGAGCTCCAGAAACAACTTCCCCTGCTGTGGTTGCCATGGCCTCCTCCACCCCCTCTCCTGCCCTGTGGCTGGGGCTGGACCACTCTACTCTCTCATACAGGTCCCACAGGTTCTTTCCACTGACGTTCCAATTTTGTCCTTGGTATTTTGGAGTCATGAAATCTGAAAACTGCCACAGGTGCCAGAGACTCAGTCTCCCCCAACCCCCAGGCTTGCTCAGGTCCTGTCTGTGCTGGCACAGCTCACATTGGACTGCAATCTGCCCCCAACGTGACACAATAGACACTTCCCCTCCACCTTCCATGCTGTCTTGGACTGGAGATTTGCTTTGCTCCATCATTCTGTGGGTTCTGCAGCTCCAGAATTTGTTTAGAGTCATTTTTCACAAGTATTTGGCTGGGCTTGGGGGGAGAGCTCTAGAAAGGCATGCTTATACTCATCCATCTTAGCTCCACCCCACCCCCCAACTAATAATATTTAAGGGAATAGATAGATATCAAGGCTGGTTCCACCCTCTCTTCATGGACAGCAGTCATAGCCTCTAGCTCCAACTTCTTGCTTCTCCTTCTGATAGGAATTAAAGTCTCGTTAGAGAAGAGTCAGGAAAGAAGAAGCTAGAGATGTCTTTTTTTTAAAAAAAACATTATTAATTAATTTGTTTTTTATTTTCAACATTCACTTCTATAAGATTTTGAATTCTAAATTTTTACCTCCTCTTTCCAAGATGGCATGCAATCTGCTATAGGCTATATATGTACAATTATACTAAGTGTATTTCCACATCAGTCATGTTGTGAAAGAAGAATTACAACAAAAGGGAAAAACCACAAGAAAGAGAAAACAAAACAAGAAGAAAATAGTATTCTTTGATTTGCATTCAGATCCAAAGTTCTTTCTCTGAGCGTGGAGAGCATTTTCCATCATGAGTCTTTTGGAACTGTCTTGATCACTATATTGCTGAGAAGAACTAAGTCTATCATAGTTGATCATCATACAATGTTGTTGTTACTGTTTATAATGTTCTCCTACCTCTGCTCACTTCATTCAGCATCAGTTCATGTAAGTCTTTCCAGGTTTTTCTGAAATCTGCTAGAGATGTCTATTTGGCCTCCCTTTAAGCCATACAGTGATACCCCCATGCCACATATTGGAGAACATGTCCTCAAAACACATAGTATTTCACTATCCATTGAAGGAGGTGCTCACTCTATATATGAATTTGTAGTTGCTTTGTATTAAGTTCTTCATATCCTTCTTAATCCTATATTGTCTATCTACTTGTTAAACAGGTTTTTTGCACCTGCACTTCAGCTGGAGGTGCAGCTGGAGGCTTGCACAGTGAATTTCAATTATTTTTTTCTATGTAGTTAATATTTCTCCAAATATTAATCTAGTAAGATGCTCAGGTAATATTTCTCATCAATTTTGGAGAATAGTTTAAATTGCAAGTGTATATTAAATTTCTGAAGGGAAAATTCTTTTGGAGTTTATAAAAAGTTAAACAATAATAAGAACAATAATGTTTAGTAAAGAGTATTTTTGCAAGAGATTTATTATTATCATTTATTATTATTATGTCCTCATATAGCTCCTTCCAGATGCTTAAATCAGCCTTTTACACAAATAATTACTTATTTCTACACTTTTTCATTTCATATTGTAGTTTACTTGTGACTCTTCTTCAATTTAAGAATTTAGTAATTATTTTTAACAGATTCCTTTTCTTCCTTCTTCCGTGACACTTTCTGGCAGCCAAAAAAGAGTGAAAATATTCAGATCCAATATAGTTCATAATGGGGGACCCAAAAGAAAAGTGTATTTATTTGTAGTTCCCTCTGTTCAAAGTGTAGACAGTTATGCTTAATGTTCCTTCTATTTAATGAGGATCTCACTATTTATTCTTCACTTTTGGAGGAAGTCCAAGGACATGTTCCATATTTTTGTAACCATTTGGGTTTGCTTCTCATTTTAAGTGGCTTATTCTATTGAAATTCAATGTGGCGTTTTGTTCCTTAGGTTGGTGATTGTATCTAAATTCTTCAGCCCTCCAAAAAATTCTTTTGAGATACTGGTTTTTAGTCCTTTTTAACTAGAGCCTTATTTAATTTCAGAATGAAGAATAAATTATCACTCATGAAAATAGGTAACTTTATGGGGAAGGCATTTCTAGCCCTATAGTTGGTGCCATGATTGAATCATCAGGACCCCTCTACAAAGCTGAGGGCCTTCAGGAATGTGGGTGTTCCTTTTTCCCCCTCTCTTTTTCCTTCTCTCCTTTACTCTTTCCCTCTTTCCTTCTTTCTGTAATGTGGGCATGTCTGGGCCTTTGGAGCATGTCCAGACTGCCTGTCATGAAAGTCTCTGTGCCCCTACCACATAAGTAGGGGTAGCCTTATTTGACTGGCTGCCTGCGTCTTTTAAATTGGCAAGGCTGAGCAGGTTCCATCTTCCCACCACCTCACTTTCTGCTTGGCAACTCTTAGCTATACATCTAGACATGGAAGATCACGGTTTATCTGTAATATGAGCACCACAAACTCCACCACTGAGAAGGGAAAGATTTTCCTTCCCTGACTCCCTCCCTCTTTTACCAACCCCCTTCACAGAAATGAGCCCGGAGGTATTTGTTTCTGTTCTACATCATTTGTCCTCCTCAGTTTCAGATCTGGAGGTGATCTCCACTAGATCATGAGCCAGGGCAGGCAGCCTTGGAGCCATGACTTCAGGCAGGGTGGTACAACCAGCCAGCCTAGCATGGAAGCCCTTAGAAGCCAGGGTGCCTGGGACTCAAGCCCAAGGGAGAGTTAGACTTGGAACTAGCTTAGTGTGTTCTGTAGGAATTGAGTTAAACTATGAAGCTAATCCCCATTCCCTCCACAAAGACTGGTATGGGAAGAAGGGGATTATGGCTCCCACAAAGTGAGGGAGTGAGTTTTTATATATGTGACTATATCTTCTGAAGCAAATATTCCTTTGCAAAGTGTATCTGTTTGTTAGTGCCTAAATGGAAATAAAATGGAGGGGACCACCCCCTGCACTTGGGAGGGAACACAGTTTGTGGAGCCTGGAGCCATGTGCAGAGAGCCTAGACATCTCCAACCTCCCTAAGGGCCTAGGAGAACCTGGGGAGGGGGAAGAGTGCAATCTACCCAAAGTGACCTTCTCGACTGGGGTTAGGGCCATGATCATCAGTGCTCCACCTCCTTTATCTCTTCATCCTTTACTTTGTTTCTTCCTCTCTCCCTTCTCTTTCTTCCTCCCTTCCTTGCTTCTTTTCTTCTTTCCTTCCCCTCTTCTTTTATCCCTTCTTTCCCTTCTTCATCTTTTTCCTATATCCTTCTTTCCTTTTGTCTTCCATCTCTACTTAGCTTCCAGGAAGTATTTATTGAGTTCCTATTATATATGTCACTAGGTTAGGCATGAGAGGAGATATGCACATGAACAAGATGGTCACTACCTTCCTGTTCTTGTAGCCACCTAATCACTTTAGGGAGCCTGAGAGGCTTCTGGGAAGAATCTTTGGTTAAATATATGTAACTTTGGGAGAACTTTTCTGTGCCTTCATAGGCCAAGAACAAAGACTTTAGGAATATCCAACTGATTATTTTATTTTAAATATAAGAAAGCATGATATTTATGTATGTGGGTGTATATACATACATGCATATATGTGTGTATATGTGTGGGTATATATATATACATATATATATACATACACATACATATATACATATTTTGAGGCAATTGGGGTTAAGTGACACCCAGGGTCATGCAACTATTACATGTCTGAATCAGGATTTGAATTTAGGTGCTCCTGACTCCAGTCAAAGACTGCTTGCTATACCACCTAGCTACCCCAGAAGAAAACTTTATTAATGAAGTCTATTCACTTTGAAACTGTCAGTAATTCAGCCCAACCTAGGCTAGCCTAAAATTTCCTTTTCATTACAAGGAAAAAGATTGACTTATCATTCATTGTGTCCAAGATTTCAAGTAGAATGTTTAACCTATTTAAAAAACAGTTTTTTCTAAAACATTTCATAATTATAGATTATTTTTATATCATCATTAAAGCAGGAAAACAGAATTGTTTATTGATACCAGTTTGTTAGCCTTCATGGGTTACCATCATTTGAAAATAACAATATTCATTTAAAAATATTCCACAAATCAAACTTTTTTTACTGACCAAGATTTAGCTGCAAACTAAAATGGTGGATTAAGAACTTTTGTTGCTTGTTTTATACTTGGAAAAACTCAAGTCTTCTAAAATTCATAGCAAGAAAATGTAAAATAGTTTCCAGTTAGGGATAACTGTAGTTAATAAAGCTATTAAGATCAATGGCTATGTGAAAACATTATATCCAATGGAAAATTTACATATAGCACTTAGCACAGAGCCTGGCACATATTAGGCACTTAACAAATTTTTATTAATTTATTGTTGATACAGCCTCCAAGATCACTGTTTACTTTTTAAGGAAATGAAGTTACAAGCTTTCAGATGCAATATACATTGCCCATGATCTATAATAATTTTACCACCTAGACTAAGTCTATGATTTTATTGGCATAGGAAACTCCTGGTGAGAAAACTTCCTTCACAAATATGGATCAGTTGCTCCTCTGGTCTGGAGTCTAAGAGAGCTGTCTGGGACCACAGAAAGGTGAAACAACTAAGGTCATACAGCCAGAACTTGAACTGGGTCTTTCTGACTCTGAGGCACACCCTCTATAACCACTATACCCTAATTCTTGGACTTGTGAGGTCAGTACATTAATATCATGCTTTGGGGCTAAGGGGAACAGCTAGACCTATAGTTCTGTATGCATCTCAGAGCCTTAGAGAATTCCCTGGGGGCACTGAGAACCCAACACTTGCCCAGAATCACTTGGTCACTATAGATCCAAGGCAAAACCTGAACCCAAGTCTTCCTTACTCCAAGGCTTCCTTTACACCTCTGCCTATTGATATAGAGTTCCAGCAGCCATGAAAGTGGCTGAAGCAGGTTCTAGCGAGAGCTTAGAGCTTGGTCAGGTATCCAAGGTCATCCACTGCATCCCAGTGTCCTGCCACTGGACTTAGATTACTCTGAAAGAGAGAGTGAGGATAATGACTTAGTGTAATTCTGCCTTACTTAAATCCAATTTGCCTGCAAATCAAGACATCTTCTCTGTCATTGTCACTGGTCCTCTTTGGAAACAAAGGATAAGCAACAGTAATTGATACAGAGTGTCTTAAAAATTATTTACAAAGTGCTTTTCTCATGCTAGCCCTATGAGGTAAATATGGATGATCTAAAATATTGAGAAATGTAACCTATCATTCCTACCACCCACTGATTTCTTTCTGCATGCTGCCTTTGTGGAGAAATTCCCAGGATACAACATAATTGATATTCACCTAAGGTGCTGCCTCTGTGAATGTCCAATTTACTAAATCTGTCAGAATTAGCCATGAAATAGGTTGGGCTTCCTCTTGTATGTTCCATTTTGGTCTTAAAAATCACAAAAGAGAGTAAAGAAAAGGAAATACAGACTAGCATACACACACACACACACACACACTTCTAAAGATTAACTCTCATTGTCATCTAGAGAATAAAAGAAAGGAAAATGGCACACAAAATGACTAGAGCCTGGCAGCCAGGGTGCATTTAAAATTTGTGAAACTTCATTGCTTCTATTGCTCTGTTGCTTCCTCTTGTCCCAGATAAAATCACTCCCATTTCTTTCTTGACCTGAAATCCCCCAGATGTTGTCAGTTGTGTTACTGCGCCTAAAGTATATAGACAGTTTTGTACATTTGGCAATATTTGAACCCTCTCAGGGCCAGGGAAAAGGATGCACCAGAATGCAATCATTTTTAAAGATAATTATTGATTTGTTAATAAGACAAACATTATATACCAGGATGTTTACAACTCCTCCCTTTGTGTGTTGCTCTGAATAGACACCCACAGATCCCTTTGAAGGGACCTTTTTACACTGACATAGAAAGCTGTACAAAGACCTATTCTGTATGGCCTGGAGAGCACAGCCTCTGAAGCAAATACACCAAGCAGATGGCAGGCAGCCAGACAGTATTAATGTGGCCAAATCCCTGAAGGATTAGGCTCTAAGGCTCCAGAAATGAATCTGAGCACTAGAAATAAATTCCCTTTGCTCATTAGGAATCTTGAACAAAATTCAAGAGGTGCAGGTGTTTAATATACACAGAAGTCCACATTTTAAAAAAGAACAGCAACTCACTTGCATGGGAGGAAAAAGTAAAGGTGTGATTGGTAAGGCTTTCTATAATGGCCAATTGCTTTTTCCCCCCTTAGTCTATAGTAATCACCTCATGATCATGTATAGACAAAGTAACCAACTTTTCTCTTTTTACCTTTTCTGTGATTTCCTAAGGAAGAAAAGAAAATCCAACTAAAAGGAGTGAAAGAGAAAGGTTCTGATATCTAGATTGTATGTGTAATTTTTGAAAATCTGAAACTAAAATGTTAATGATTTCTACAAGGAACCAGATCCAAAGAATAAACTGATTTGACATTCATCAAATACTGATAGAGTAGGACAAGATGGTTGGATGAATGAAATGAATAGGAAGGGATGGATGGATGGATGGGATAGAATGGATGGGGTGATAAATGGATAGAGAGATGGAATAGAAAGTATTAAAAGGGAGGAGTGAAATGCATTGGATGAATGACAGGATTAATTTTTTTAATATTAAGGCTTCATTTAGACCAGTTGAAGTAAAAAATAGACCTTACAAATAATGCCACCCCTCTACGAATGCCAAAGGAATGTACCAGGTATTTTTTTTTAAAAGGTATTTTGTAGTAAATAGTCCAATACATTCTGATCTACTTTTTACTGTGGGGAATCCAAATTCTTTCATGGTAGTAGAATTTTGTAATAGTCTACCAAATGACTTTTTAAAAGACTCTTCTTTAAAGGACTTATAACCCCCGCATATCTGTACTACTTCTAATCATTGGATAACACTAGATAACAAGGTATTCATTCAGAAATGCTTGGACTGATTTCTTTTCTAATAATTCTGACTCCTCCTTAGGGTAAAGAATCATGAGAATTGCTAGAGGAATAATATTTCTACCCCAGCCCAGGGAGAAATTGGACCATCCCAAGATCTGATCCTAGGGACTGGATTTCTTCCTGAGAATGAATTCTTTTAGTCACTTCATGAGAGAACAGAAACAGAGCAGCCTGACAGCTACAGAGTGTGAGGTGGAGTAGCAGAAAAGACGGTAGAGGATGGAACAGAAAAAGAGAAAAGGGAACACCAGTAATAGTACATTGTAATTAGGTCCTTTTGGGAATCTTTTGAGTTGTGCTTCAGAACCGTGCACTACAGAAGTCTGGTTTCAGGACACATGCTCCACTATTTGGAGCAAAGAACTCAGATTGAAATGATAAGTGAAGACCTAAGGAAAACTGCAGACAGGTTTTCTTATCCTTTGTAACTTTCTTGCTAGGCCTCTGTGCTTCTACATGACTTTCTTTGCTATTTCTTTAAGCTTTTTTTAGCCTGATTTTATTTCACATGAAATCCATGTCATCTATAATCTGTCACACAAACTTTGTACTACATGTCTGCATATTTATATTCCTTCCTGGGAAAGGAAAATATGGAGGGTGCCACTGACCACCAAGACAGGGGCTAGTCTCCTGACCCATTTTGAGTCCTATGTATCCCAAATAGTCTCCTTGGATGCTTCAGAGCTCTAGGGGTGAGAGGATCTTAAAATGACAGGTTTTATTGATATATTTTAAAGCTTTTAAAATAGTAGAGTCAAATTCAAATAGAAACATGGGCCACTAAACTGTATATAAGGCTCCCTGCAAGCTGTAGAATAACTTAGAAAACCACATATTAACATTATCTGTGTTTTATGGTATTTTTACTTATTTTTAAAAAATATTTCATAATTAAAACCTAATATGGGTCAGGCAACAATTAGGAATGCCCATCCGTGGCATGTTTGACACCTCTGTTCTAAAATAGTAGAGAAAGAGGCTCACATGTAGTAGAGTCATTTTGTCCCTAGGGAAGAGATAGAGATCCACGGCTGTAGTCAGTAGGTCACCAGCATGTAGGATGGTTACTTGGCCTATGATTTCATTGATGTAGACAACTCCCAGGTGAGAAATTCTGCTAATACAGATTATCACCTTCTCTATAATTTATAATCTTAGAAAGTCACTTAGAAGATTGTAATGCCAATGTGATATACCCATAGCAGCTGCTATGAATATACATGCATATTTCCAGGGTAAATTTGCAAAATATAAATAATTCTCTTCTTCAAACATGAAACCAAGATATTTATTCACATAGTAGAAAAGCAATTCCACCATGGTAACAAAGAAGTTTATGCATATCACTAAACTAGGTTGTACCGACATCCCTAAGCCTTCCCTTCTTTAGGCTTCCCAACAAACAAGCTCCCTTAAGCAAAATCCTCCCTCTCTCACTCACACTAGCTGCTCTACCTCTGCTCTGCCTCACTCTCTCCCAGCTCTGCCTCACTCTTTCTACTCCACCTGTTTGGCAAGTTCCTCCCACCAGGCCATATTACTCAGGCTCCATGTGACTCAGGCTGTGGGCTGGGCCAGAGCTCAAAGCAGGTCACAAGGGCCTGTTAAGGGGCAGGGAAGATCTTCAAATTCCCTTAACATTACAAAGATTTTAAAAATTAAGTAACTTGCTGGGTCACAAAGGAAAAACTTGAACTTGAATCTTCCTGGCTCCGAAGTCAACTCTTTATGCTGAAATCAACAAAAAAATCCTACTTGATATAATTAACAACTTTAGCAAAGTCCACATAAATCATCACAATTTCTATACATTGCCAACAAAATCCAGCAGCAAGAGACAGAAAGAAAAATTCCATTTTAAATTAAATTAAATTTTTAAAAATTCCATTTAAAATAGACAATAGAAAATACTTGGGAGTCTACCTGCCAAGAGAAACCCAGGAACTCTATGAACATAATTACACAGCACTTTTCACACAAATAAAGTCAGATCTAAACAAGTGGAAAAATATAAATTGCTTATCAGTAGGCCAAGCTAATATAATAAAGTGACAATTCTACCTAAATTAATTTAATTATTCAGTACCACAACAAACTACCAAAAAAATTATTTTATAGAGCTAGAAAAAATAATACCAAAATTCATCTGGAAGAACAAAAGTTCAAAAATATCAAGGGAACTGAACGAAAAAATGCCAGAGAAGATGTCTTAGCAATACTAGACCTAAAACTCTATTATAAAGCATCAGTCATCAAAACTATTTGGTATGACTAAGAAATAGAGTGGTAGATCAGTGGAATAAACTAAGTACATAAGACATGGTAGTAAATGACTATAGTAATCTTCTGTTTGATAAATCCAAAGACTCCAGCATCTGAGATAAGAACTTACTATTTGACAAAAACCACTGGGAAAACTGGAAAATAGTATAGTAGAAACTAGGTATAGACCAATATCTCATACCATGTACCAAGATAAGGTCAAAAGGGTACTTAGACATAAATTTAGACGTAAATACCATACCATACCATAATACCATTTAGTCATCATACCATAAGCAAATTAGGAGTTCAAGGATTAGTTTACCTGTAAGATTTATGGTGAAGGGAAAAAATTATGACCAACCAAGCAATAGAAAACATTATGAAATGCAAAATGGATAATTTTGATTATGTTAAATTAAAAAGCTTTTGCATAAACAAAACCAATATAACCAAGATAAGAAGGGAAACAGAAAGCTGGGAAACAATTTTTACAGCCAGTGTCTCTGATAAAAATCTAATTTCTAAAATATATAGAGAACTGAGTCAAATTCATAAGAATACAAGTCATGGTCAATGGATAAATGGTCAAATGGATATGGCAGTTTTCAGATGAAATCAGAGCTACCTGTAATCATATGAAAAAATGCTCTAAATCACTATTAATTAGAGAAATGTAAATCAAAACAACTCTGAGTTACATCATACCTATCAGATTGGCTAATATGACAGAATAGGAAAATGATAAATGTTGGAGAAGATGTGGGAAAATTGGGACACTAAGGAATTGTTGGTGGAGTGGTGAAGTGATCCAACCATTCTGGGAAACAATTTGAAACTGTGCCCAAATGGCTATAAAACTGTGCAAACCCTCTTTGATCCAGCAATACCACTACTAGGTCTGTATCCCAAAGAGATCATTAAAAAGAGAAAAGGACCCACATGTACAAAAATATTTATAGTAGCTCTTTTTGTGGTTGCAAAGAATTAGAAATTGAAATGATGACCATCAATTGGGGAATGACTGAATAAGTTGTGGAATATGAATGTAATGGAATACTATTGTGGTATAAGAAATGATGAGCAGGCTGTTTTCAGAAAAACCAATACTTACATGAACTGATGCTAAGTGAAGTGAGCCAAACCAGAAGTATATTGTACACAGAAACACTGTGTGATGATCAACTGTGATTGACTTAGCTCTTCTTAGCAATACGATGATACAAGATAATTCCAAAATACTCATGATGGACAAAAGCTATCCACATCCAGAGAAAGATATAAGAGTCTGAATGTAGATTGAAACATATAAATTTTACTTTTTCATGTTTTTTCCTTTTGTTCTGTTTCTTCTTAACCAACATCTAATGTGAAATATGTTTTACATTATTGCACATGTATGATCTATATAAGATTGCTTGCCATCTTAGGGGGGAAGGAGGAGAGGGAAAGAGAAAAAGTTAGAACTCAAAATCTATTTTAACAAATGAATGCTGAAAATTGTCTTTATGTGTAATTGGAAAAAATAAGACTATTCATTTTTTAAAAAAATAAATATTTTAAAAAGCAAATAAGTGTATGAAAGGGAGAAATCATGATATAGTAGTGCAAGGGTGGGGTCAAAGCCATCCTGCCCCATTTTAGTTTAGATACCTTAACTAGGTGAGAAAATGTCTCAATTAGTCAATAATAAGAACTTATATTAAGTATAAAAGTTCAGATAGACCACGGAAACTTGATCACACCTCAGCAATCCTCTGTAAATCATCCATCAAGTTAAGATAGCAGAAATATCATAAATTGGAGTGAGTATAGAGTTCTAAATGAACCTCACCCAGCCCAAAGAAACTGCCTGGTAAAAAAAAAGAGAGATCTTAACTTTGAATTTGGTCAGATCTTCTTCTTTCCTACCCCACTTTAGCCAGAGGAGGACCTTTCAACTTTAAAGACTGAATGTTTATGGACTTCCCATTTTCCCATTTGTGTTCTATCATTATAGCACCCTCCCTGCAAAGAAGCAATGGTTCCCGTCTTCTCAACTGTGTCCTTCTTGATGTCTCTAGATCAGCTGGCATCAATATCTGCATCATTAGGAGTCAAAAAAAGACTAGACTGAGGACTAATCAGTTCCAAGGTGGGAATGAGTGCTTGTGGTCACTCACAGACCAGAGAACAGGCCAAGAGAATATTGACCACATCTTTCCTTAGGTCATACCTCCTTGGAAGAAGTGAAACTCACAGACCCTCAGATCGGTAAGGAGTCCAGGAAAGAGACTACATCGTATTTAATGGTAACTTCTTGAGCCTCCCACAAAAGGGAGAAAATGGGTTTTAGTATCCAGGAATTGTAAGTTACCCCTTGACCACATGTATTCTCTAAACTTGAGCCCACTCTCCCTAAATTCTGTATGGATTTGAAGAAGAGTGTATTATAGGCATTTAGGGGGATGTTTTGTACCAACTGTCTCTTAATGTACCACCTTATGTAGCACTTTCTAACGGCTACTTAAGACTGGCTAACTAAATTGATTCTCAACCATTAATGTTAAGGAGAAAATAAACTGGTGGGGGCTTGAACCAATGGCATTAGAGAATTACCCTTTACCCCTCAGGGCACCTCCAGAACCTCAGAGAGGAAATGTAACCAGCCTCACTCTGGGAACTGGACTCATTACTGAAAGTGAGATGTGGGATGAGGATCATCAGAATTGGGTTCTAGTCTTCGCTCTGACACTAACCAGCTGTACGATTTCAAGCAAGGTACTTAATCTCTCTGAGCCTCAGTTTCTTCATCTGTAAAAGGAGGAAGCTGAGCTAGATAATCTATACAGCTTTTTAAAACTCTTGCAAAAGGTTACTTCCAATTCTAAAATGTTATGACTCTATTTGGTATTCTTTTACTGGAAAATTTATTTTCTGCCATAGCAACCAACTATCCAAGATGTATGAAACTCCCTACTCTTCCCAAGAGCTCCTCTTGGACCTTCCCCAGCACTGAGCTCTTAATACTTGACTTCCCAGCAAGGCTCAGAGAGCTGGTGGTGTTGCTGGAGTTTCACACTTAACTAGGTTTTATGTGACCTCAAACATCTGCTGTGGAGTCAATTGTATATGCACCTGCTGTTCTTTCCAAACTCCCCCACTACCTTGGCTCATGACCAAAGATGATTCAAGGCCCTGACATGAGAACCCCCAAACAAGGAGCAAGATGTATTCCAGAACCACATTTTTTTGTGTTTTTCTCCTGTAAGTGAGCACCATTTCCCAGTACTTGGCATTTATGACACTGTCTGCTGCAGAAGGTTCCTGAAATCAAGAAGATTCCTGTGGAGGTTTCAACCAAAAAAGAAACTTATTGAGCAGGCTAAGAAATTTAAGAAAATGGGAGTGACTAAGGGGGATTCAAAATCAAAAGGTACTAGAGCCAAAAAAGATGTGGAAGATGTAAGAGCCAAAGCCAGGGGCATTAAAACAAAGACCAAAATTCCCAAGGGCAAGAAAAAAGCCCCCATTTCATCTAAGAAAGTAAGCATAAAGCAGAGAAAACCAAACTTCAGGCAGTCCCTGAAGTATGGTCAGACAGCAAAATAACTACCTGGCATCCAAGCAAAACCCAAAGGGGCAACTGCCATATCTAAAGCTAGAGGGGTCAGGGTATAGCAAAGATGACAGAGTAAAGGCTCACGTGAGCTCTCCCAAATTTTTCTCCAAACAACCTTCAAGTGATGCCTCAAAATGAACTCTAGAAATGCAAGGGAAAGTGGTCTAGCCTTATCAGATCTAAAACTGTATTATAAAGCAGAAATCATCAAAATTACATGATACAGGTTAAGAAAAAGAGTGGTGGGTCAGTGGAACAGGTTATCTACATAAGACACAATAGTCAATGATTATTGTAATCTACCGTTTGATAAACCCAAAGACCCCAGTTTCTGGGATAAGAACTCATTATTTAACAAAAACTATTGGGAAAGCTGGAAAATAGTGTGGCTGAAACTAGGCATAGACCAAAATCTTACACCATTTACCAAGATAAGATCCAAATGGATACATGATTTAGACATAATGGGCGAGCCTATAAGCAAATTAGGAGCACAAGAAATAATTTACCTGTCAGATCTATGGAGAATGGAAGACTTTATGACCAAAAAAGAGAGAAAATTATGAAATGCAAAATGGATAACTTTGATTACATTAAATTAAAAAGTTTTTGCACAAAGTTTTTTGCAACCAAGATTAGAAGGGAAACAGAAAACTGGGAAACAATTTTTAGAGCCAGTATCTCTGATAAAAATCTAATTTCTAAGATATATAGAGAACTGAGTCAAATTCATAAGAATACAAGTCATGGTCAATGGATAAATGGTCAAATGGATATGAAAAGGTAGTTTTCAGATGAAGAAATTAAAGTATAGATAACTCATATGATTAGAGAAATGCAAATTAAAACAAATCTGAGATACCACTTCATACCTATTAGACTGATTTACATAACAAAATAGGAAAATGATAAATACAGGAGAAGATGTGGAAAAATTGGAACAGTAATGCATTGTTGGTGAAGTTGTGAACTGATCCAACTGTTCTGGAAAGCAATTTGGAACTATAATCAAAGGGCTATAAAATTGTGCATGCCCTTTGACCAAGAAATATCACTACTAGATCTGCATCCCAAAGAGATGATAAAAATGGGAAAAGCACCGATGTGTAAAAAAATATTCATAGCAGCTCTTTTTGTAGTGGCCAAGAATTGGAAATTGGGGGATGCCTATCAATTAGGGAATGGCTGAACAAATTGTGGTATATGAATGTAATGGAATACTATTGTTCCATAAAAAAGATGAGCAGGTAGACTTCAGAAAAACCAGGAAAGACTTACATGCTGTCCACATACAGAGAAAGAACTATGGAGTCTGAATGGGAACTGAAGCATATTATTTTCTCTCTCTGTCTTTTTTTTTTTTTTGGTTTCTTCTTTCTCATGGTTTTCCCCTTTGGTTCTAATTCTTCTTTACAATGTGACTAATGTGGAAATGTATTTAATATGATTGTTCATTTATAGACTACATCAAATTGCATGCCATCTTGGAGAGGTGGGATTAGAACTCAAAATCTTATAGAAGTGAATGTTGGAAACTAAAAACAAATAAATTTTTTAAAAAATGAATTCCAGAGTAGCAGAACCAACAAAAGGATGGGATGAAGCAATTTCCAGAAGACAACTTGAAAGGTTGGTAAGAAAGGTCTGTCTCACTGAGGTGAGAGTGAAATGTAGCCCAACACAAGCTGCACCAACAAGGCCCTGCCCCAGCAAACCTGCAGCAGGTTTTGGTAACAACTGAAGAAGCAGCAGCTTCCAGAGATCTCAGCCCATAGAAGGTGAGGAAGTTGGAAAACTGGTCAGGAGATAATAGAAGACTCTTTGCTGGTAATGAGTGCAAGACTCTGCTGCATTGTTCATGAAGAGTTCTGGGTCACAGACCCAGGGTAAGAAGAATGACTAGCAGGAGCAGGGACCCTGGTCACAGTTGCAGGGTGGAAAAGAGTGCTTGTGGTTGCTTACAGGCCAGAGTACAGGTCAGGAGGGCATTGATCATACCTATCCTCAGATCAAACCACCTTAAAAGAATAGAATCTTGCAGACTCCCATAACTAGTTCTGAATGCAGCAGAACAAAAAATCTGAAGCTTGAGACAGTGCCCCTTTAGCTCCTGAAGCAGAGTGCAAAAATGAAACAGACAACAAAACGAACAAACAACAAAATAGAACCTGACTGTAGAAAGTTACTATAGTGACAAGGAAGATTAAAACACAAATTCAGATGAAGACAATGAGATCAAAGTAGCTACATGCAAAGCCTAAAAGAAAAATGTAGATTGGTCTCAAGCCCTGGGAGAGCTTAAAAAGAATTTTAAAAATCAAATAAAAGAGGCAGAGGAAAAATGGGGGAAAGAAATCAAACTGATGTAAGAAAGAGTCCATTATTTGAAAAAGGAGGCACAGATAGTACTGAAGAAAATAACACTGGAAAAATGTAATAGACCAAATGTTAAAAGAGACACAAAAATCCTCTGAAGAGAAGAACTCCTTAAAAAAGAGAATTAACCAAATAGAAAAAGAGGTTCAAAAGCTCACTGAGGAAAATAATCCTTTAAAAATTGGAATTGAGCAAATGGAAGCTAATGACTCCATGAGACATCAAGAAACAATAAAACAAAATCAAAAGAATGAAAAAAATAGAAGAAAATGTTAAATATCTCATCAGAGAAAAAACAAAAACAAAAACAACTGACCTGAAAATAGGAGAATAATTTAAGGAGAGATAATTTAAGAATTATTGGACTACCTGAAAGCCATGATCAAAAAAAAGATCTTAGACATATTTCAAGAAATTATCAAGGAAAACCTCCCTGATATCCTACAAATAGAGGATAAAATAAAAATGGAAGGAATCCACCAAATACCTCCTGAAAGAGATCCCAAAATGAAAACTCCCAGCAATATTATAGCTAAATTCTAGAGCTCAGAGGTCAAGGAGAAAATACTTAAGGCAGGTAGAAATAATTCAAATACAATGGAGTTATAGTCAGGATAATGCAAGATTTAGCAGCTTCTACATTAAAGGATCAGAGGGCTTGGAACATGATATTCCAGAGAACAAAGGAGCTAGGATTACAACCAAGAAGCACTGCAGCAAAACTGAGTATAATCCTTCAGGAGGGAAAATGGATAGTTAATGAAAAAGAGGACTTTCAAGTATTCCTGATGAAAGGTCCAGGACTGACTTGAAAATTTGACTTTCAAATATGAGAGTCAAGAAAGGCATAAAAAGATAAATAGGAAAGAGAAATCATAAGGGATTCAAGAAGGTTGAACTGTTTACATCCTATGGGGGAATATGATACTTGTAACTCTGAAGAATTTTTTCTTTATTAGGGCAATTAGAAAGAATGTACATAGACAGAGGACATGGGTGTGAGCTGACTATGACGGGATGATATCCAAGACAATAAAATTAAAGGGTGGGAAAAAGATGTACTGAGAGAAGAGGTAGAATAGGGTAAATTATCTCACATGAAAGAGATTCAAAAAAGCTTTTACAGTAGAAGGAAAGATAGGGGGTGGGGATGACAGGCAATGCTTGGAGCAGAATCTATTAAGTTCAACTGAAGTAAAAATGACAATAATGTTCTTAAAACTAACACAAAAATAGCTTTAAATAAAAGACACAAGCCAGGAAACTACATTTTGCTAAAATGTACCATAGACAATGAAATAATATCAATGCTGAACATATATGCACCAAATGGGTATAGCATCCAAATTCTTAAAGGAAAAATTAAATGAGTTACAAGAGGAAGGAGATAGTAAAATCATTCTGGTGGGGGACCTCTACTTACCCCTTTCAGAAATAGATAAGTCTAACCAAAAAATAAACAAGAAAGAAGTTAAGGAAAACAGTACACAATTTTTGAAAAGTTAAATATAATAGACCTCTGGAGAAAATTAAATGAGAATAGAAAGGAATATACCTTTTTCTCAGTGGTACATGGCATCTACAAAAAAATCTGGCTACATATTAGGGTATTCAAAATCTCACAACCAAATGAAGAAAGCAGAAGTAGTAAATGCATCCTTTTTGGATAATAATGAAATAAAAATTACATTCAATAAAGGGCCATGGAAATATATATCAAAAATTAATTTAAACTAAATTATCTAATCCTAAAGAATGAATGAGTCAAGGAACAAATCATAGAAGCAATCAATAATTTCATTAAAGAGAATGAGATAAAAATACCAAATTTATTAAATGGGAATAGAAAGGAATATACCTTTTTCTCAGCGGTACATGGAACATTTACAAAAATTGACCATGTACTAGGACATAAAAATCTCACAATCCAGTGCAGAAAGGTAGAGATAATCAATGCATCCTTTTCAGATCATAATGCATTAAAAATTACATGTAATAAAAGGCCATGGAAAGAGAAACCAAAAATCAATTGGAAACTAAATAATCTAATTCTAAAGAAGGATTGGGTTAAAGAAGAAATCATAGAAACAATCAACAACTTCATTCAAGAGAATGACAATAGTGAGACAACGTACCAAAACTTATGGGACACTGCAAAAGCAGTTATTAGGGGAAGTTTTATATCTCTGAATGCTTACATAAATAAAATAGAGAAAGAGGAGATCAATGACTTAGGCTTGCAGTTGAAAAAGCTAGAAAAAGAACAAATTGAAAATCCCCAAGTAAATACCAAATTAGAAATACTGAAAACCAAAGGAGAGATTAATAAAATTGAAATAAAGAAAACTATTGAATTAATAAATAAAACCAATAGTTGGTTTTATGAAAAAACTAATAAAATTGATAAACCTTTGGTTAATCTGATCAAAAAAAAGAAAGAAGAAAACCAAATTACTAACATTAAAAATGAAAGGGGTGAACTCACCTCCAATGAGGAGGAAATTAAAACAATAATTAGAAACTACTTTGCCCAACTTTATGCCCACAAATTCGATAATCTAAACGAGATGGATGAATATTTTAAAAAATACAAATTGCCCAGATTAACAGAAGAGGAAGTTGAATACTTAAACAACCCCATCTCAGAAAAAGAAATTGAACAAGCCATCAATGAACTCCCTAGGAAAAAATCTCCAGGGCCAGATGGATTCACAAGTGAATTCTATCAAACATTTAAAGAACAGTTAATTCCAATACTACATACACTATTCTTGAAAATTGGGGAAGAAGGAGTCCTCCCAAATTCTTTCTATGATACAAATATGGTTTTGATACCCAAACCAGGAAGAGACAAAACAGAGAAAGAAAATTATAGACCAATTTCCCTAATGAATATAGATGCAAAAATTTTAAATAAGATTTTAGCAAAACGAATACAGCATCTAATCACGAGATTAATACATTATGATCAGGTAGGATTCATACCAGGACTACAGGGCTGGTTCAATATTAGGAAAACTATTAGCATTATCGACGACATCAACAACAAAGCTAACAAAAACCACATGATTATCTCAATAGATGCAGAAAAAGCTTTTGACAAAATACAACATCCATTCCTACTAAAAACATTGGAGAACGTAGGAATAAAGGGAACTTTCCATAAAATAATAAGCAGTATCTATCTAAAACCTTCAGCAAGCATTATATGCAATGGGGATAAGCTAGATGCATTCCCAATAAGATCAGGGGTGAAACAAGGTTGTCCATTATCACCACTATTATTCAATATGGTACTAGAAATGTTAGCTGTAGCAATTAGACAAGATAAAGATATTCAAGGAATTAGAATAGCCAAAGAAGAAACTAAGTTATCACTCTTTGCAGATGATATGATGATTTACCTAGAGAATCCCAGAGATTCAAGTAAAAAATTACTTGAATTAATAAACAACTTTGGCAAAGTTGCAGGGTACAAAATAAACCCACACAAATCCTCTGCATTCCTATATATTAGCAACAAAGTTCAACAGCAAGAGATAGAAAGAGAAATCCCATTTAAATTTAGGGTAGACAGTATAAAATACTTAGGAGTCTACCTGCCAAAACAAACCCAGGGACTATATGAACACAATTACAAGACACTTTTTGCACAAATAAACTCAGATTTAAGTAAGTGGAAAAACATTAGTTGCTCATGGGTAGGCCGTGCTAATATAATAAAAATGACAATTCTACCCAAATTAATATACTTATTTAGTGCCATACCAATTAAACTATCAGACAATTACTTTCTAGAGCTGGATAAAATAATATCAAAATTCATTTGGAAAAACAAAAGGTCCAGAATATCAAAGGGACTAATGAAAAGAAATGCTTGGGAAGGTGGCCTAGCGCTACCAGACCTTAAACTGTACTATAAAGCAGCAATTATCAAAACCACTTGGTATTGGCTAAGAAACAGAGAGGTAGACAAGTGGAATAGACTTGGCACTCAAGATGCAGTAGGCAAGGAATATAGCAACCTTCTGTTTGATAAACCCAAGGACCCCAGCTTCTGGGATAAGAACTCATTGTTTGACAAAAATTGCTGGGAAAACTGGATAACAGTGTGGCGGAAATTAGGCATAGACCCATACCTGACACCGTACACAAGAATAAAGTCCAAATGGGTACATGATTTAGGTATAAAGATTGATACCATGAATAAACTGGAGAAGCAAGGAATAGTGTATTTATCAGATCTATGGAGAAGGGAAGAATTCTTTACTAAAGAAGAGATAGAATGCATTATGAAATGCAAAATGGATAACTTTGAGTACATTAAACTGAGAAGTTTTTGCACAACCAAACCCAATGCAACCAAAATCCGGAGGGATGTAGTAAATTGGGAAAAAATTTTTACAGCTAAGCTCGGGGATAAAGGCCTCATTTCTAGAATATATAGAGAACTGACCCAAATGTATAATCATACAAGTCATTCCCCAATTGATAAATGGTCAAAGGATATGAACAGGCAATTTTCAGGGGAAGAAATTAAAGCTATCTATAATCATATGAAAAAATGCTCTAAATCACTATTGGTTAGAGAGATGCAAATCAAAACAACTCTGAGGTACCACATCACACCTATAAGATTGGCAAACATGACAGAACAAGAAAATGATAAATGCTGGAGAGGATGTGGGAGAGTTGGAACACTAATTCATTGTTGGTGGAGCTGTGAGTGCATCCAACCATTCTGGAGAGCAATTTGGAGCTATGCCCAAAGGGCTACAAAAGTGTGCATACCCTTTGACCCAGCAATATCGCTACTAGGACTATATCCCCAAGAGATCATAAAAATGGGAAAGGGTCCCACATGTACAAAAATATTTATAGCAGCACTCTATGTAGTTGCCAAAAACTGGAAGTCAAGGGGATGTCCATCAATTGGGGAATGGCTGAATAAGTTATGGTATATGAATGTAATGGAGTACTATTGTGCCATAAGAAATGATGAACAAGAAGACTTCAGAGAGGCCTGGAAGGACTTATATGACCTGATGCTGAGTGAAAGGAGCAGAACCAGGAGAACTTTATGCACAGCAACAACCACAGTGTGTGAGGGTTTTTTCTGGTAGACTTAGATTTTTGTAATAACACAAGAACTTCTGAAAAAAAAAAAAAATCCCAATGGTGGACCTCAAGGCAAAAAGCCTTCCACACTCAGAGAGAGAAATATGGAAGTCACTCACATAATGTAGCAGATCATGTTTGTGTATGTGTATCTGTTTTTGTATCATGTTCTGATTTGTTATACGGATTCTTTCATTTATCTTAGTCTGACTACATAGCATGACGATAGTGAAAATATACTCAATAGGAAAGTATATGTAGAATCTATACAGAATTGTATGCAGTAGTGGGGAGGGAGGGAGGTAGTGGGGGGTGGGTGGGGAGGGATAAAATCGCAATTGTATGGCAGTGAATGTTAAACATTAAAAAAAATAAAAAAATTAATAAAAAAAAAAAAAAAAAAAAACTAAAAAGCACCAGTCCAGATAAGTTCAGAGAAACTCATTACCAGAGGGACCAAAGCTAAGAGATGGATTCTTTTTGTCAATAAAATTCATGAATGCTAAAAAAAAAAAAAAAAAAAAAATACCAAATTTATGGGATTCTGACAAAGCAGTGCTTAAGGAAAATTTTATGTCTCTAAATATTTACATCAATAAAATAGAAAAAGAGGAAATCAAAGAACTGAGCATTCAACTAAAAAAACTTAGGAAAAAAACAATTTAAAAATCCTCAAAAACCAAATTTTAAATTCTGAAAATCAAAGGAAAGATTAATACAATTGAAAGTAAGAAAACTATTGAACTAATGAATAAACTAGAAGGGGGGGTTTATGAAAAAACAATGAAATAAATAATCATTAGTTAATTTGGTATTTAAAAAAGAAGAAAAACAAATTGCCAATATCAAAAATGAAAAGGATGAATTCATCACCCAATGGAGACTGAAATGAATATGAAATTAAAGTGGTTGTTGGGAGCTATTTTGCCCAATCATGTACCAAGAAATCTAACAGTCTAAGTGGAATTAATGAATGAATATGTGTATGTATGTATATATATATATATATATGTATATATACATATATATATACATATATATATCCCAGATTAACAGAAGAGGGAATGCATAGAATACTCAAATATCCCTATCCTAGAAAAAGACAATGAATAAGCCTTCAATGAGCTCCCTAAGAACAAGTCTCTAGAACCAGATGGATTCACAAGTGAATTCTATCAAACATTTAAGGAAAAAAATTAATTCTAATACTATAAAAACTATTTGGGAAATAGTTGAAGAAGGAGTTCTACCAAATTCCTTTTATGACACAAACATGATGTTGATACCTAAACCAGGAAGGGCCAAAACAGAGAAAGAAAACTACAGACCAATTTCCCTAATGAATATTGAAGCAAAACATGTAAATAAAAGTCATTCCCCAATTGATAAATGGTCAAAGGATATGAACAGACAGTTTTCAGAGGAAGAAATTGAAGCTATCTATAGATATATGAAAAAATGCTCTAAATCACTAATGATTAGAGGGATACAAATCAAAACAACTCTAGGGTACCACATCACACCTATCAGATGATTGACTAACATGACAAAACAGGAATGTTGGAGAAGATGTAGGAGAGTTGGAACACTAATTCATTGTTGGTGGAGTTGTGAGCTGATCCAATCACTCTGGAGAGCACTTTGGAACTATGCCCAAAGGGCTACAAAAATGTGCATACCCTTTGACCCAGCAATATCACTTCTAGGACTATATCCCAAAGAGATCATAAAAATGAGAAAGGGTCTGACGTACAAAAATATTTATAGCAGCTCTCTCTGTGGTGACCAAAAACTGGAAATCAAGGGGATGCCCATCAATTGGGGAATGACTGAACAAGTTGGGGTATATAAATGCAATGCAATACTATTGTGCTATAAGAAATGATGAACAGGAAGACTTCAGAGAGTCCTGGAAAGACTTATATGAACTGAAGCTGAGTGAAAGGAGCAGAACCAGGAGAACTTTGTACACAGCAACAACCACAGTGTGAGAGGAATTTTTCTCGTAGGCTTAGTGCTTCATAGCAATGCAAGGACCTAAAAAATTCTCAATGGACTCTTGAGGCAAAACACTTGCCACATCCAGAGAAAGAACTGTGGAACTGAATCACAGAATGAAGCAGACCATTTTCTTTTGCATTATGTTTTGTTTTGTTTTATGGTTTCTTCCATTCATTTTAATTCTTCTATGAAACATGACTAAGTTGAAAATATATTTATTAAGAATCTATGTGTAGAATCTATATAAGATTGCAAGCCATCTTGGAGAGGGAGTGAAGAGGGAAGGGGAAAAGAGGAGAAGGGAGGGGGAAAAATCTAAGATATATGGAAGCAATTAGAGAACGCTGAAAACAAATAAAATAATTTTCAAAAAATAAAAAATAAGCACTGCTAAAAAAACTTGTAAATAAAAAATTAACGAAGAGATTACAGCAATATATCACAAGGATCTTACAGTGTGACCAGGTGTGATTTATACCGGGAATACAGGGCTAGTTCAATATTAGGCAAACTATCTATATAAGTGACCATATCAATGACAAAACCAACAGAAATCATATGATTATATCAATAAATACAGAAAAAGCTTTTGACAAAATACAGTACCCATTCCTATTAAAAAGCATTAGAGAGCATAGGAATAATGGAGCTTTCCTTAATAGGATAAGTAGTATCTATCTAAAACCATCAGGAAGCATTACGTGTAATGAGAATAAAAATCTTCCTAATAAGATCAGGGGTGAAGCAAGCATGCCCATTATCACCACTATTATTCAATATTGTACTAGAAATGTCAGTGATAACAGTAAGAGAAGAAAAATGAATTGAAGGAATTAGAATAGACAATGAGAAAATAAAACTATCACTCCTGCAGATGTTATAATGGTATACTTAGAGAATCCTGGAGAATCAACTAAAAAAAACTACTTTAAACAATTAACAACTTTGTTAAAATTGTAGAATATTAAATAAGCCCACATAAATCATCACTATTTCTACATATTATCAACAAAGTCCAGCAGCAAGAGATTGAAAGAGAAATTCCTTTTAAAATAACTGTAGATAGTGCAAAATATTTGAGAGTCTATCTGCCAAGACAAACTCAGGAATTATATGAACACAACTACAAAATACTTTTCATACAAATAAAGTCATATCTATCTAAACAATTGGGAAAATATAAGTTGCTTGTGGATAGGTTGAGCCAATATAATAAAGATGATAATTCTACCTGAATTAATTTACTTATTCAGTGCCATACCAATCAAACTACCAAACAGTTATTTAATTGAGCTAGAAAAAAATAATAACAAAATTCATCTGGAAGAACAAAATGTCAATTAATATCAATGAAATTAATGAAAACAAATGTGAAGGAAAGTGGCTTAGCCTTACCAGACTTCAAACTGTATTATGAAGTTGTAATCATCAAAACTATCAGGTATTGGGTTAAGAAATAGAGTGGTGGATCAGTGGAATATGTTAGGTACACAAGACTCAGTAGTAATTGATCATAGTAATTTAGTGTTTGATAAACCCCCAAATCCAAGCTTTTGGGACAAGAACTCTTTTTGACAAAAACTGCTGGGAAAACTAGAAAACAGTTTGGCATTAACTAGGTATAGACCAACATCTCACACTGTATACCATTATAAGGTCAAAATAGGCACATGATTTAGACATAAAGAATGATAACATAAATAAATTAGGGCAGTATGGAATAGTTCACCTGTTAGATCTATGGATCAGGGAAGAATTTATGACAAAACAAGAGATAGAGAGCTTTATGAAATGCAAAATGGACAACTTTTATTATATTAAACTAAATAGCTTTAGTACAATCAAAACCAGTGCAGCCACATTTGAAGGAGAGCAGAAATCTGGTGAATGATTTTAAAGTGTCTCTCATAAAGGCCTCATTTCTCAAATATATGGAAAACTGAGTCAAATTTATAGGAATATAAGTCATGGTCAATGAATAAGTGGTCAAATGGGTATAAACAGGCAGTTTTCAGACAAAGAAATCAAAGCTATCTATAGTCATACGAGAAAAGGTTCTAAATGCAAATTAAAACCACTCTACCTCACACTTATCAGATTGACTAATATGATAGAAAAGGAAAATGAAAAATGTTGAAGATGTGGGAAAATTGGGACCCTAATACTATTGGTAGAGGTGTGAACTGATCCAACCTTTCTGGAGAGTAATTTGGAACTATGTCCAAAGAGCTATGTATCTCTGCATACCCTTTGATACAGTGATATTACTACTAAGTCTGTATCCCAAAAAGATTTTTTTTAAAAAAAGGTAAATTATCCTATTTGTACAAAAATATTTATAGCAACTCTTTTGTAGAGGTAAAGAATCAGAAATTGAAGGAGTGCCCATCAACTGGAGAAAGGCTGAACAAGTTGTGGTATACAACTGTAACAGAATACTGTTGTGCCATAAGAAATGGAAAGAGGGATATTTTCAGAAAAACCTGGAAAGATTCACATGAACTGATGCAAAGTGAGCAGAACCAGGAGAATATTATGTACAGTAACAGCAATATGATACAACGATCAATTGTGAATAACTTAGCTATTCTCAGCAATACAATGATCCATGACAATTTCAAAGGACTAATGATGGAAAACGCTATCCACGTCCAGAGAAAGAACTGATGGAGGTTGGTTACAGGTAGAAGCATACTGTTTTTCATTTTATCTATTTTCCAAGGGTTTGTTTTGATCTGTATTTTCTTTCACAATATGACTAATTTGGAAATAGTTTTGCCTGATTGCACATCTATAACCTATATCAAATAGCTTGCCATCTTAGGAAAGAAGGAGGGAAGGTAGGAAGGAATTAGAAAATTTAGAACTAAAAATTTTTTTAAATGTTAAAAATTGTCAAATTGGAAAAACTATTATTTGAAATAAAAAATAATAAAGATGGAGGAGCTAGGGTAGCTAAGGAGACCAGGGATAAACCAAAGACAGTTGCTCAGAACAATGGCAAGTTGGATGTGGGCATCAAGCTTTCTACCTCCTAATCTAAGGTGTCTAGGGAGTCAGACATGGTCAAGGATCATCCCAAATGCAAGGGAAAGAAACTTGACACCTCTGAAGTATTGAAGAAAACTGGGAAAAGTTTTTCATCCAAGCCAGCCAGCAAGAAGTCTAAATAAATTGCAAAGGGCTAATTGGTCCAGGACAGGGTCTTAACAGGGTTCTGATTTGGCTTTGAAATAAATGGACTTTCTTTTCTTTTGAAGAATGAGACAGAGATACTTACTTGATAATAAAATTCTTTTGCATTGCCCTTTAAATACCACATGGATATTTAAGTTCCTCTGGTCGTTGTGGCCATTTTTGACTATTGATGTCTTTGCCCAAGATCTGTCTGAATGGCTAATTTCTCTTCAAAATGCCTCCACACAATCGTACTGCTTACCATTGTAGAGTTCCACCACGAAAGGCAGCATAGACTAGTGGAACAAGGACAAGTTTGGGAATCAGAGGACTGGGCTCAAACCAACCTCTGTCACCTACTTCCTGTGTAGTAAGGTAGTATCCTTGTTTGTGACAATGAAGTTAATACACTGAATAACAGTCAGCATCCAAAAAAAGATCTTGAAAGGCTAGATTATTGGGCTAAACCTAAGATAAAAATCAATAGTTATAAATGTAAAGGCTTACATTTTGACATATAAAAAAATCCACTTGACAAGGAGGAGGTGTGGTTAGACAGCAGTTTGTCTGAAAAAGACATGAGGACCAGTCTAGGTTTGTTTGAAAAGGCTCAGTAGCAGAGCCACGATTAAGAATTCTGTCATCTGAACACATGAATGGGAGGGATATCTTAAAGTATGTCCTTTCCTATGCACAGTTGAGGTAACTTGGAGACCTGTCAACGAGAAGTGAAGATACAGAATCCATTGAATGAGTCAGGGTTTGGGATAGAAAAGACTGTGAATCTATTACCAAACTTAATGGAGAAGAGAGTGACCTGGAGGTTCACAGATGAAAACAAAAAGGAACTAGTTGGAATGGAGTATACTTTAAAGCAGGGGATATACCTTCTGAGTGATGAAAAAAAAGGATCTAAATATGGAATGAGGAGCAAGTCATCTGCCAACAGCATGAGGATTACATTATAGAACACTGGACTTGGAGTCAGTAAGATCTATGTTCAAATTCCACCTTGAACACTTACAGCAGGACTCTGGGCAAGGCAATTAATCTCTCTGTACTTCAGTTTCTTCATGTGTAAAATGAGGGGGGGAGTTGATGATCTCTAAGATCTATTCTAGCCCTAAATGTACTATCCTCTGAATTCCTCCTCCTTGTTCTATGTGTCAGGGCATATGAAAAGAATAGTCATCTTTGGAAATGGTGAAAAGAGATATTGGTGTCACTAAGAGGAAGCTAGTGTTCAGTAATTAGCAGAAGACAGAAAGAATATTAGAGGAAGAGGTCTAGGAAGAAGGAGACATTTGTTAACAATAGAGGAAGGTTAGAGAGGGCACAATGGAAAGAGAAGGTAGAAGAGGATTGGGACTAAGGAGGGCTAGGCTTGAATTTATATTTGTGGAGAGGATATCACTGATATCCAGGATGTGTTATTTTGCTGCTGGTCTGCCACACTGATCCTGGATATCCCAAAATGGTTTGGACCCCCAGACCAGGCAGCACAATCAAAGACAGGACATGGTGATGGTAAGAAGGGCCAAACAAGAAGAGAGTGAAGGTTTCGGGACCTTAGGTAGGTGATGGCCTGCAGATCAGGCAAGGGAGTGAGTTGGACAAGTGTCTGGTTTTCCATCTGTGGGAGCGGGGGTGAAGGGAAGTAATATACCCCATCCCCAGCTTGGTTCATCATCAGGTTAGCCATAAAGCAACACATTTTTCAGCCACAGTATTTCACAAACTATTGACTACTATGTCATTGATGGTTTGGTATTTATTTCAGTGGAAGTAATATCCATGCTGAGGAAATGACAGATCCTTAAAGTATCAAAGGATTGTGTACTTTAAATAGTTCTTTCTTGTAACTCAAAATTCCATGAAATATAGAAAAGAAAAGGAAATAAGCTTTATATTCTGGATGTGCTCCAAATATTTACTCAGAATTTCTAGGGGAAACAGCTGGCATGATTGTTTTGAGTTATTCTAAAATAGGTATTCTATAAATAACAAAATAAGCTCTTTAGGGCAGAAGATATTTGAATGCTAGAAGAGTAACATTTGAAAATTTGGGAGAATAAGAAGCAATGTGGACCTCAAAAGACCTGAATCCGAATCCCAGTCTTCCCACTTATTAGCTTAACCATATGACCTCCGCAAATCATGTTGAGCCACAATTTTGTCATCTGTAAAATGGGTTAATTTTACTATCCACCTCATAGCATGATTAGGTTTTAATGGACCTGTGGTTTTATCAGAATGGGGTCTCCTTTAATCAATGGAAAACACAATTCCTCCACACTTTCTCCTCCTGTGCCAATAACTAGACAGATCACAAAAGACCCTGTTTAAAAGGTGGCACCTGAATCTTGCTTTGAAGGAAGCTAGAGATTCTATGAATGAAAGGGGAAAAGTAAGTGATTACATTACATGAGGGACCACTTATGCAAAGGCATGAACACGGAAGACAGAATGTGGTATACAGGGAAAACTAGCAGTCCTGTTGGAGGAACTGTGTAAATGAAGTAAAACAAGTCTAGAAAAGTGGAAGCCAATTGTGTAGGTTCTTACCTGCCAAAGGGTGGTTTATCTTACACCATGGCAAGCCCAAGTTCTCTTCCCACATGTGAAGATCATCCAACCCAAAACAATGAAGTCTAGAGCCACTATAGAGACCCTGGAGAGGTAAGGCCCACCAGAACAGAAACTTTGTTTGATTGACTGGTGGCTTAGACATGGTTGTTTGCATATTGTTCCACTACTCTCCACCCCTACCTCCATTGGAATAGGAGCTTCTTGAAGGCAGGGACTGTTTTTACCTTCTTTGTATACCCAGCTCCTGGCTTGTAGTAAGTGCTTCATAAATTGCTTTTTAACTTGATTTATTGGGTTAAACAAAATCTTTCATGAATTTAATGTTCTGTAAGTCTACTGGCATAATAGGTAGATTAAATGTCCTTAGACTCTAACATTTTATGATTTAATTTTTTTCATTTTTAAAGGTCCTGAAACATTAGCTTATTCAATTTTCAAGTATCTTTCAAATATTTTAATCAGATAACAAGTTCTATATGTGTTTTGAGCCAGAAGGGAACTTAGAGGCCATCTAGTTCAAATCTCTCATTTTACAAATGGGGAAAATGAAACCCTCAGAGATTCATATGATTTAAGGATCTTTCTCTCCCTCTCCAACTCCTCCCTTTCTTTCTGTGTTTCTCTTTGTCTGTTTCTCCTTTTCTCTGTCTCCATCTCTCCCTCTCTCCTCTCTCTCTCATTTTCTCTTTCTGTCAGAAATCAGAGACTTCACATTCTTCTTAGTACCTTGATATCATCACATTTGATGCTTTTATGTTTTACTAAGAAAAGCATTTGCAGATGTAAATATGTTTAAAATATCTCTACTTCTGATGAAAAAGGATTCTTTTTCCCAAATGTTAATACTTAATAACAATATCAATGAATGTGCCCTCAGAAATTTTTTTCTCATTGATCAGTAGCCAGAAACCTAAAGAAGACCATTTTGGCCCTTTGTTTTCCAGTATTTTCAACCAAACTATAACAAATTATTAACTAGTAAATTGTTTTTCATAAGGGTAAAATGTAATATCCTTCATTGTTAATGTTTATAAGACAACGGTGTCAATGTTAAGGCATGAGTATAGGCAAAGATCCAAGCAGATGCCTTATTTATACTCTTGTCTAACAGATTTTAGTTTCTACCAATTCTGGTTTTATTTTCTCTGGTTTCATTTGCTTCAACAGCTACCAGCAGTAACAAGGGAAAACCACTTCTTAACAATGACAGAGGGGAAAAGAATTTTAAAGATTTATAACATCATAAGGATCTTATAAGGGACCTTTAAAGGACCTTAAAATTAATTAAACTTCTGTTTGATTCCAGACTCTCCTATCTCTAGCCTGCTTTGTTTGACTCCGACTCCCCATAGATTAAAGACTGGTTCTGGTCCAGTTAATTTGCCTAACCTGTGGTAGAGCCTTCTGAACCCATGTTGGACTGATCAGCCACAGCCAAACACACCGTTCCCTGACCCTCACATCAAGCTGTCATTAGTTTTTTCAAAAGTGAAGGATGAACTACTACCATACTAGCTCATGAGCTTCCACTAGTGTGTTCCCCATTAACAATTAGAATTGATTAATTCTAGCAAAAAGCATTTACTTGAATTAACAGAAATTATTGAACACTCTCCCCTTCACTCCCCACCCATACACCTGAGCTGGACAAATATGTGCAATGGCTATGAGAAGAGTGGGCTCAACCTTAAAGTGCAAATGGTGGAAAGGTAGAATACACTTGGAACAAAGGCAAATCACAATTATTGATATTACAGTGCTGCAAGTCCCTTCTCTTTTACAGAGTATTCATGCTCAGTTCCTAAGTTCTGCTGCTCTCCACAACTCAATTCTTCATTGCCCAAGGTTCCACACATAAAAGCTGCTTCCATCTTTAGGTGGCTGTCTGTCTAAATCCATGTCTGGATAGTATATCCCTGCTAATTCAATTTTGCCTTGAGTTCTCTCTGACCAATGACCCTTCAATTACAGAGGGCAATTACAGACCTAGATGTCTCAAGCTCCACTGCTAGAAACCAAGACAAACTAAAGACAGAAATTTTCTTTTCTCCCTCTACTTTCAGTGATCTCACTCAGTGACTAAGCTCCCCAGACTCTAGCTATTTAAAGAGTCCAGAGGCATGGCTAATTTATTTTTTTAAGGCAATGAAGTTGTTCTTTCTTCACTCAGTCTGAGAGGTGTTCATACCTGACAAAGGGATCAGGGTTTAAATGCATCTCATTTACACATTAAAATCTCATTATGTGTGACAACGTTCTGTGACTACATCAGAAGAACTGGATAGGAAATCACATTCCTCCTCTTTTATAGGTGATTTTCCCAATTAAATACCTATGCCCTTTTGAAAAAGAGACAATGGATTTAATAAAAGGAGATATTTATTATGAAGGCTGTTGAGATCATGTCTAATCAATTGAACTTAGGCTAAGACAATTAGGTGAAACTACTAGATGTGAAACTATTGTTTGGTTCACTTTGCCCAGGGATATTTTTACAGAGTACTGAACTAGGGTAATATCCATGTAAATAGAAAGGAATGAATAGAAGTGAGAGATGTTGCAGAGAAGAGGTATAAAATTCCAAATTAAATCAGATTAATGTAAAAATCAGATTAAACCAGAGTAGAGACTTCTTCTAAGTCTCTGTTGTTCTTCAGACATTTTCAGTTATATCTGATGCTTCATGACCCTATTTGGGGTTTTCTTGGCAAAGATACTTCCTATTCCACCTCATTTTACAGATGAGGAAATTGAGACAAATAGGGTTAAGTGATTTTCCAAGGTCACACAGCTAGTAAGGTTTAAATTGAAGGCAAGTTTGAATTCAGGAAGATGAGTCTTCCTGACTCGAGACTTAGCACTCTATCCATGGTGCCACCTAGCTGCCCATTTTTGGCAGTTACCTCAAAAAATAATCAATTAATAAATTATTAATTAATTTAATTAAACAATCCCTCCAAAATGACATTGCACAGTTATTCAACTGCTTAACAGGATAACATCTCACCTAACTGACTAGATTCTAAACTGTAACAAATCAGTAGTAGCTTTCTATAGTAAAATAACTGAATCTCAGAGTTATTGTTGTTGTAGTTTGTCTTTTGTTATCAAAGAAGACCATGACATCAGGAAGATGCAACCATGACATGCAAATAAATGGAATTAAGTGAGGGAGGGCTGTGCAAAGTCACCAGCCTCACTTTTTCTTCTAGAGCCATCTGGGTCCAGTGGCAAGATATTGATCAGGATGACTGGATATGGTCCTTGAAACTCAGAATTGATAGAAACCTCAAAGATCATCGATTTCAGCCCAAAAGAATTCCCTCTACAGCACCCTCAATTTGGAAATATCTAGTCTTTGTCTTAAGATCTCCAAGGAAAAAGAGTTTATTATCTCCCAAGGAAATCAGTTTCAATCTGAGTCTGGATTGAGACTGTATACAATTGGGTAGCTAAATTCTAGGGAAGAGTCTATGGGATAGAACAATGTTGTCATCCTCAAATAGAAACTGGACCTGCTAAATTGTACATAAGGATGCCTGGAGACATGTTGATTTGTAAAATCACATATTAAAATTAAAAAATCAATAAACATTTACTAAGTACCTATTATGTACCACACATCATGTTAAGCCCTGGCTTATCTATGTTCTATAGTATTTTTATTTTTTTAAATATTTCCTAATTGCATTTTAATCTGGTTTAATCTGATTTTTACATTAATCTGATTTAATTTGGAATTTGATACCTCTTTTCTACAACATCTGTCACTTCTATTCATTCCTTTCTACTTAAATGGCCATCACCCTAGTTCAGACGTTTATCAACTCTCTTTGTTTTATTTCAGTAGCCTCTGAGGTGGTCTCTATGCTTCTGTAACTTTAAGCACCCTGACATATTCAGGAGGTCCTACTGTACAGGTTCTTAGATCTGCTTTTCTAAAAGGAAAGCAACTTTTGAGGGGGTCAACAATGACTTTAATCAAGCACATGTATCAATCACTTAGTTCAGGGGGAAAAGTCAGCACCCTGAACTTAAGAGAAAATGCAGAGAAATACAAATCAACAGATATGGGCTCCAACTGTCTGACATAAGCAATAAATACATCATAAATCAATAGACAGATCCAGCTGTCTGACCATTACATGCATACATAGTTACCAGAGAGAAGCACCAACATCTGGGTTTTCAAAGCCAGAGGGCTCCTTAACAGCTTCCAAGAGTCTCATCTGGTCAAACAAATACTTCCAAAGAGTAAGTCCTAAAGTAAAACCTCACCCTCAGAGCATTTATACATTTTTTTGGGTCAGAGGGCATCACACTCATTAGAAACTTAACAAAAGGTGCAGGCCTTCCTACAAATCTTCCCAGGCCCATTAATGGGTGAGGAAGTTCTTCTTTAATCACATTATTCAATCAGGCACTTGATCATACTAAAACAAAAACAGCAAAAGATCCTACTTTGCTTGCCATCACAGCTTTCTGTCTCTCCCCTCTCCAATCCATCTTCCGTACAACTGCTAAAACAATCTTCCTAAAGCAAAGCTCTAGCAACATCATTCCTCTACTTAAAAAATCTTTAATTCCCACCTGACTCTAGGATAAAATAAACTTCTTCAGTATGACATTTATAGCCTTCAACCATCTGCCTCTAACATATCTTTTTTTTCTTTTTCTTTTTGGTTAAGAAGTTGAATTTATTAAACATTTAATTGATTTCAAAATTCAGGTTCAGAAGGGCATCTCACCAGAAAATTTCTTAGTTCATTCAGAAGCAGAACATTGAGAAAAATCTCTTCTGTGATTTACATAGAGCAAAAAGTTCACCCATTCATATTTCTGGATTTTCTAAATTTCTAAATTTTATTTTCAATTCTAAATTCTCCCCCTCATACCACTCCCTCCTACTCCCATTGAGAAGGGAAGAAGTATGATAGCCATCATACAGATGAAGTCATTTAAAATATGTTTCCATATTAGTCATGTTGTAAGGGAGAAAGCAAAAGAAATAAAGACAGAAAAAAATATGCTTTAATCTGTACTGAAAGTCCACCAGTTTTCTCTGAGGATATGGATAGCATTTTTCATCATGAGTCTTTTGGAATTCTCATGGATGTTGTATTGATAGGAGTTGCTAAGTCTTTCCCAGTTGATTATTATAATATTGTTTTTATTGTGTACATTATTCTTCTGGTTCTGCTCACTTCATTTTGTATCAGTTCTTCCAAGTCTTCCTAGGATTTTCTGAGACTGTCCCCTTTGTCACTTCTTACAGCAGAACAGCATTTTATCACATTCATATACCATAACTTGTTCTGCCATTCATATATATATATATATATTTGTATATATCAGTCCTTTTTCCTTTTTCTTTGACCTCCTGGAGGTCTAGAGCCAGGTAAAGGTATGTCAAAGAGCTTTCAAAGTTTTATAGCCCTTTGGGCATTGTTCCAAATTGCTCTACAGAATGATTGCACTAGTTCGCAACTCCATTAAAAGTGCATTAGTGTCCCTATTTTTCCATATCCCCTCCAGCATATGTCATTTTCCTTTTCTACCATCTTAGCCAATCTGATAGGTATGAATTAGTACCTTAGAGTTATTTTAATTGACATTTCTCTAATTATAGTTATTTAGAGTCTTTTATCATATCCTTTGATTACTTATCAATTGACTGGTATGGCACTGAATAAAGAAACTAATTTAGGAAGTATTATCATTCTTATTATATTGGTTCAGCCTAAAGATGAGCAATTAATATTTCTCCAATTGTTTAAATCTGTCTTTATTGCTGGGACAGGTAGGTAGCTCTGTGCATAAAACACTGGCCCTGGAATCAGGGGGACCTAAGTTCAAATTCAGCGTGACTCTTACTAGATGTGGGCAAGTTACATAACCCTGTGTGCCTCAGTTTCTTATCTGTAAAATGAGCCAGAAAAGGAAATGGCAAACTATTTCTGTATCTTTGCCAAGAGAACCCCAAATGGGGTATCAAGGAATCAGACATGACTGAAATAACTGAAGAACAACAAATCTTTATTTGTGTGATAAGTGTTTTATAGTTATGTTCATATTTAAGACATTTCCTTGTGTCTTGGTGGGTAGACTCCCAAGTATTTTATACTGTATGTAGTTATTTTAAATGAAGGTTTCCTTTCTAACTCTTTCTACTGCGTTTTGTTGGTAAAATATAAAAATGCTGATTGTTTGTGTGGGCTTATTTTATATCCTGTAACTTTGTTTAAGTTATTCATTGTTTCTACTAGTTTATTAATTGATTCTCTAGGGTTCAATAATATACTATCATATCATCTGCAAAAAGTGATTGTTTCCTCATTGCCTATACTTACTTCAATATCTTTCTTGTCTTATTGATATAACTAGTATTTCTAGTACAATATTGAACAATAAAGGTGATGATGGACATTCTTATTTCACCTGTAATCTTACTGGGAAGGTTTCTAGTTTATCTCCATTACAGATAATGCTTGCTCTTGGTTTTAGATAGACACTCTTCATCATTTTAAGGGAAACTCCATTGACTTCTATACTTTCTAGTGTCCTAAATAGGAATGAGTGTTTTATTTTGTCAAAAACTTTTTTCTTCATCTAATGACATAATCATGTGATTTTTGTTGTTTTGGTTATTGATGTGGACCTGTTGTTGGCCAGTCAATGACAGTCACATTGATTTGGGTTTGAGACAAGGTTCTTAAGAAAGAAATCTAGTCAATAAGCCCTAAGATATATTGTGAGGTTTCAGTCATCAAAATTTACATTCCTTTGGGCAGAGTACCCATAAGCAAGAGTATGATATCCTATGTGGACAGAGGGAAAGGAAGGAGGGAAAGAAGAGAGAGAAGGGAGGAAGAGAGGAAGGAGGAGAAGAAAGGAAGGAAGGAAGGAAGGATGGAAGGAAGGAAGGAAAGAAGGAAGGAAGGAGAGAAGAAATAACTGCATTGACCAACTGGAACTGTCCAGTTGGGTCCCAGATGAGACAGCTCCTACTACTCATAGGTTGTTGTTTGTTCATGGTTCTGGAAAGGAAGTATGATATTTGGAAGGTGATGCCATGACTTGCAAGTGAATTGAATTTAAAAGCGCCTTTACAGCTCAGAGTGAAAATAAACAGTAATTGTTTCTGTTTTTGAAAGAAACCCTGAGGGTCTTCCCCTCTCAGATTGATTTTTTTTTTAACTATGTGAAAGAGGTCATTTTCTGTCTCATTTCTTACCTAGTCTTAATCACTGAATGGACATTGCCTTAATCAAACTGAGACCTAGAAAAGATCTTAACTTAAAAAGGCCAAAGTCTCCCACTGCATTTGGGACCATCTCTAGTTGTCCTGATCTATATCTTGTCACTGGACTCAGATGGCTCCAGAGGAGAAAGTGAGGCTGGTGACTTTGCACAGCCCTGCTTCACTTAAATCTAATTCACTTGCAAGTTATGGCATCACCTTCCTGATGCCATGGTCCTCTTCAAGAACAAAGGACAAACAACAACAGTGTTAATATTGTCAATTCTGATGCTGAACCAGCCTGCATTCCTGGTATAAATCTCACTTAGTCACAGTGTATGATCTTTGTGAAATATCTTTGTGATCCTTGCTAATATTTTTACTTAAAATTGATATCTTTAATTTCATATATATTCAATTCCAACAACTTTTTGTTTTTGTTTTTTGCTCTCCCTTGTTCAGGTATTTTTGTGCCATAGAAAGAATTTGGTAGGATTCCTTTACTTATCTTTCAAACAGCTTATATACTTATTAGGACTTATACACTTATCAGTTCCAGTTGGGCAATGCAAATAGTTTGTATACTTATTTTTCAAATAGTTTACATAACATTGGAACTAATTGTTCTCTAAATGTTTGGTAAAGTTTGCTAATAAATCCATCTGATCCTGGATGTCTTTTTCTTAAGGAGTTCATTTGTAACATATTTTTCAATCATATTATTCTCTCCCTACACTCACTTAACATTCCAATTAAACTAGAGTGCTGGCTATTTTGCAGATTTGAAATGCCATCTCCTACCTCCATGCACAAGCCTCCCTCTGTGTTTGAAATACCCTTTCCTCAACCTACCTCTTGGGATTCTTAATGTCTATCAGATCTCTGTTCAGATATGACCTCCTCTGTAATGCCTCCTCTGAATCTTTCAGTTGTTAATTGTATTGCTTTCTTCAAATTGCCTTATATTTATTTATTTGAATATGTCATATCCCTCTACACCCTCAGTAAAATGTAAGTTGCTTGAGGATAAGGATTCTTATGCTTTTATCTTAGTGTTCTGAATACTTTCTCATATAGCATTCAATTTAACAAATGTTTAAGTGCCTACTAACTGGAAGACACTGTGCTAGATGCTGGAGATAAAAAGGTTAAAAAGTGAAAGAATACCATCATTGAATACAAAGAATAGAAAGGCTCCATATAACCCAAAATATTTATGTCAGCCCTTTTCTGTAGTAGAAAAGAATTGGAAGCAAAGTGGATGCCCATCAATGAAGAATAGCTAAACAAACTGGGATCTATGAACATAATGGAATTATTGTGCAATAATAAATGTTAAATATGATTAACACAGAGAAGTACGGAAAAATTTACATGAACTGATGCAGAAGGAAATAAATAGATTCAGGAAAACAATACAATGATTACAATGTTGAAAATAGAAAGAGAAAACACAAAACAATTGAAATTGAATGTTGCAAAATTACAAAGAACAAGTATGGCCCCAAAGGAGAGATATAAAAATACAGTCCTTCCACTCTTTTGCAGCAATGAGAGGGTCATAGTAAGGTACACAGCATATCTTTTCAACTTTTTTATTGATTAATTGATTTGACTGTTTTTTCCTCTTCTCTTTTAAAAAATATTCTGTGTTATATGGGCTGCCTCTCTAGGACAAGGGAGGGACACCTATACAGGGGAAATTTAGGCAATAAAAAAAACGACATCAATAAAATTTGCTTTTTAGAAAAGAAAATGGGTACATGACCTAGGTATAAAGACTGATACTATAAACAAAATAGGGGAGCAAGGAATAGTGTATTTGTCAGATTTATGAAGAATGGAGAAATTTTTGACTAAACAAGAGATAGAAAACATTATAAAGCGTTAAATGGATAATTTTGAATACATTAAATTGAAAAGTTTTTGCACAAACAAACCCAATGCAACCAAGATGAGGAGGGAAGCAGAAAACTGGAAAAGAATCTTTGCAATTAATGTCTGTGATAAAGGTCTCATTTCTAAAATATATAGAGAACTGAGTCAAATGTACAAGAATACAAGTCATTCCCCCATTGATAAATAGTCAAAGGACATGAACAGGCAGTTTTCAGAGGAAGAAATTAAAGTTATCTATGGTCATATAAAAAAAAAGCTCTAAATCACTATTGATTAAGGAGATGCAAATCAAAACAACTCTGAGGTACCACATCACATCTATCAGATTGGCTGACATGACAAAAGAGGAAGATGATAAATGTTGGAGAAGATGTGGGAGAGTTGGAACACTAATTCATCGTTGGTGGAGCTGTGAGCTGATCCAGCCACTCTGGAGAGCAATTTGGAACTATGTCCAAAGGTCTACAAAAATGTGCGTACCCTTTGACCCAGCAATATCACTTATAGGACTGTATCCCAAAGAGATCATAAAAATGGGAAAGGGTCACACATGTAGAAAAATATTTATAGCAGCTCTCTCTGTGGTGGCCAAAAACTGGAAATCAAGGAGATGCCCATCAATTGGGGAATGACTGAATACATTGTGGTATATGAATGTAATGGAATACTATTGTGCTATAAGAAATGATGAACAGGAAGACTTCAGAGAGGCCTGGAAAGACTTATATGAATTGATTCTGAGTGAAAGGAGCAGAACCAGGAGAACTTTGTACACAGCAACAACCACAGCGTGAGAGGAATTTTTCTGATGGGCTTAGTCCTTCATAGCAATGCAAAGACCTAAAAAATTCCCAGTGGACTCTTGAGGCAAAATGCCTTCCACATCCAGAGAAAGAGCTATGGAACTGGACTTCAGAATGAAGCTGACCATTTTCCTTTGCTTTATGTTTTGTTTTGTTTTGTGGTTTCTCCCATTCATTTCAATTCTTCTATTCAACATAACTATGGTGAAATTGTGTTTAATAGGAATATATGTGTAGAACCTATATAAGATTGCAAGCCATCTTGGGAAGGAAGTGGGAAGGGAGGGGGGAAAGAAGAGGAGGGAGGGCAAAAAAATCTAAGATATATGGAAGTGATTATAGAACACTGAAAATAAATAAAATAATAATTTTTAAAAAATGAAAGAAAGAAAATGAATGTTGCAAAATTACAAAGACCTAGCTTGGTGCCAAGAAGAGAAATGAGATGACACCTCTCTTCACTCCTTTGAAGAGATGGGAGTATGGAACGTTAGATATATTGTTAGATTTTCTTCTTTATATTAAAGAGTTTTGCTGATTTTTCTCTCTTTTTTTTTTTTTTAAAAAAAATGCTTTGTTATATGGGGTAGCTCTCTGGAAAGAGAAGGGAAGTGTTTCAGGGGGCAGATTTAGGCAATGTAAAAGTATATTAATAAAAATGCATTTTTATTGTTTTAAGAAAGGCATCCCTAGTCCTGAGTTAGCATTCTTAGAACTACCCATATAATTGATATATAACTGACCTTAGACTGAAATTCCGGGTTTTTAGCAAAGAAAGTGAAACAGCTATCCACACCTTCACTGAGGTGAGAACAAGTTAAATTGGGGTTTAAAAGCCAGCAGGAAGAACTAAAAAGAATTTCTAGATTAACATCAGTTGTCATTTCTGTTGTTTAATACTTGAATTGAGTTATTACTACTAGACCTTCTCAAAAGAAGGTGGATTAATATTTCTTATGGGAAATTTAATTGTGGTTCTTTCTGGAGCCTGGGGGGTGGATTAACTTAGGTTCTGTGCATTCCAATAATAACAAGATTTTAAATATAAAGACCTAGAGAGAATTTCTATTTAAAAAAAAAGAATGAGACATTATTATCCAACTGAGCATTTATATTCTATTTGTTAAATATTTCACACTTCTGGAATCAGGAGCTTCAGTTTGCTGGCTAGTTGGAAGAACAGATTACATCTTCACAGTTTCATCGCACCTTAATTTTCCAGATTCGAGTCATATTGCATCCATCCTTCCCCAAACTTCACGGGATCTGTGATTTCCCAGAAGAGGAGGTTCCTTTAATCAGTTCAGATCAGAGCCAATCCATGGCTCCTCAACCAGATCCTGGTCTACCAATCAAGCATAAGGTCAAAGGTTTAGAGTTAGGAGATATCTTAGAGAACATGGATCCAACACCCTCATTTTATAGGTGAAGAAATAGTTGGCTAAGATTACTTAGCTAGTAAGTGTGAGCAGGAATTTGAGTTCAGATCTTTCTGTCTCCGGATCCAGTGCACTCTGAACAGTGCTCCGTATTGATTCAATCAGCAAGAAGCATTTATTAAATACCTATTCCATACTACTATAGACACATGGGGATGCAAAGACAAAAGTGATAGTCATTGGTCTTAAGGAGCTTATGTTCTACTGGAGGAAAAGATAAGGTAACTTTGAAGGGTGCAGCTCTAGCATCTGGGAGGGAATTAGAAAAAAAAACTCCTACAGGAGGTAATTGAGTTGATTTTTAAAGGAAATTAGAGATTGTAAGAGGCAGAGAGACTGTATTCCAGGCATGGGATACAACCTTTACAAAGGAATGAAGATGGGGGATAAAATATAGCATATAAAATACAACAAGAAGACTCATTTAACTAGATTGTAATTAATGAAGGAAAGGGAGAAATATATAATAAAGCTGGAATGGTAGGTTGGAAACAAATGGTGAAAGGCTATAAAAGTCAAACAGGAGTTTGTATTTTAGAGAAGGCAAAATCTCTTAATCTCTTTTGTGTATCAAGTATGCCCTTGCTTCTGGCTAAGCCTATGTTTTATGTGTTTGTTCTTCGTTGCTGAAGAAGACCATGCCATCAGAGAAATGACAACATGATTTGCACTTGACTTTGTTTTGAGTGAGGGAGGGCTGTGCAGGTCACCAGCCTCACTTCTCCTCCAGAACCATCTGAATCCAGTGACCAGATATTCATCAGGATGACTGGAGATGATCCAGGATGAGGCAATTGGGGTTAAGTGACTTGCCCAAGGTCACACAGCCAGTCAGGTGTCAAGTGTCTGAGGTGAGATTTGAACTCAGGTCCTCCTGACTCCTGCACTAGTGCTCTGTCCACTCCACCACCTAGCTGCCCTGAAGCCTATATATCCTTCTCAGAATAATGCTTATTGCTTCCATTCATAATTGAAAGAAATGCTAAATTTCAGTTGGAAGTTAATGAAAATAACAATGAGTTTTTTCCCCCATCCAAGTCTGCAGATCCTCTGAAATCCACTTTAGCTAGGTGTCCCCACAAATTCATCTCTGGGTGGGGGCTGGGGGGAGGGTTCCCTCAGGACCACTGACAATGCTAGGGTGTGGCCAGGAGCATGGCTGTCAGGCTTTTGGTTACTTGACTGCTTGGCCACCTCTACTCTTTTGCTCGCATCTTGACAAGAGATCTCTCAGCTTATTTAGTGATTTTTCCTGAAACTGACCAACTGAGGGTACCCAGTTCCCAGAAATGACAACATAAGGCCAACTGGTGTCTTTGTCCCATGATCCCAGGGGTTCAACGATTTACAGAAAATTGGTACTTGGAAAGCTAATTCATGCATGAACTTTATTACTACATAGCATAGCAAGCAGACAAAAACAAAAGTATACACACATGTTATTTAACAAGACAGGCAATAGAGATTTGACCATATACAGGGACAGAGTCACTCACATGAGGAAGATGTGTACAGTGCAAAATCTCAGTGGGAGTACACACTCAGAGTGGGGTCCAAGCAGTGAAACTTTATATCTTAAAGATAAGCTTGGTTGAAAACAAGTAATAGATGCTAAATATGGGAGAGGACTTACCTAATCAGACCCATATGTGGTAGAGAAATTCCCTGGGTCATTTTATTAATACCTCAGTAGATTAAAGGGGTTTCCTAATTAGAATCAAAAATTGGGAGAGGGTCAAATGAGTGTTGGCACAAACCCACTTTGGACACCTGGGACACTTGTTCAATCAGGAGCTGTGACTATTCACATGTTTGACATAGGGTCATAAGTCAGGACAGTGGAAAAATACAGGTTATCTGTCATTGCTTATATGTTTATGATCATTAGGACTATTTAGCTTAAGTGACTGCATATTGGAGTCTTACCACTTATACTATAACATCAAACAATATATTTCAAAAAAATCACTATTATCACATATATTCCAAAACCCACATAGATCTGTGAACTGACCCAGAAATAATTGAAACTAAAGTCCATTTTCTTCCATAAAATTTTCATGGAGAATCCAGCCAACTTCCTAAAGGTCTTCCTCAATATTTCTTGAATACTGGTGGAGGACTGGGGCTACCTGCTATTCTTCACTCTCACCAAACTCTTCCTTTTCCACTTGTACATTTCCTTAATGATACTCCTTACACAACTTCTTAAAAGTAGGTCATCTGAGCTGTGAATGACAGCTATTCTCAGCATTACAATGATCTAAGACAATGCTAAAGGACTTAAGATGAAAAATGCTATCCACTTCCAGAGAAAGAAAGGATGGTGTCTGAATGCAGATCAAAACAAACCTTTTCTTACTTTATTTTTGGGAGTTTGTTGGGTTTTGTGTTTTTTTGGTGTATGTTTTCTTTCATAACATGACTAACATAGAAATGTGTTTTACATGACTCTACATGTACAACTCGTATCAAATTGCTTGCCTTCTCAACTGAGGGGATAAGAGGGAAAGAGGCAGAGAATTTGGAACTCAAAATTTTTAAAAATGAATGTCAAAAATTATTTTTACATTTAACTGGGAAAAAAAATTTTAAAGTAGGTCATCACTGCAAATATGTTGTTGTTATTTGTCCTTTGTTCTTGAAAAGGAGTAGGACATGAAGGAGCTGAAGCCATGACTTGCAAGTGAATGGGATTTATGTGAGGCAGGGCTGTGAAAAGTCACTAGTCTCACTTTCTCCTCCAGAGTCATCTGGATCCAGTGGCAAGATATAGATCAGCATGACTGAAGATGGCTCTGGATGCAGTGGGAGACCTTGACCTTTTTAAGGTAAGGTTTTTAACAGGTCTCAGTTTGACTGAAGCAATGCTCAATCAATGATTAAGGCTAGGTAAGAAATGAGGCAGGGAATGGCATCTTTACCTACTCTAAAAAAAAAAAAATCAATCTGGAAGGGGAAGACCCTCAGGGTTTTTAACCAAAACAGAAACAATCACTATTTACATACACTGTAAGCCAATCAGGGCCCAAACACTACAGCCTATTTGCATTTACCATTTTGGTTACTCAAAACTGATTCTGCAGACATTGTAGTATTTCAGAATTTGCAGATATACAATATTGTCAGTCTTAGAAACCCTCCATCCTAAGGTCCTCCTCTTCTCATTTGTAAGTCCTTCTCTGAGATGACCAATTTGAGTAGGACCCAAGCCATGCTTCAGCTTATTTTCATCTCCTCCTAACCTGCTGAATGGCTCCCTTCTTTTTCCCCTCTTTGGAGCCCCGTATGTGTTGTCTTCCCCAATTAGAATGTAAGCTCCTTGAAAGTAAACAACTATCTTGCTGCTTTTATTTATATCTCCAGGGCATAGCATGGTGTTTAGAACATAGTAAGAGCTTAATAATAACTCTTCTTTGTGGCTAAGCTTTATCATTTTGCAGCACTCAGTTTGAATGATTTTGTTTTCAGTGTTCTTCCCATTTGCATTGTTAAAGTCACTGTGTCTTATTTTCCTGATTCTGCTTACTTCTAAGTTTGCCTGTCTTCACATCAATTCATATGCCTTCCCATGCTTCTCTGTATCCAACATATTTGAGGTACAATTTAAGCACGACCTTCTACATAAAGCCATTCCTCATTCCCTCAATTCCTAGTGTCCTCCCTCCTAAACCACCTTATATTTAACCATTTTGTATTTCTTCTCTTTAGGTTTATTATATAAATATAGCTGCTGTGTGTGCAGGGGTGTCTTCCCCTTTAGAGCAGTCCTGCACAACTTGTGGTCCTCAGGCCACTTATAGCACACCAAAGGATTTTAGGCAGCAGGCAAAAAATGTCGAGGAAAACATCTTCTACATCCCGTGAAAAATGTCCATTTTTAGAGGACTGCTCAAAATCTTTCAGCATGACCACATTTTGTTGGCCCTCAGACAGCAGGTTGTACAGACTTACTTTAGAGCATAGGCTCCTTCAGAGTAAGGATGATTCATTCGTTGTATCTGTATCCCCAGCACCTATTACCACATTTGGCACATAGCAGGCACTTAATAAATTCTTGTTGATTATTGATTGATTGATTTGTCATTGTTTCATCCCAGTAATATTCCATTATATGCAGGTACCACTAGCTTAGCTATTTTCCAATCAAAAGGCATCTACTTTGCTTCCATTTCTTTGCTACTATAAGAAGAGTTTCTATAAATATTTTGGTATGTATGGGGCCTTTCTTTTAGAGGTCATTGATATCCTTGGGGCATACACCCAGCAGTGTAATCTCTTCTGTCAAAGAAAATGCACATTTTAGTTACTTTCTTCAAATAATTCAAAATTGCTTTTTAGAATTCACAGCTCCAGACACAGTGTAGTTTTTATTCTCACTGGCAGATTCTACACTTTATAAAGGAGCAATGGTTAGGAAAGAGAGTTCTCATCTAGGCAGTCACAGAGCCATAGGACAGTAATTATCGACCCTTTGTAGCTTTGTTTTGATTATTTGATATGATTTGCTTATTTGATGTTTTGATTCAGTAGTATTTCGATTATTATTCCCCATGAAGGTACAAGAACTAGAGATGAAACTGAGAAGGAGGGTCGTAGATGCCTCTAAAAGGTAGATGATCAGATGGCTGGCCTGGGTAGATCTTGAGGTCCTCCTCGTGGATGGCTAGATGACATGTAAAGCATCAAAAAGGTGGACTAGACATAGTGAATTACGTGGGCTTTCATTTTCTCATCCTTCAATTGGAACACCCAAACCCCCTATCACACAATTCTAGAGTTAAAGGTATTAAGTGAAAGTTGGGGTTTATATATGTGAGGGGTAAGGGGAAAGGTTGTAAGAATGGTCTTAAGATAGGAGTGCTGGATGAAAAACCATGATTCCAGAGGACTAATGATGAAACATACTTCCCACCTCCTGACAGAGAGGCAATGGCTTCAAGGCACAGAATGAGACACATATTTTGGACAATGGCTGAAATGAGAATTTGCTTTGCTTGATTATGCATATTTGTTAAAAAGGTTCAATGGTGAGGGAGGGTGATAGAAGAGAGAAACAATCCAAGGCTTGATAGCTGCGTGACCTTGGACAAGTCACATAAGCTCTCCAAGTCTTAGTTTTGTAAACTATGAAAGGGGGAAAATAATACTTGTACTACCTATCTTACACTGTCCTTAAGAGGAAAGCGCTTTATAAATCATAAAATGTGAGTCAATGTTGAGAACCAAATGTTAAAGTCCTCTGCTAAGCTCTAAGGAAATAAAAATGAAAACTAGACCACAAAAAAGTTCACCATATGAAAGGCAAAAGAGTACATGTACACAAATAATTGCACTACAAACTAGAATGTAATCATGTACATAGCAGAGGTCAGAGTCAAAAGTGATTAGAGGAGAGAGGGTCCCCTTTATTTTGAGAATATCAGAGAAGGTTTCATGGAGGAAATGGCACTTGTTCTATGCCTTAAAAGAAAAGGAGGATCCCAGTAACCTTAGACATTCTCTTAGATGGCCATTATTTCCCCATTCCTTCTTACTGGATCATCATCCATGTTCTGCATTGTTTGTGCAGATGTAAAACAGGGCTCTCTCCTGAGCTACCTTCCTTCTTTTTTCTCTGTGGATGCTTTCTCTTGGTGAACTCATCAACTACCATGGATTCAAAGATCATCTCTATGCATATGACTACCAGCTCTATACATCTCCTGAGGTCCTCTCCCTTATTAACACCAACCTGTCAAATATGATTTCCTAGATGTCCTGTAGTCATCTCAAATTCAACACATCTGTAATGCAAATTAAAGATCTTTCCCCCACCATTAATAGGTCTCAGGTGGAGTCCATTAAGAGAAGTTTGATTAGTGAAGGTTTGTTTTGTAGAAAGGATCACACCTTTTGTTAATTAATGAGGCACTGGGTCATGAGGGTTGTGGTACCCTCTAGTTCTGAAAAGTGTATATATATTTTGAAGTGAGATTTTGCTTTGGGGGCTTACTCTTTGGAAGAATGCTCATGTGATATGACCAGATGAAACTCTGGGTAGCTGTTAAGGAGTCACCTCCCCCTTTGAAAACCCAGATGTTGGTGCTCCTCTCTCTGGTAACTATGTATATTTTGCTTATTATGATCAGACAGGAGCCCTGTCTGTTGGTCTTTATTTCTCTGCTGGTATATGTGATTAAAGAAGATTGTTAACCCCTCAAAAGTTGATTTCCTTTTAGAAAAGCAGATCAAAGAACCTGTGTTAGCAGGTCATCCTGGGCATACTAGGGTGCTTGCTGCTACATATGGCACAGTAGGTCAGGATCTGCAAATTAAAAGGAAAGCATGGGGGCTGGAATATTTGTTCACTGTTTCCTAGTTGTAGTGGCTATGATTCAGTGGATCCCCAAGAGCTCTCTGAGACTGTATTGTATGCAGAACCCAAGCAAGAGAGCTGAGATCTTGGAATGGAGTCATGGAGCAGGAGCAGAGAACTGCCTGAATGATGACCTTGGTGAGGTGAGAGCAAAAACAGAGAGCTGCCTACATTGGGATTCAGGCAGAAACCAGAAGTGACTGGCTCCTGTGGAAGGAGGAAGAACCCTGGAGTTTGGAATTCAGCTCCAGGGCAAGATAAAGCCTTTGTGGCAAGACAGGAGCTCTGAGTATGTTTTTCTTTTGCTGCATTCCCCTGGAATGGTTTAGACCAGGGGGTGGAGTTGTCTATGGTGGGTGGGGGGAAGTGCCCACCCTGCTGGCTTTGTTGCCTAGCCACACTTCAGGACTTGGAATCAGGGGCTGCAGCAGTATGAAGACTGACACTTGGCCTTAGGGCCTGCACCTGAGAGTGCCAGGAGGAAGCCTATAATAGCAGTTTGGGGAGAAGGACACACTCCCAAGAAAGACTTTATTTGAGCATTTTTGTGTTTTGGATTGAAGAAGGAGGAGTTAATTGCTCACTCCCCAAGGACTGACCCCCAAAGAATAATGTTATATTATGTTATGTTTATACCTTTGTGTTTGTTTAAGGCTGTGTGGCTACTCTGGTAATGAGTTGTTATGTTATGTATTTTGTAAATGTGAAGATCATGATGTGCTTATTTTGTGGGAATTATGTTGTATTTACTTAAGAAATGTTAATGCTTATTGAGATACAAGTTACCCATGTAATGAACTTGAAAGATCTTGGGGCCAAATGTAATGCCTCAAATTAAAGTTAAAGAACTTCCCCTGATCATTAATAGGCTTTGGTTGGAGCCCATTAATGGAAACTTGATTAGGGGAGGCTTGTTTTGTTTGAAGGCCCACACCTTTTGTTAATTAATGAGGCACTGGGTCATGAGGGTCATGGTGCCCTCTGGTTCTGAAAAGTGTCTATATACTCTGAGGTGAGGTTTTGCTTTGGGGGTTTACTCTTTGGAAGAAGGCTTGTGTGTTGATGAGACTCCGGGTAGCTGTTAAAGATCTCCCCTCCCCCCTTGAAAACCCAGATGTTGGTGCTTCTCTCTCTGGTAACTATGTATGAATTGCTTATGGTCAGACAGTTAGGAGCCCTGTCTGTTGGTCTTTATTTTTCTGCTTGTATTTTCTCTGTTGGTATATGTGATTAAAGAAGATTGCTAACTCTTCAAAAGTTGCTTTTCTTTTAGAAAAGCAGATTAAAGATCCTGTGCTAGCAAGTCATCCTGGGCATACTAGGGTGCTTGCTGCTACAACATCCAAAGCAAAACCATATCCTCTTCTAAGATCCAACATCTTTCCAGTCAACCTCAAGTCATCCCTAGTACTTACTTCACTTCCCCTCATCCCACCATATCTAATCAGTTGCCAGGTCTTGTTGATTCTGCTTACACAATATTTCTCACATTTATCCTCTTCTCTCTACTCAAACCAGGGCTAGGGATGCAAATTTATAAAAAGAAACAGTCCCCTCATTGAACTTTTGTCCTAGTAGGGGAATGTAGCACATGTAGAGGAGTGGTAACAAGGAAGGAACATTTTGTTCTAGGAACTAGAAAGAGTGGAGGCGTAAGTACACAAGCAATGGAGAGTCATTGGGAGATGGTAAGCATGACCAGGTGTCTAGGGCCAGCCAGTAGATAGAGGGACCTAAGCGTGCTAGTTTGCATAATTTCACCAATCAACTGACTCTAAACCCAGTGATTTTTCACTGCATCATCTAGCTGCACCAGAGGAATGAGGTGAAAGATTAATAAGTATTCTAGCTTCACTGATATATAGAGTGCCTGAAGGACAATACTGTAAAATAAACCTGGAAAGATAAGTTGGGGTCAGACTGTGGGAGGACTTGAAAGGCAATTCAAAGATTTGAATACTATTTGAAGAGTCAATGAATGACTGGGGTCAAAGGAATTACAGAGCCAGTTTTCTGTGTTGGAATATTAATTTTGGTAGTCATATAAAAGATAGATTATAAAGGGAAGAGAGTGAAGGTAGGGAGATGGTTTAGGTTACAGGGGTGGGCACCTTGTGGTCTCAAGGATGAGGCCACAGGTTCCCAGGAGGTTGTTAAAACAGTCCAAGGAAGAGGTGATGAAGACTTGGTTTAGAGTAGAGAAAGAGTAGAGAAGTGAGGATATATTTGAGAGACTGCAGAAGCCAAGAAAAACAGGGTCTGCCATATGATTATATGTGGAGGGTGAGGGAGAGAGGAGAACAAAAAAAAATGGACAGGAGAACAATGGTAAAGCTGTTCAACTCTTATTTTGCTTTTTTTTTTTTCCCATTAAGGAGATGATCTTTGTTCTAGGAAAGTCAGAACAAAAATGGCTGATGGAAATTGAAACCACATGCCCTTGGTGACTTTAACTTCCCAAATTCAAACAAATGATAACCCAGTGTACTGGGAGAATTGACTGAAGTGTTTACTGATGAAAAAAAAATGAACTGATGGGCTGGGGCAAGGTAGCTCTTAGACAAGCTAGAGAAGACGTCATCAGAGTAAAATAAGGCGATAGTAAAGTGGGAGTGGCTAGGGTGCCTCCCCTTTGATAGTACCTTCCATCTACTCTATATAGTTATGGTATGTACCTAGTTATCTACAGACACTAGTTTCTTGCATCAGAATGTATGCTCCTTGAGGAAAAGTAGTGTTTTTTATTTTCTTTGTATACCTAGAGATTAGAACAGTACCTAGCATATAGAGCACACTTAAAAAATGCTTGTCAAATGACTGGCTACCAGTAAACTTGTCTTTGCTTCCTGACAAAACCATAGATTATATTATTAAAGGTATAGTTACTGAACATCTGTAGGTGCTTAATAAATGATTGTTGCCCAGTCTGCAAAGGAGTGATGATGATAAAGTCAGAATGGTCTATTAAGAATAGATAGACTTTAAGATCATAACAAGTATCCATCCAAAGGTAAGCATCATATGCAGTGGGGTAGGAGCATTCACAATAAATTCAGGAACAAAGCAAAGATGTCCATTTTCACTGGTTTAATTAGCAGTAATTAGAAATGCTAACAACAGCAAGAAGATAAGAGAAAGATATTAAAGGCATTAAAGATAGTCAAAGAAGAGATTAAAATCTATCCCTTTTTGCTAATAACATGATAGTTTGATTAAAAAATCCTGGAGAACCAGCAAAGATAACCGATCAAGGTAATTTATAGCTTTAGCAAAGCTGCAATCTCCAATACAAGTCAACAAAAATCAGCTATATTTCTACATAATAATATCAAAATGCAAGAGACAATAATAAAAAGGGAAATTCCATTCAAAATAACTACAAAATGCATAAAATATCTAGAAGGGAAGGTCAATCTATTACAGCCAAACAAATTGTATAAATTTAGTTACAGAACCTTTTAAATTTTTCACCATATTAGCAGACCAGAATCAGTTATAGAACATCTATCCAGGGGACCTTCCTTTGCACTTTATCATTCCTTTCTGGAAATAGAATCCCCAGCTTCCTCCAATGGACAGGCAGTCCCTGAGCATCCAGGTCCACTGAGCAGTCCTTTCCACCCCCCCATACACATATAGGTAAATGTAAATATATGTATATATATATGTACACTCTATTACATGCTTTAGTATATCATATTTTTACTATATTATTATATAGTTTATCACATATTTACAATGTGTAATTTACATATTTTACTATATTATACATTGCATTTATAACACATAAAAGAAAATAGAAAGGAGTGTTTGAGGCAGATGGAGCAAGGAAGGACGTAGTATGTGAGATAGGAGATAAGATGCAGAACATGACCAGTCAGAAAAAGGATCAAAGAAGATTATGCATTGAAATCTTTCACAGGGGACTTACTTGTGAGCTTTTGCAAAGCATGCCCAATTAACCTGACTTTCCAGAACTCTTTCCCTCCCCTTTCCTGTTCTCCTTGCTTATCTGTGTGATAAAGGCACCTCCAGAATACCTGATACTCCAAGCCTTCCAGAGCTGTGCTTGCCCAGCCCCCCCCATTCTCTTGTTCCCTATCCTCCTATTCCATAAAATTGTATTTAAACCAGACCTTTAACTCGGCCAATTGCTCTGCTTCCTATGGGAAGCAGGGCCACCCTGTCTCCATTAGGGGAACATAGTGCACTTCCTGTGCTCTGTCCCTGCCATGTGGAAACAGGACCCCCTTGGGTGTGTCACCCCAATAAATGCCTTTCTTTAAGTTGGAGACTATCCAAACGAATTCCTTCAGACATTAGGACTCACCCATCTATCCCTCATCATTTCAGGTGGTACCTCAACATTCTTGAGGTGCACCCTGAACTCATCATTACTATCTATAGAAAGTAAATATAAGGTAATTTGTATTTTGAGGAGTATCTAGAGTAGCAGCTGGAGAGAGCAGAAAAGGCCTCATGTGGAAAGAGGGTGAGCAAAGGGGTTCTAAGAGGCAGAGATTAGTAGAAAGAATATTCTGGGGAATAATCTCTCTTTGGCTTCAGATATGTAGCAAACTTTGCCTGAAGTCAGCTACTGGAATTTCCTTATTTGTCCTTATAACACCCAAATGGAAAGCTGACTTTAGAGTCTTGCTGAAATCCTTCCTCTGCCAAGTGGGCAATTCATTTGCCTTTCTGTGCCTCAGTTTCCTTATCTGTAAAATGAAAGAATCAGACTAGATGCTTCTAAAAGTCCCTTCCAGTTCTAATTCTACAATCCTCTGATATGTTCTGCAAGATTCATTTGCTGAGATGGTTCGCAGAGAAAGAACCAAATTTCATATAAAAAAAATGTTGCTACAGCCTAGCTCAGTGAGGTGAGTGCTGAGATCAAACCATAATGGTGAGAGTTCCATATCAGCTGCCCTGTTCTGAAGAAAATGTTACTGGTGCCTCCCCCTGCTGTTAGGTAAGCTCCCCCTCAGTTATCTTCATGATTTTAATTATTTTTGCTCCTTTGTGCAGCTTTCATGACACAGTGTCCCCATGTGACTCAATATATAATCCCCTTGAGCCAACACTTGGTGAATCAACGAAGATCATGGGGACCCCCAGCACAGGTTATGCTGTTGGTCATAGCAAAAAGGAAAGGTGTAGAGGAATGAAAAAACTGCAATCCTGGATTGCTGGATATGTGTGTATACATGTATACACACATACATACATATATACACATATACATATGATGGGATATAGGCTCTGGGACCCCCCTAGAACTCTCCTGGAATCTTCCCACTTGATCTGGCATTAGCCTGAGGCCATACGCCTTCCATTATTGATATGCCCAAATCTGTTATCCTTAACCTAGCCTAGCCCTCTATTGTCTGTTTTCTCCAGGTAGCCTTCAGGTACTCTCCACTCATCTGGATGAATATCTGGTCACTGGATTCAGATGTCTCTGGAGGAGAAGTGAGGCAGGTGACCTGCACAGCCCTGCCTCACTGAAAACAAAGTCAAGTGCAAGTCATGTCATCATTTCTCTGATGGCATGGTCTTCTTTGGCAACGAAGGGCAAACACAAACCCTTAATCCAATTCTCTTGGTTCCTGGAGTTCGACCTCTAGTTACCCCAGTCTGCAGACCACTCCCATCAAGACCCTCCCCAAAACCCTCTTCCAATCACCTCACACTTCTTGACTAGATCCCACCCACAGTCTTTCTATATAAGATCCATCTTGCTTCCATGAAGGTGCTCCGATTCAATCTAGCTCAGAACCCCTGTGGCCTTCTGGCATTAGCCTTGCAAATGCGGTAGATCTTTAATAAACTTTGTTTTTCTTTGGTTGAAAGAAGGTTTGAGTCAAATTCATTCAAGCGGGACCTGGCATGTCGGTATTTTAGGGCCCCAAGCAGCCCTAAACCTCAACACACACACACACACACACACACACACACACACACACACACACACACACTCACACACACACACACACACACTCACACACGCAATTTACCACTGGGGGAACTGGGCTAAGGAAAGGGGGAAGGAGCTACAAACCTTCCTAGCAGATTTAATAGGAGAAAAAAACCAAAACATTTCTCAGTGTTTATAACTGGACTGCAACAGAAATAGCTGCAGCCTTAAGTTCTCCTTCTAGAACCTGAGAAGTTGGCAAAGTTAGTTCTGCCTTTTCTCTTTCTATCGTGTAAGAAAGGAATGCTGTCTGAAGCCCTGGAATGTAGGCTAGTCTATTGAGAAGAGGGGGCTACTCCTAGGTTCATTTATAAATTCACTTAAGAAAGTGGGATTTTCTTCCATGAATGAAAAAGCCTTTATTAAGCACTATGCATTAGTATCCCAGGATTGTGAAGTTTATAATTAATTCCTTTTTTTAAAGCTTTTTTCTAAATTGTAGGAATTCCCCCAAATATTTGCAAATTCCATGTCTCAGAAAAGAGAATTATCTGTGAAGACATGAATCTCTACTTTGTGATGACTTCAACTTGTTACTTTCAAAGACCTTCTTTCAAAGTCTGCATTTCCTGCTTATTCTCCTACAGTTCTCTTCCGTGTATTTTTTTAAAAAATGTTTCCTGAGCTCTCCAACCTTCCAGTATTTCTTATCTTTTTTTAGGGGGTGTGGGAGGGGCAATTCTATTCATAGATTCCCTTTTTGCACCAATAAAAAAAAAAGAAAACCACAATTCTTGAAAGAAATTGCACAGTGCCTGGCACTTAGTAAATTATTAATGAATGCATTTTTATTTAATAGGAGCTATTAGGTGGCACAGTGATATAGTAGCTGGCATGGGACCACAAAGATCTATGTTTAAATCTGGCTGCAGATACTTACTGGTTGTGTGACCTTGAGTAAGTCACATAACTTCTCTTTGCCTCAGTTTTCTTATCTGTAAAATAGGATAATAACGGCATCTCTCAAGGTTGTGATAATCAAATGAAATAATAATTATAAAGTGCTTAGAAGAGTGCCTGGAATATAGCAGATGCTGAATAAATGTTAACTATTATTATTACTACTGTTTTTAGCTTAATAAATGCTCCATCAAAATAAGCATGAAAATTAATTAAATTCACATATTTGCCATGTTCAGAAATTCAAAGAGGACAACCACCTCTGGTCTGAGGACTTGCCAAGCCCTTTTCAGGGCTACTTATCCAACTTATAGCCCACTTGTATCCACCTCTCACCTGTGGCTCCAAGCACAGCAGCCACACCCCAGAAACCATATGGACAGACAGGTTAAACCAGGCTTCAAACCTGTTAGCGAGTTAGGGGAATGTCTGTCCCAAGCATGTGAAGACTTTCCCTGGCAGAATGAGAAGATGAAAACAATTTGTTCCAACAGTCATACAAGTGGGCTGAAGGATCACTATGGAGCACTTAGAGTTTGGCTGGGCATTGGAGATGCCAATGATATTCACTGCATCCTGGGCTGTTGACAGCTGTCTTGACTTTTGTCTTGCCACTGGACTTCAGTGACTCATGTAAGAGATGAATTGAACTTATGTTTCCACAGAAAATATGCACTATCTGTAATACCAGTAAAAATCATTTAATATCATTTTGATCATCAATAAGGGCCAGAGTCTGAACTAATCAACCAGAAGAAGAACCTGGACCTAACAGCTTTGTTCTCTGAGTAAACTCAGAATGCCTCTTCCTAAGTCAATAAGGGCAGATGGGGCTGACTTAAGAGCATTTTTTTCTGTTTATGGCCATTAAGGATGAGATCCTTAACCTGAGACATTATCTTGAATAATGGGATTTTTTCTCAGTATTTTGTGGACAAACACTATGTAATGGCACGTTAATAGTAAAGAAAATACAGATATTGTGGGTCATAATTTCAATTGACACTTTGTCCACTCTCTTATCTCACTGTATTTACCACCTATTCAATTAAGATATCACCTAACCTGTTTGCCTCTAACCAAACTTTCAGGTGGACACCAGAAAGATTAAAACAGGTTAGAGGGAGAGTCTTGGGAATGCGGATTTATACTTCACTCAACAGGATGTGGGTGCCTGCTTATCAACATATCTGGGGTTGAAGATCTCCTTCCTTTGAATGCTTTGAATGAAAATTCAGGAATTGTCTCTTTTGTGTCCACAACTCCAAAGACCTGAAGAAAAATTCATTCTACAACCCTGTCTTGTACATTAGGGCTCTTCTTGTGTTAATGATAAAGGAAATTTCAACTACCTGGGTACATCAATTGAAGAAATTCTTTGGAAAGAATCTATGACTTGTCAAAATATAAAGGAAATAAAATGGGGGTGTGTGTGTGTGCTGAAATGGGAAATGCAATACAGGCTGAGACTTACCTGGGTGGGTTTCAGGAGTCTTTGTATAGACTGGGAATCCTTCTACTCCTGGCCAATGGGAGCAGGGGAGGGAAATTCAAATCAGGGCAAGGTATAAAAATTGCGTATTTGCCTTAAACAAGCATGCCTACGTTTAGGTTATGAAATTAAATTGCCTCCCTGGGTTTATTAGTTAACGTCTTCTTCTTTGGCCAGCATGTTTCTCACACTCAGGAAGAGAAAGTGAGGCTCATGATTTTGTGCAGTTCTGCTTCACTTAAGTCCAGTTTATCAAGGAGTTAAGGCATCCATGATGTCATTGGTCCTCTTTGAAAATGTAGAATGAACAACAATGTCCAAATCTGCACCCCAAATCCATTACCTCTCAGAAGATGAGTAGCATGCTTCCTCAGAAAGAGACGACATTCTGATGGAGGAAGCAACACATTTGGGAATAGTGGCACGGGAGAGGTATTTTGGTCCTGAGGTTTACCTGGATGTTGAAGGGGGCCAGAGTGGAGTAGATAGGTAGAGCCTATCCAGGAACAATGGCAGAGTTGATTTAGTTTAAGGTTCTAGAACTGGGGTTTTAAAGGATGGTGAGGAGGTTGGTAGGAAGCTGTGGAGGAGGTAGCCTGAGGAGAGGGAGTGAAATTAAGCATAGCTGGGATTTTCTAGTATGCTGCCAATCAGGAAAATGGCACCTCAGGAAAAAAATTCCTCCAGGCTGTGGTCTCTGGAGTGGGTGGGGAGGCAGTTGGACCAGATTCTATGTAGTAGGGGTCTGGAGGAAAAGAGTTGGCATTTTCCTGAAATAGTATTCTTTTGACGACGTGACTCTTGGACTTAACCAATGGCTGGAGCTTTCTATTGTTAAAAACATGCTTGACACCGAAAAATATCAAGGAAAATTTATTAGAGTTCAGAGGAATTGAACACTTTGGCCAATGCTGACTCCACCCCTCTTCAGGAGGAGGGAGTACCTTCAATTGTTCATTCCCCCTGAATGAACAGGTAGCTCCCAAGTAATGCTACAGGAAGACTACAATTTGTTCAGACCAATACAAAATTTTATACTGTTTCAAATTTTGGACTTGCTGCCAGACCGTCCATTGGGCACGTGATTTCATGTATTTCTTTCTGATAGACTTGCCCTCAAACAGCTTGTCAAGGCTGCGCACAAGTTTCTGACCTTTAATTTCACCATGCTAGGTCACAACTCTGATCACTTTAAGCTGGGAATTTTAACTTGTGGAAACAGAATTTCTTCCTGGTTTCTCACACTATCATGTCTAGGATAAAATATGTACTCCTCTGTTTAACTTTTAAAGCTATGTACAACCTGATCCCAACCTATCTCTTCAGACTCAATGGGGATTAGTCTCCTTCCCACACTTCCCACACCAGCCAAACTGGCCTTCCGACACTCCATATCTATGTCTTTACATGGTCCATCCCACACGCTGGAAAGTTTTCCAGTCTTATAACTGCCTCATGGAGTCTTTCTCTGCCTTTATATGCATTTCAGAGACCATCTTCTGCCTATAGCCTTTTCTTATCCTCCTACCTTCTAGTGCCTTCCCTGGAAAACTCCTTTGTATTTATCTACTTTGCATATCTTTGTACTTATGCTCTTTATGTTTATTTTGCACATATTTTTATATGTACTTGTCCCTCTCAATAGAATTTAAGCTCTGTGTCAGTAGAGATTGTTCAGTGCTTTGTACTTGTATTCTAGTCAATTCAATAAACATTTATTAAGTGCCTACTGCACTGTGCTAAGCCCTAGGGATACAAAAAGAAGTAAAGACAGCTCCTGTCCTCAAGGAACTTAAAATCTAATGGGGGAGACAACATGCAAACATATATACAAAAGCAAGCTATATACAGATAGGAAATAATTAAAAGAAGGAAGACCTTGGAAGAGGGATTAGGGAAAGCTTGTGAAGAAGATGGGATAGTTTAGGAAATCCTAGGTAGTCAGTAGGCAGAGTTGCAGAGGGAGTGTATTCCAGGCATGGGGGACAGCCTCAGAAAATACCTGGAGCCAAGAGATGGAATGTCTTGTTTGTGGAACAGCCAGGAGGCCAGTATCAGTGGATTAAAGAGTGCATGTCTAACACTAGACACAAATAAATATATATCAATAGAGATGGGGATGGGAGGAGGCAGAGAAGGGAAGAAAAGGGACAAAAAGAAATTTACGTGATAACTTTATTATGTATTTAAAGGGAATAGAAAGTTGTACATCAAAGATTTTATAGTTCCATGTGCAATCACCTTTTTATTTTTTTTTTTAGGGAGGGGGTGAGAATTTCATTTTATTTTATTTTAAATTTATTTATTTATTTTAAGTTTTCAACATTCATTCCCACCAAATTTTGAGTTCCACATTTTCTCCCCATCTCTCCCCTCCCCCCCAAAACACCATGCATTCTGATTGCCCCTTTCACCAATGTGCCCTCCCTTCTAACAACCCACCCTTCCCTTATCCACATCTTCTCTCCTGTCCTGTAGGGCAAGATAAATTTCTATACCCCATTACCTATATTTCTTATTTCCCAGTTGCATGCAAAAACAATTCTCAACATTTGTTCCTAAAACTCTGAGTTCCAACTTCTCTTCTTTCCTCCCTCCCCACCCACCCCCACTGAGAAAGCAAGCAATTCAGTATAGGCTATATATGTGTAGTTTTGCAAATGACTTCCACAATAGTCATGCTGTGTAAGACTAACTATATTTCCCTCCATCCTATCCTGCCCCCCACTTCTTCTATTCTCTCTTTTGACTTAGTCCCTCCCCAAGAGTGTTTACTTCTAATTGCTCCCTCTTCCCATTTGCCCTCCCTTCCATCATCCTTCCCAACCCTGCTTATCCCCTTCTCCCCTATTTCCTGTAGTGTAAGATAGATTTTCATACCAACTTGAGTGTGCATGTTATTTCTTCCTTGAGTCAAATGTGATGGGAGTAAGCTTCACTTTTTCCCTCTCATCTCCCCCCTTTTCCCCTCCATTGGAAAAGCTTTTTCTTGCCTCTTCTGTGAGAGATAATTTGCCCCATTCCATTTCTCCCTTTCACCTCCCAATATATTCCTCTCTCACCCCTTAATTTTATTTTTTTAGATATGTTCCCTTCCTACTCAACTCACCCTGTGCTCTCTGTCTCTCTCTCTTTCTGTGTGTGTGTGTGTGTGTGTGTATAATCCTTGCAACTACTCAGATATTGAGAAAAGTTTCAAGAGTTACAAATATTACCCTTCCACGTAGGAATGTAAACAGTTCAACTTTAGTAAGTCCCTTATGACTTCTATTTGCTCTTTACCTTTTCATACTTCTCTTGATTCTTGTGTTTGAAAGTCAAATTTTTTTTTTCAGCTCTAGTTTTTTCATCAAGAATGCTTGAAAGTCCTCTATTTCATTGAATGACCATTTTTTCCCCCTGAAGTATTATACTCAGTTTTGCTGAGAGGGTAATTCTTGGTTTTAGTCCTAGTTCCTTTGATTTCTGGAATATCATGTTCCAAGCCCTTCGATCCCTTAATGTAGAAGCTGCTAGATCTTGTGTTATCCTGATTGTATTTCCACAATACTTGAATTGTTTCTTTCTAGATGCTTGCAATATTTTCTCCTTGACATGGGAACTCTGGAATTTTGCTACAATATTCCTAGGAGTTTCTCTTTTTGGATCTCTTTCATAAGGTGATTGGTGGATTCTTTCAATATTTATTTAGTCCTCTGGTTCTAGAATCTCAGGTCAGTTTTCCTTGATAATTTCATGAAAGATGATGTCTAGGCTCTTTTTTTGATCATGGCTTTCAGGTAGTCCCATAATTTTTAAATTGTCTCTCCTGGATCTATTTTCCAGGTCAGTTGTTTTTCCAATGAGATATTTCACATTATCTTCCACTTTTTCATTGTTTTGGTTTTGTTTTGTGATTTCTTGGTTTCTCATAAAGTCATTAGCCTCCATCTGCTCCATTCTAATTTTTAAAAAAACTATTTTCTTCAGTGAACTTTTGAACCTCCTTTTCCATTTGACTAATTCTGCTTTTTAAAGCATTCTTCTCCTGATTGGTTTTTGGACCTCTTTTGCCAATTGAGTTAGCCTATTTTTCAAGGTGCTAGTTTCTTCAGCATTTTTCTGGGTCTCCTTTAGCAAGCTGTTGACCCGCTTTTCATGATTTTCTTGCATTGCTCTCATTTCTCTTCCCAATTTTCCCTCCACCTCTCTTACTTGATTTTCAAAATCCTTTTTGAGCTCTTCCATGGCCTGGGACTATTGCATATTTATTTTGGAGGTTTTAGATGCAGAAACCTTGAGTTTTTTGTCTTCCCCTGATGGTAAACTTTGTTCTTCCTCATCTGAAAGGATGGGAGGGTATACCTGTTCACGAAGAAAGTAACCTTCTATATATAGTCTTATTTTTTTCCCCTGTTTTGGGCATTTTCCCAACCAGTTACTTGACTTTTGGGTCCTTAGTCAAGAGTAGGATATGTTCTGAGAACCTGTTAAGTTCTCAGTTCCTCCAAGGTGGCACAATCAAAGGAGGGAGTTACTCCCTGGTGGGCTTCAGTCTGAGATTTAGATCAGCTGCTCAGTTTCCCCAGGGGTTTTAAGCTGAGGCTTCAACAATAGAAGCTGGCTGCTACCTTCCCCTGGCCACCACCACCCACTGCTGCTGTTCCTACTGCTGCTGCTGCTGCTGCTGGGGACTCTGCCCCAGAAACCTGCTCCTCCTGGCACCATGCAGCCCAGGCTGGGCTGTGTTCTGCTCCATGTCCAGTGGGACAGACTTTTCCCTTCAGTCTTCCAGGTTACCTTGGGCTGGAAATCTCCCCCAGTCTGTCCTTCTGTGGCTTCTGCTGCTCTAGAATTTGTTGAGTCTTTCTTTACAGATATTTTATGGGCTATGGGGAAAAAGCTAGAGTATGTACGTCTTTCTACTCCACCATGGCTCTGCCTCCCACCTTTTTATTATACTATGTGAGAAACACAGTTGTGGGAATCATAGGACTTCCCAGGCAGGGTCAGGGAGTTAGCCTGGACTAGATTCCACTGTCCCTTGCTAAAAATAGCTTTACTATTTTTCAAGAACATTTATGGCAGCAAAACAAGAGGAAAAACAGTATCCCTTCTTACATACTATGTTATGGAAATGCTTGTTTTATTCCATAAATTAAAAACAAAACAAATAAATGTGGAAAAAAAGAGTACATGTCAGGGAGTAGGGTATAAGAAGATTGAAAAGGGAGGAGCAAGACTAAATCATAAAGGACATGGAATGCCAAACAAAGCATTTTATAACTGATCCTAGAAGCAATTGGGAGCCATTGCATTGTAAAGATAGGAAGAGGCTAGGTTACAAAGGGCTTTGAATGCCAAACAGAGCATTTTGTATTTGCTCCTGGAGGCAAATAAAAGTCAATGGAATTTATTGTGTGGAGTGGAGGTAGAATGTGATCAGACCTGCATTTTAGGAAAATCACTTTTGTGGCTGAATGGAGAATGGATTGGAGTGGGGATACCTTCAGGCAAGCAGATCCACAAGCAAGATAATACAGTAATGTACTAGGATGTTGGCTGGAGAGAAAGGGTTAAGAGATAGTGAGGAATCCCAGATGATCCCTAGGTTGTAAGCCTGAAGGACTGGGAAGATAGTATTGTCCTCTATAGTAATATGGGAGTTTTTGGGTGTGAGGGAGTGCTTAAGTGGAAAGATAATGTGTTCTGTTTTGGACATGATTGAGTTTAAGATGTCTACTGGACATCCAGTTTGAAGGGCCTTAAAGGCAGTTGAAGATATGAAATTGGAGCTCAGAAGAGAGACTGGGGTTGGAAAGGTAGATTTTAGAATCATTAGCATAAGGATGGTAATTAAACCCATAGGAGATAATGAGGTCACCGAGTGAAGTAGCATAGAGGAAGAAGAGAAAAAGACCCAGGACAGAACACTGAGGGACACCTAATGTTAGAGGCTGTGATCTGGAGGAGGATTCAGCAAAGAAGACAGAGAAGGAAAGGTCAGATAGGTAGGAGGAAAACCAAGAGAGACTGATGTCTTGAAAACTCAGAGAAAAGAGAGTATCAAAGAGGAAGGAGAGATCAAACATATCAACTACTGTAGAGAGGTCAAGAAGAATGAGGACTGAGCAATATGGCTTCTAGGGTTATATCCCAAAGAGATCATAAAAATGGGAAAAGGACCCCCATGTACAAAAATATTTATAGCAGCTCTTTTCGTGGTGGCAAAGAACTGAAAATTGAGGGGATGCCCATCAATTGGGGAATGGCTGAATAAGTTGTGTATGTGTAATGGAATACTATTGTGCTATAAGAAATGATGAACAAATGGACTTCAGAAAAACCTGGAAAGATTTATATGAACTGATGCTGAGTGAAGTGAGCAGAACCAGGAGAACATTGTACACAGTAACAGCCACAGTGTTGGAGCAATGCAAAGACCTTAACATTTCCAGAGGACTCATGATGCAAAATGCCATCTACATTCAGAGAAAGAACTATGGAGTCAGTATGCAGAATGAAAGAGACTGTTTTCTCCTTGATTACGTTTTGTTTTTCTCATAGTTTCTCCCATTTGTTTTAATTCTTCTATACAATATGACTAATGTAAAAATGTGTTTAACAGGAATGCATGTGTAGAACCCATATAAGATGCCATCTTGGGGAGTGGGGGAGAAAATTTAGAACTTATGTGATTGTTGAAAATTGAAAACAAATTAATAAATTTGGGAAAAAAAGAATGAGAACTGAGAAAAGACCATTGAATTTGTCAAGTAGGAGATCATAAATAAGTTTGGAGAGAACCACGTGGGTGGTATTGGGGTGGTATTGATGGAATCATGACAAAGCAGCCCCCAGTCCCAATATTCTAACTTCCTTATAGGCCCCACTGAAGAGCAGACCCACTGCCCCTACCTAGCCACCCTCCCACACACACATTCAATATCCTAGCTTCTTTATATATACCTTACTGTTCACTGGAATAACAGGTGTGTCCATGAACTCATATTTCTTACAGAACAGCAGGCATGTCTATGTGATGGGATCCCAGCCACTGCCTCTAGCTAGCCACTGCCCCCAGACTCATTCCTCATATTTCCCACAGAAATAGCAGGTGGGTCCATGCACTCAACCACAACCACATCCATCTAGCCTTAGACAGGACCACAATACTCAGCCAATCAGAAAGCAGCACCACTAGAATGCCCAAGCAGGATGTGGACCCCAAAACAACAGAAGGGACTTAAGTAGGCACCTGTGCAGTAATAGTAAAGAACTGACCTAAAGTGAACTTATGATGTAGAGAGGCTTATTATAATATCATTATCATACATACATACCCCCCCAAATGAGTTTTTCTGTATGCATTGTGGGTAATTGCACTAGCAGTTCCACTATGCCTGGGACCTGTCCTCTATTACCTAATCCCTTAACAAACCCCTCTTGCCTTTCTAATATTCAATAATTTCTGTTATGTAGCTGTATCTTTACCCTATAAAAATCCATCTTACTTTCTCTGAAGTTGCTGGTTCCTCTTGGAATTTAGCCTACTTCATGAGAGAATCAATCTCAATAAATGCCTATACTTGGATTAGAGGTAGTCTGACTGAATTCTTTGAGACAGTTCCACCACAACACATCATGAAACCCCAACAGTTTGATAAAGTAGGAAACCGTCCTGTAAGGGGTTAAGAAGTGAGAGGAGAGAAAGTGGAGGTACCTACTGTAGATGGCTTTTAAAGAGCATTTTAGCTACAAAGGGCAGAAGAGAAATCAGATAAATTAGCAGGGATGAAAAGATGAAGTGAGGGGTTTTTTTTTTTTAGACTAAGGGAGACATGGGCATGTATATAGGCAGCAGAAAAATCACCTAGCAAATGCTTTGTAAGTACTCGTTGATTGATTGAAGTAAATAAGAAAACATTTCTGAATTTATCAGAGCTTTTTCATTTCCTCTTTGATTTGGCCAATCACCTGCTAACACCTGTCTCCCTCAGAGTGAATTATTTTCCTTAGGCTGGCTTATCTACCCATCTATGGGAATTGCTCATGATTGGAGGTGGTAGCAGCCCTATTAGTGTCAAGAGTTCACTCTTCTGAAAGATAGCTGGAAGCCTGGTAATAAGCAGAGCAAATGGTCCAAAGGGCACCCTTCCCAAATTCATTCATTGATTCAGCTAACACTTATTAAGCATCCACTAGCCACAGTTTTAGAGACTGGGGATACAAAGAACAAATGACAAATAATATCTTTATTCAAGAAGTTCACATTCTACTTGAGGATATAACATTTATATTGTTATGTAAATACAAGATAATATGAAGGAGAGAACACTAGCAACTAGGGATATCAGCAAAGGCTTCCTTAGGGGGTGATAGCTCAACTGAGTTTTGAAGTAAGCTAAGAATCCCATAAGACATAGAGAAAGGAGTGCAGTTCAAGTACACAAAACAGACTACATACAAAGGCATGCAAGTGTTCTCAGCTCTTGTTAGACAGTCAAGAAACATTTTTTAAGCACCCCCTATGCTTAAAATGGTCAGATAACAAGCAACTATGTAAAAATAGGCTATATAAAGGATAAACTGGAGATAATCAAGAGAGATAAAGCACTAGAATTAAGGAAAGGCTTTTCATAGTTGAGTTTTAGTTGAGACTTGAAAGAAGTCAAGGAGGCTGGGGACAGGGTTGAAGAAGAGGGCAATTCTAGACATAGGGGACAGTCAGTGACAATGCTAGGAGTGTGGAGATCAAGTATCTTGTTTGACAAATAGTAAGGAGGTCAGTTTCACTGGATCATGGAGTACTGGAGGGGCTTAAAGTGTAAGTTATGAAAGCCTTTGAATGACAAACAAGATTTTATGCTTGATCCTTAAGTTGATAAGTAGCCACAGTAGTTTACTAAGTGTGTGTGTGTGTGTGTGTGTGTGTGTGTGTGTGTGTGTGTGTGTGTGTGTAACATGGTCACTTTAGGAAGACCAATTTGACAGTTAAGTCAAAGATGAGGAGAGAATTGAGGCAGTTAGTCCAACCAATAGGCTATTGCAATAGTCCAGGCTTAAGATGATAAGGGTCTTATCAGATGATAAGTGCTGGCGTTGTTAGAGGACAGAATGAGGTGCGTATAAGAGATATTACTAAGGTAGAAACAACAGGACTTGACAACAGCTGTGGATATGAAGGATGAGAAAGTCAAAGATGATACACAGGTTTTGAGCATGGGTGACTAGAAAAATGGTGATACCCCAAACAGTAATAGGGAAGTTAGGAAGAAAGGGGTTTTTTGGGTGGTGGGGAGAGATAATGAGTCCAATTTGGGCCATATTGAGTTTAATATGCCTGTAGGACTAATACAATTCGAGAACTCAAATTGACCATTGGACATACACAACTGGAAGCTAGGAGAGAGATCAGGGCTAATAAGTAGATTTGAGGACAATCAGCATAAAGATGATAATTGAATTCGTAGGAACTGATAAGATCATCGAGTGAAGTAGCATAGATAAAGAAGAGAAGGCCCAGAACAGAGCCCTGGGGGACACCTACTTTTGGTGAGAGTGCTTTGGTGAAGGTTGAAGGAGCCTTCAGATGAGGCAGGAGAGAATAATGTTCTAAAAACCTAGAGAGAAGAGAATATCAAGAAGAGGGTGACCAACAATGTCAAAGGCTGCAGAGAGGTCAAGAAGGATGAGAGTTGAGAAAAGGACATTTGATTTGGTGATCAAAAATCATTGGTAACTTTGGAGGGAGTAGTTCTGTTAGAATGATGAAGTCAGAAGCCAGATGGAAGAGTCAAGAAGAGAGTGAGAAGAAAGAAAATATTCTAGCTAGTCTTCTCAAGTTTAGCCACAAAAGGGAGGAAAGATATGGGAGGATAGCTAGTAGGGAAAGAAAGATGGATCAAGTAAGATTTTTCTGAAGATAGGGAAAAATGGGTATGTTTGTAGACAATAGGGAAATAGCCAGAAAACAGGAAGGGATTCAAGATGAATGAGAATGGAGTTGAGAGGGGAAAATCTGATAGAGAAGATAGGATGGAATGGAATGGAGTCAATTGTAGAAGGGTTTGTCTTGGCATGAAAAGGACCACCTCTTCAAGTGAGACAGAGGTGAAGGCATCTGGGTGATGACAGATCATTAGGAGGGGATAATAGTGAACTCTCAAAAAATGGTCTAAATTTTTTCAGTAAAATATAACAATATTGAAAATATGAAATATTTATAAAATAAAATATGAATTTTTTTTTAAAGTTCTTAGCTCAGAGAGTGGGTGAAAGTGGAACTATGGGAGGCTTGATGAAGGATAAAAATATTTGGTAGAGCTGCTGTGGTGAGTGGGATAGTGAGCCAACCAGAGAAGGGTAAAAGGATTTCCTTGTGGTAGTGAGGGTGAAATTGAGGTTATGCAACATAAATTTGTAGTAATTCCAGTTAGCACAGGTTTGTGATTTTCTCCAGCTTCATTCAACAGCATAGCTGAATGCCTGCTTAGTTTTCCTGAGGCTGGGGATAAAAATACAGAAGTTGTTTTCATTTATCCATAATTAGGCCCCCAGAAGTGAGGGCTTAGGCCTTGCAAATTGTTTCACAGCTTCAATAATCCTCTAGGAGACACTTTCCTATATGGCTGATGTCCAAGGCTGGACTCTGATGCTACCACTCTCTGATGCATGCTGGGTCAAAATGAGGCATTCATAGAAGTCACTGGAGATTTACTTAAGAAAAGATTTACTTAATAAAAGCCTTAATAAAAGGCTACAGTGGCACTTAATTTCTTTAAGTACAGTCCTCTTTCTCCCCCTTGGCTCTAAATGGATAGGTCACATCAGCAGGGCAGGTAAACCTTATTGGACTGAGTTTTATAAAAATATCAAGTATAAGGGACATAGATACCATATGAGGGAGAAAATCCATCAAATCTGAGGGACCTGGATTCCAGGACATGTTATATTCCCCTTAGATGACAGGAAGCTGTATCAGAGAAGTCAGGGCTAATCATATAGTTAAATTATGTAGAAAGGGAAACTTTGTTTCTTTTAGGTAAAACCTCCCCATGTTGCAGATGGGAGGAAAGAAGGGAAATGTAGTTCTGTCACAGTTGCTAAAATAGTAATGGGAAGTATTACAAAATAGTAAATGATGACATTTCCCCTGCATTGACCTCTTCTAATAATTTGACACTGTTGACCATCTCCTTCTCCATAATCTCTCCTTGCTGGGTTTTTGTGACATTTCTCTATTCTGATTTTTTCCCTACTTGCTGGACATCTCAGTCCCCTTTGCAGAATCATTATCCATATCCAGTTCCTTATATGTGGGTGGTCATGCTTGGTCATGAGTACTCCCCTCTTCTCTTTCTACACTCAGTGTCTTGGGGTTCCAGTTAATTCCCTTGGAGTCAACTATCATCTAAATACAGATGGCTCCCAAATCTACAGATCTAGCCTTGATCTTTCTCCTTAATTTTCAGTTGCTAGATGAACATTTCTACCTGAATGTCCTGCAGACATTTCAAATTCAACATATCTAACACAGAATTCATTCTTTTACCTCTAAAACCACTCTTCCTCTTAACTACCTTATTTTTGTTAAAGAAAATTCTTCCAATCATCCGGTCTCACATTCCAGGAGTCATCAATTTTTCACTCTCCCAAATCCTCCATATTCTATCAGTTGCAAAATCTCATCAATGCTTAGATCTGCACCTTATCCCTGGCTCCTAATTGATCTTTCTTCATCCATTTTCAATCTGCCTCCCACACAGCTGTCAAAGTAATTGTCCTCGACCATGTCACTCTGCTCAAAAAGCTTCAGTGACTCCCTACTGCCTCCTTTGTTTGCTATTTAAAGTCATTAGAAGTCTAGTTCTAGCATTTCTTCTTAGACTGATCAAACATTACTCTTGTTCAGGCACTTTGGCTCAGCTACTTGCTATCCTCAGCATAAGACACTCCATCTCTTGCCTCCATACCTTTATAAAGGCTGTTCCCTATTTCTGGAATGTTCTCCCTCCTTACTTCTATCTCTTGGATGCACTAATATAAAGGTTTAGGTCAAATGCCACTTCTTTTACAACAGGCATCTCCTGGTTCCCTCAGGTTGTTAATGTCAGCCACCCAATCATTCTGCATTTATTTTGCATAAATTCTATATTTATTTATTTGTGAATTTGTGGTAGTCCCCCAAAAGAATGAGGACAGAGACTGAGATCACTTTTTTATTTTGTATCCCTAGTGCCTAGCACAGTGCTTGACACATAGTAGGTATTAATAAAGGTCTGTTGGTTGATTCTTGCTGTCATATGACTATCCATCTTATACTTGTATCATATTTATTTGTATACATGTCCAAAATCCTTCCTCTCCTATTAGATTTTAAGTTTCCTAAGTTTGAGGAGTATTGTTTTTCATCCTTTTTTTCTTACTAGCATAGAGCCTTGGTGCTTACTAAATGTTTTCTTGAACTGACTTGAATCTTGGCTGTCACTAGTCTGACTTTGGTGAGCAAGTCACTTAACCTTTTTGAGCACTGTTTCCTTTATTTTAAAGAAGGATGATTGAACTAGATGATTTCTAATATCCATAGATCTTTGCTTAAAAAAACCTGAATTATATTCTTTTCTCAATCTCTTTATATTCTGCAGATTCAGGTTCAACTTTCAAAAATAAAATTCAATAAATTTAATTCCTTTATCATAAAGAATTGCTTTCTACATTATTTACATGTTGCCAAAGACAACAGACACAATACATCACAAAGTTGTAATTGACCTGGTACCATCACCTGGAATGAGATAGAAACCCTCTGGGTCTTTGACTCTGTGACTAAACCATTATTTCTGTAGAAAGCATCAACTAAGGGAATGGGTGTAATGCAATGGAAAGAGTGCTGAAGTCAAGGAAACCTGAGATTAAATTCTAGCTATCACTTACTTTCTGTGAAATCTAGAGGAAGCTCTTTAACATCTCTGGGCTTCCTCATTTGTAAAATGTCTAACAAAATTGCTTCTAGAATCTTTTCCATCTCTAAATCTATGATGATCACATCTGTGCCTAGAGGAAATAAGGTGGTGCCTACCTTAATTTTAAAATAACTGGTTTCATACATAATTCACCAAATCATTGAGGTGCATGTGGGAGAAGAATTATCTATGCATTTTATTTTTTAAAAACAATATAAAGACTAGAGATTAATAATATGCTATTTGGCATACTTCATTCACTTTATTCAACAAGTACTACTAAACAAAACTCATTGAGTTAAAGACAGATTGGAGGATACCACATAGGGCAATGAGAAAGCCAAGTATGGGAACACATAAAAGAGAAATTAGAAGGGCAGAATCAGTCCTTTCTAGCTCTGACATTTTTCTAGTTTAATGAGGCAGCAACTGTTTGGATTGCAGGGGGTGGGGAGGAGGGAGGAGTTAGAAAAGATTTCCAAGTTCAGTGTGGGTGGGGAGAATGAAGGGCAGCCTGGTGTGATGATATAAAGTTCCTAATGGACTTTAAGTCAAGACACCAGGTTTTGAATCCCCGATCGAGTACTTTCTAGCGTTGGACCTTGGGTAAGTCATATAACTTCTCTGATTCTCAATTTCTTAATCTCTAAAATGGGGAATGATAATAATCGTATCATCTATCTCAGACTCGATGGTAATGTGTTTTCACTCTTAAGTGCTATATGCATATAAATTTTTAACAAATGTCCAGAGGAGTTTGCGGGGGAAAAATTCGAATCCAGTTTTAGAGGAATTTAAATTAATTGGGGAAATCCAGGGAGTTATTTACCCAGGTGATGGTTGAACCTAGGGAAGCAGGTGATTCTCATCTCTTTGTCATTGATGGATGCATCAACACTACAATGAGTGGGGGGGGGGGGGGGGCTTTTGAGGATGGGAGAGATTTAGCGTTTTATGGAGTTTCTTGGTTCTCCAGTGGTTATCATCTTGCAGGTTTTGTAGACAATTTCGCTTATTATTTCTTATGATTCGTTAATCCAGGTGTGCATGCGGGTCACCGGGTCTCCCTGGTCTGAATTCAGGGTTTGCCCTCTTATCACTGTGCCAGGTTAAGTTGGTGGAGGAAAGCAGGTCACGCAGATCGGATGGTACCCCTAGGACCCAATCTCCCTTCCCTCCTTCCTCCCCTAGTGTCTCCCCTCCCCCGCCCCATCACTAACTCAGCATAATTCCTCTGCTCGCTTTGTTGCAGAGGTGCGTACTAGGTAGCGCCCGCCCTGGTGCCAGCTCCAGCTCTTGGTACCACCCCCCGTAAACCCTTTGCGATCCCCACCCTCCCAGATGCCAGGAAGGCGTCCCATCCCCGGCCAGGAACTTGGGCTGCGCTTTGAAACTGGTTTAACTAGTTTTTCGGGAGCTGGCGGCCGGGAAGAATGAAGCCCGCAGGGGCAAAGGGAGGGTCTGGCCAGCGGAGCACAGGTAGGGGCGGATGGCCCCTTCGGGACTCTGGGAAGGCTTCCAGGTGGGGCGCTTTCGCACAAGCTGCAGCGCTTCTCCAAAAACACTTCATCCCAACTTACACGTCCAACCATCCCTCCCTGCGGCTCCTCCCCCGGCGATCAGTGCGCAGACGCACGAGATGTGCGCGCTCTGCCACGGCGGGACGCCTTCCGGGAGTTGTAGTTCACCGCCGAAGGGGACTCCTCCACCAAGCCGAGCCCTTCGATCTCTCCGAGACTACAGCTCCCGACGTCCTCCGCGAGAGGGCACAGAGCGTCGTGTCTTTGACGGCCTCCGCCGTCGTCCAAAGGGAGTAGAGGCAACCGGGGAAGCCGGCAGCGGCGGGAGGAGGGGATGCGCTTGCGCGTTGCCCGGTTGGCCCCGTTCCGTCCCAGTCATTGTAAACAGGCGGCGGCGTAGAAAAGCTTGGGTGGGGTGGCGATGGGGTGCCTGGGGCTTGCCCGTGGCGCGGCCGAGGGGGCGGAGGCCACGGCGTGAGCGCGAGCGCGAGGCGGCGGCGGCGGCGAGGAAGAGGTCGGTCGCACCGCGGCTGGGGCAGGTCAGTCGCGTGCCCGGGAGTCGCAGCCCTTGACCCTCTCGCACTCTGTGGGGAGGGGGCGGGGGGGCTCCCCCTCCCTTTCCACCGGGCGCTGCGCCCCTTCTCTTCCCGGTCCCCGCACCACGTGAGGGTCTGATACTTCCGTCTCCCCAGTGCTTGTCAGGTGCCGCCCCCCTCACCTTTGACTTCGGGGGTTGGGGGCGTGGTTTTGAGAAAAGCGGGGTGTCAGGCCCTCACCCCCGCCCCCAGTTTACCCCGGGATGCCTCTCCTTGCCTGGACTCGTCCGGCCGCGTTTGTGCCGGGGTGTCTGGGAGGTCAGGAGGTCAGGCTCGTTCTTCTCACCTTCAGTGCTAAGAGACCTCCAAAGGGGCCCCCCAAGTCAGCCTTTAACCTAGAGCCAAAGGAAACCTCGGGACCCGGAGAAGGCGTTGGGGGTCTTCGCCTGCCGGGATGGAAGCCCGTTAGGATGTCAGGGTGTGCCGTTAGACGCTGCGGTGGCCCCTGGATTTAGGCTTCAAAAGGTGGAGAGATGGTAGAATCCTAGATTTAGAGCTGGGATGGGCTTTGGAAGGCAGATCCTGCTTTGGACCCTTGTTATTTGTGTGCTAGTCACTTCACCTTTCCGAGCCTCGGTTTTCTCACCTGTAAAATGGGGATAATAAAACACTATCCCCTAGGATTGTGAGATACCTGTAAAGCGAGTTGCAAACTTGAAGGATGGCTAGGAAATGCTGTTATCTAGTACAGGGGGTTCCTAAGGTAAGGCTCATTGTACCCAGAGCATAGAGTTCATGAACTTGGATGGAAAAACATTACGTTTTTTATTTTCACTAGTCTCTAGCTGAAATTTATAATTTTATTTAGTTTTTTTAAAACGTTTTTTAAGCTCCACACGCTTCACCAGCCTGTCACCAACCTGTCAAAACTCCCTGCACTTTACAGGTGAGTGGTTAAATAAGTGGCAGGGTTTGAGTCCAAGTTCTCAGAATCCGCATTCAGCATTTTTCCCCCAATTGTTTTTCACTGGTTTTTTCTTCCCACTGGAATACTCTTTCTCCTCACCTGCTGCCTCCCTGGCTTACCTGACTTCCTTCCTGTCTCAGCTGAAATCTTACTTGCTAGCTTTTCCTGATCCTTCAGTAAAGCTTCCCTACCCTCTAAGATTATCTCCAATGTATCCTATGTTGTTTGTTCATATTTGTTACAATGTTGTTCCCCGTGTTAGACTGTGACCTCCTTGAGGGAAAGGATTGTTTTTCTTTTCTTTTTTTGTATCCCTGACTTTTAGCACTGTACTCGGTACATAGTAGGTGTTTAACAAATACTAGTTAACTTGACCTCCTCTTTTCAGGATTAAGGCTTTTTTGAACTCACTTTTCAGATTCTTTTATGCTAAAACACTCTTTTTTGGGGGCAATTGGACAATTGGGGTAAAGTGATTTGCCCAGGGTCAGCTGGTAAGGTCTGAGGCTGTATTTGAATTCCGGTGCTATATCCTAGCTGTCCTTGTGCTGAAACATTCTGATGTCATTAAAAAAAAAATCTTTGTAATCTGAGAATGAAAATTATTTTTGTAGTATGAAAACAAAACATTCAGTACCTCTGTCTTTATCTAAAACAGCTATGGTTTTGAGATCTGAAATTTCACCTTTTTTAAGCCCTTCAGTAATAATTTGGTTTTGTGAAATTAAACTTATTGAAATAGTCCTGGGAAGAAACCCAGAATAATATTGTTATTTAGGTGTAGTGAACTCTTTGCTGAAGAGTAAAGATTTTCTGAGGACTCATTTGAACACTGAGGTTATGCTTAGCATTTATTACGTTCAGTACAATTTAGTTGAACTTTGTGTTGTGTGAGTTATAGTGTTGCTAACTTATTCTGAATAATGTCTACCTTTCTGCTATTCTTATGTGGCTGAAGTAATTTTGCAGTTCAGTTTGGTACCAGACCTGTCAAAACTCAAATAAGTGAAACTTAAAGATTCAAAGATAACATGACAATTAAATTTGGAATTATCCAGCTGTCTTAGAAAAGATTCTATGAATTCCCTCACTGGTTTTTTTTTACACCATGTAGTGTTCATTAGTGATGAAGTTGAATATAACAGTTGGTGAAGACAAAACTGTAGATAAGTATTGGTTTCTCAGTTTGTAAATGAATGATAATCTCTGAATTGTAGATACAGTCGTTCAAGACTCAGTCAATAAACATTGATTAAGCACCTACTATGTGCCAGTCACTCTGTTAAGTGCTGTAACTATTTGGAAAACATTATACTAGACAAAAGTCACTTTTAAAAATGTGATTACTAACTTGCATGTTCTCTCACATGCTCCTTTTCCCTTATTCTGCAAGATTTAAAAGGCTGGAAATGTACTTGAATATTCAGATACTTGATTTTTTCAGCCATTTCTCAATAAATGATTTGTTTAGTAGTGTCTCTTTACCTAGGCAATTGTACCTGGGCAGAGTGAATAGCCAGAAAAAATTTCTTTTAATTATTTTTAAATTTAATCAGGAACATGAACTTATTTTTTTGCGTTGTTTATTTCTTTCTATCCTTCTTAAATATTTATTGATTCCCTGTTTTGTGCGAGGCATTGTATAAGATAGTTTCTGGCTTCAAGAATCTTTATAATGTATTTGAAAAGATAAAATAAATGCATTCAACAGACAATGTATTTGTAATCTACTATGTGCAAAGTACTTTACTAGGGATTGTGGAAAATATGAATAGCAAAATATGACTCCTAAGGAATTTACAGTCTTTTGGGGAGAGATAAGCCACATACATAAATGTAACACAAAGTAGCAGTGCATGAGAAAGATACAGATTGTTAAGAGATTTCATATTAGGGAGAGATTATCAAGTTGGAAGGGGAGCATAGATGCTTTTATAGAGGTAATGGTATTTGATCTGGACCATGGAGAATCTAAGAACAGGATGTGACATAAGCAAAGGCATAGAGGTAATAAAGCAAAAGTAATTTTGGGGAAATGCTGAGAAAGTGTAGTTTAGCTGGAGTATTGGCTCTGTATAAGGGAGTGGTGTGTCATAAATTTGAGAGGAAGATTCAAACAGGAATTGGAGAGAGAGGAGAACGGAAGTAGAATGCACAGGCCTTGGATACTAGGTAAAGAAGTTTGGACTTTATTCTGGGACCTGTGAAGAACTATTGAAAGTTTAAGGGCAGGGAAGTTAAACTGGTGTAGTGGAAGGGGGATGAGATGACCTTGTTTTCAGTCCCAGTTCTGTTATTTCAGGAAGGCAGTTTATCAAAGAAGCTGTTAAACTCTTTGGTCCTCAGTTTCCTCACTTCTTAACTGTGGGGATTGAACTAGATGGTTTTAGAGATGCTTTCCATTTCCATTAAAGTGTAATTGGGCAATATTTAACAAAAATACATAAAAATACAGTAGAACATAGTTAATATGTGGTTTTCTAAGTCAGTATGTAGCCAGCAGGGATCTTTATATATGGTTTAGTGCTCTACCCTCTTCTTTGAGTTTGACCACTGGTCTAGAGAGGTTCTGACTGGAGATAAATATAAATATATGTTATCGTTATAGAAGTGATAGTGATAACCTTGTAGAATGGATAAGGCATCAAAAAAGAAAATGTAAGATTAGAGATAAAATCTTAAATGTATGAAAAGTTAAGTAAAAAGTTAGATAACAGAAAGCATTAATACAAAAAAATCATAATGTCTCAGATTTAGAGCTGGGAGGAACCTTACATTTTACAGATGAAGGAACCAAAGCCCATAGTGGCTAAATGACTTTCCTAAAGTAACAAACTCTTAGTGGCAGGGATGGGATTTGTCTAGTGTTCTGGATGTCACAGGGCATGTGGTTCGTTGCCAAATAGCTGACATGTATGGTAAGTGTTATCAGAGGAGTTCACAGTTGAGTGAGGCTACTTTGGTTAGAGAAGTCTTCATGATGAGATAGAGAATTTTTATATATTGAGAAGAAAGGGCATTTTTTCATAAACCCTTGTTTTTGAAGACTTTGTAATAATCCTTTTCATCTTATGATAGCACCACCTCCCAGGGTTGTTGTTTGGATCAAATGAGGTAATATTTGTAAAGCTCTTAGCACATTGCTTGGCACATAGTAGGGTGCTACATAAATGTTTATTATTATTAATTATCATCTTTCCAAGTTGAAAAAAATCCTCATTTTTTTTAGCCTTTTTTTTTTTGCCCCTGTGAAAACTTACCTGCCTTTTCATTTAGTTGCCTTCTCAGTCCTTTTCAGCTCTCATCTTTTTTGAAGAGCAGCAACTAGAACTTTAAATAGTATTTTACATTAGAACAATATCTGTTGTTTTGTTTGTCCTTCGTTCTCGAAGAGGACCATGACATCAAGATGATGACATGACTTGCACTTGATTTTGATTTGAGTGAGTGCACTTGACTTTCTTTTCCTGAGCCACCTGGGTCTAGTGGCTTGATGTTCATCAGGAGGACTGGAGTGAGTTGCTCTGTCTTCAAGGTTTAGGTTACTTGCCAGGGGTCACACAGATACTAGGAACTCAGATCTTCCTGACTTCAAAGCTGACTCCCTATCCACTGTAATGCTGTCTCTTCCATCAGAGTTTATTATGGTAGTAATAAATGTATTAGAAATAAAAACAATAGCATAATCTCATGAATGATAATGTATCTAACCTAAAATATTTGCAGTTCCAGTCGGTGCTGTTTAAAGACAGACATAATAGGGCTGAGATGGAACTTCCCCCTTGTTAGGGGAGTTTTCTCACCTGGGAATTTCATACCAGAGAAATCACAAGTTTAGTTTCTATCCCTATTCTTAACTGGGACTCTCCATTATGGAGTGGTAGAGATTAACAGCTCATTTAGAGACCTGTTAGTGTATTTTTTGAAAGAAGTCACGTTAGCTAGAAGTTTGGACTTATGATACCACACCTGGTATATTATAGCAGTTATTGAAATGATTGTAGCATGTTCTGCATGAACAAATTTACATGCATGTACATATATTTGTATATATAGACATTTACACATGTATGTAAAATCAGAGCACATAGAAAAAAGTTACCAGTTTATTACCCCTAACACTTGATGAGTCCTGGGAATATTGAAGGAGTTACACATTTTTGAAAGAAATTTTACATTTTTATGCCTTTTATGTTAATAACAAAGACAAGTTTAAACTTATAATAAAATAGGTTCCCTTTCACTTTTGTGTTTATATCCTAAGCACTAAGCAAAATTGCCTTGTATATATAGTGAGTGCCTAATAAATGAGTACTGATTGATTTTTTTTTTATCAGTATCTTTGGACTTTAATGTATACTACCTTCTTATACCCAGTCTAAAATGTTACATAAGTATGCTTTGTGTTTTAAACTGTTCTTGTTGCAGTTATAGAGCAATTTTGTTTATAAGGTGAATATGAATAAGCACAGTATAATCTGAGTATATAGAAATTTCTTTAAAAACAGTCTGTAAATCAGCAGTTGTGTATTGATGGACTTCTAAACTAAATCATGCTTATGGCAGGCTTGATTTATCTCTTCAACATAATTTACGAGATTGTTTTGTTTGTGCTTTACACATTTTTAGATATTCTCATCCTTTTCCTTAAATTGGGCCCTTGTGTATAAATAAAAAATCTCATGCACCCTTTGTAAAATCACTCCATTTTGTTGTAGTGTTTATATTTTATAGTAAGAGTGCTACAAGTCACAAATAATAAAAGAAATAGAAATCAAAGTAGCATCTGAGGCTTCAACTTATACTCAGCAAACAAATTGGTAAAGTTGACAAAAGATGGGACTGTGTGTGTGTGTGAGAGAGAGACTGTAATTAAAGACTGGCATGTTAATGAATCATTGGTGGAGCTGTAAATTAGTATAACCATTCTGGAAAACAGTTTGGAATTATGCAGATAAAATGACTAAAATGTCCTTGCCCTTTGTCTCACATTTTTTCCAATGCTAGATATGTACTCCAAGGAAGTCGTTGATAAATGACCAAAGTATGTCTAGCATCACTTTTTGTGGTAGCAAGGGACTAGAAACAAAGTATATGAATGTAATGGAATGTTACTGTACTATAAGAAATGATTAGCACAATAACATAGAAGAAAAGAATTACATATAAGTAGAACAAAGTGGATAGAGCCGGGAGGGAAAAACCTATAGTAACAACATGTAAATGGAAAGAACAACCACCACAAAGCAATTGAAAGTGAATGTTGCAGAGTTAAAAAGAAGAAACTGGGCCCCAAAGAAAAAATATTAGAAGATGTTTCCCTTTACTCCTTTGTAGAGATGGTTGTGGGGGATAGGAGTGTTTGCATTAGTTTGGTTTGCAGCATCCAACGAAATGTCATATTTTTTTTAATATAATGATTAGTTTTGCTGAATTTTTTTTTCTCCTTTTTAACAAAACATTCTTACAAGGATAGGAATCTCTAAAAGGGAGAGCATTACAGTGGGAAAATATATGCAGTGTCAAAACAAATGATAGCAATAAAAAAATCTATTTTTAAAAAATCTTACATGACTGGACCACGCTATAATATGGCAAAATCATCTTTTGGTTGGTCACCTGGGATTAAGTTAGGTGGTCTGTGAGAATCTACTCTAGCCCATCCTGGTATTGTCAACTGCTTTCTGTAATACTGCTCTAAAATTTTTTTTGAAGAAATTCTGAGCTAAAACACCGAATGTGAGCATTTCCACATAAAAAGTAGAACAGAAACAGGATCATACTTGAAACTGAGAGTCTATTATGCGTCGTTCTTCCTTTAAAATATGTAATGATTGGAACATGTAACTTTTCGGAGCTGTTTGCTTGTCAGTGTGTAACATTGTTTTGTTACATCATGTTTCTGTGGATCTAGTTAATGAAATCTGAGAAAAACAATGTGCCATCCTTGTCACCTTTTGATTTGAATTTAGAATAGTAAAAATCTAACATTTAAAAAAGAGATAAATCTTTGAGTTGAATTAATTTTTTAAAAATTTCATATTAAATTAATTCAGTCATGAATAATTCATGCAGGGACTGATTGTTTTTGTATCTCCAGTGCATAGCGCAGTGACTGGTACAAGAGCCCTTAACAAATGCTTGTTGATTGATTGATGATCCTGGTAGTTTTAGTGGACACTGACAAGACAGCCAGAAATACTGATGTGTTACCTTAGTTCAAAGGCATGGGAAGAGGGAAGTGAGAAGCAGATTATATTATGCTTTTCATGATACATCTGAAGTATTGCGTTCACTTCTGACCGCTGGGTTTTTTTTTTTTAAATTTATTTATTTAACTTTTAACATTCATTTTCACAAAATTTTGGGTTCCAGATTTTCTCCCCATTTGTCCTCTCCCCCCACACCAAAACACCAAGCATTCTAATTGCCCCTACCACCAATCTGCCCTCTCTTCTATCATCCCTCCCTTCCCTTGTCCCCATCTTCTCTTTTGTCCTGTAGGGCTAGATAACTTTCTATACCACATTACCTATATTTCTTATTTCCTAGTAGCAAGAATAGTACTCAACAGTTGTTCCTAAAACTTTGAGTTCCAACTTTTCTTCATCCCTCCCTCCCCACCCATTCCCTTTGGGAAGGCAAGCAATTCAATATAGGCTGTATCTGTGTAGTTTTGCAGATGACTTCTATAATAGTCGTGTTGTGTAAGACTAACTATATTTCCCTTCATCCTATCCTGCCCCCCATTGCTTCTGTTCTCTCTTTGGCTCCTGTCCCTCCCCAAGAGTGTTGACCTCAAATTGCTCCCTCCTCCCATTGCCCTCCGTTCCATCATTCCTCCCACCCTGCTTATCCCCTTCTCCCCCACTTTTCTGTATGGTAAGATAGGTTTTCATACCAAAATGAGTGTGCATTTTATTCCTTCTTTAGTGGAATGTGATGAGAGTAAACTTCATGTTTTTCACTCACCTCTCCTCTTTTTCCCTCCACCAAAAAGTCTTTTGCTTGCCTCTTTTATGAGAGATAATTTACCCCATTCCATTTCTCCCTTTCTCCTCCCAATGTATTTCTCTCTCACCCCTTAATTTCATTTTTTTAAGATATGATCCCATCCTGTTCAATTCACTCTGTGCTCTGTGCTGTGTGTGTGTGTAATCCCACCAACTACCCAGATACTGAAAAGTTTCAAGAGTTACAAATATTTCTTTCCATGTAGGAATGTAAACAGTTCAACTTTAGTAAGTCCCTTATGACTTCTCTTTGCTGTTTACCTTTTTATGCTTCTCTTCATTCTTGTGTTTGAAAGTCAAATTTTCTTTTCAGCTCTGGTCTTTTCATCAAGAATGCTTGAAAGTCCTCTATTTCATTGAAAGACCATTTTTTTCCCCTGAAGTATTATACTCAGTTTTGCTGGGTAGGTGATTCTTGCTTTTAGTCCTAGTTCCTTTGACCTCTGGAATATCATGTTCCAAGCCCTTTGATCCCTTAATGTAGAAGCTGCTAGATCTTGTGTTATCCTGATTGTATTTCCACAATACTTGAATTGTTTCTTTCTAGTTGCTTGCAATATTTTCTCCTTGACCTGGGAACTCTGGAATTTGGCTACAATATTCCTAGGAGTTTCTCTTTTTGGATCTCTTTCAGGCAGTGATCTGTGGATTCCTTGAATACTTATTTTGACCTCTGGTTCTAGAATCTCAGGGCAGTTTTCCTTGATAATTTCATGAAAGAAGATGTCTAGGCCCTTTTTTTTGATCATGGCTTTCAGGTAGTCCCATAATTTTTAAATTGTCTCTCCTGGATCTATTTTCCAGGTCAGTTGTTTTTCCAATGAGATATTTCACGTTATCTTCCATTTTTTCATTGTTTTGTTTTTGTTTTGTGATTTCTTGGTTTCTCATAAAGTCATTGGCCTCCTTCTGTTCCATTCTGATTTTTAAAGAACTATTTTTCTTTAGTGAGCTTTTGAACCTCCTTTTCCATTTGGCTAATTCTGCTTTTTAAAGCATTTTTCTCCTCATTGGCTTTTTGAACCTCTTTTGCCAATTGAGTTAGCCTATTTTTCAAGGTGTTATTTTCTTCAGCATTCTTTTGGGTCTCCTTTAGCAAGCTGTTGACCTGCTTTTCATGCTTTTCTTTCATCTCATTTCTCTTCCCAGTTTTTCCTCTACCTCTCTAACTTGATTTTCAAAATCCTTTTTGAGCTCTTCCATGGCCTGAGCCCAATGAATATTTATTTTGGATGTTTGGGATACAGAAGCCTTAACTTCTCTGTCTTTCCCTGATGGTAAGCGTTGTTCTTCCTCATCCAAAAGGATGGGAGGAGATATCTGTTCACCAAGAAAGTAACCTTCTATGGTCTTATTTTTTTTCCCCTTTCTGGGCATTTTCCCAGCCAGCTACTTGACTTCTGAGTTTTCTCTCCACACCCACCTTGCCTCCAGTTCTGCCCAGCTAGTGCTTGGGGGCTGAGATTCAAATGCTGCTTCCCAGCCTCAGGGCTTTCAGTGGGGGTGGGGCTGCTATTCAGTGTGAGGTTCAGTTCAGGTGCTCAGTTGGGAGCAGGGCTGCTGCACGGGGCTCAGTTCCCTCAGGGGGTTTATGAGGAGACCTTCCACTATGGATCCAAGCCCCTGCCTGCTTTGGGAGCCCTTGTCCTCTGCTGCCTCCACTGCTGCCTCCGCTGCTGCCTCCTGAGGGGGCCTGAGTTAAGGAAACACCCTACTCACCTTTCAGCAAGCAAGCTGAAAAGACCCTCTCACTGACCTTTGGCACCTGTGGGTGGAGGGACCTGCGCTGCTGCTGGAGATTCTGTCCTTGAAGCCTGCTCGGATCTGCTCCCCTTGGTGCTGCCCGGCCAAGGCAGAGCTGGGCTCTGTTCTGGGGTCCGGTGCGCGACGGACCTTTCATGTCAGTTTTTCAGGTTTCTGTGGAACAGAAATCTCCACTTCGTTGTTCTGTGGCTTTTGCTGCTTCAGAATTTGTTGGGAGTTCTTCTTTACAGGTATTTTATGGGCTGTGGGTTAGGAGCTAGCATATGTGTATCTTTCTACTCTGCCATCTTGGCTCCTCGAAGCTGACCACTGGGTTTTAAGAATGATCTTGATAAGCTGAGTAACATTCACAGGAAGTTGTCTAGGATGGAGCAGACCCTTGAAATAATGCCATTTGAGAATATTTACAAGAAGCTGAGGTTAGCCTGGGAAAGAGAAGACTTAGACATAACAGTAGGGGGGCATCCTTTTCCCTACAAATCCCCAAGTATTAGATTTCTTTGATTGATCTCAGAGGCAGAAGCATGGGCCGTGAGATAAAGAAAATTTTTTTTAAGTTTTAAATTTAAATTTAAAAATTTATCTTTTATAATTTTATTTTTTATTCTGAACTTAGGAAATGCTCATTTCCTTGTACATTGTAGAACAAAAGAGGATTATATATGAAACTGCCAATTTTATGTATGGCTTGCTTTTCTTTTAAAAAATATAAGAAATTCAACAGGTAAATTTCAAAGCAATTCTGCTTGTCTCTCATTCTTCTGACCTTCCTTCCATTCTCTTCTCATTTAAAAGGGGAGAAGAATCCAGTCCTACCCCTTTTGCTTATGCCTTCCCCACCAAAAATGGTGTGGGGGGGTACTTTGTAACAAATTTCCACATTGCCCACTGTCTCATTTTGCATCTTGAGTCCATCATCCTTGGTCATTTCATTTTTCAGAGTTCTTAAGTCTTTCACAGTTGTTATTGTATAAATTGTTTTCATGGTTCTACCCACTTTACTTTGCATTCGCTTATACATGTCTCCCCAGATTTCTCAGAAACTCTTTCATCATTTCTTACCACATTGCATTCATATATAAGGAAACACTTCTCATCTGAGCTATTTCAAAATTGAATGGGCTCTACCTGTAAGTTGTGTTGCCTTTCATTATAGATCTTTGAAGGGCCAGATAAACACTTGTTAGGATTTTATAGTGAAGATTCTTGGTCAGATATAGAGTACTAGATGACCTTTCCAACTCTTGAAAATTTGTGATACCATAAAGGGAGAAGAATTAAAGATAACAGTACTAACATGTTGTGAGTGAGTGAAAGTAAGTGACTGTTATTATTAATGCCACAGACAGAAAGAAATCGAGGGAAAGTTTTGAATATTTTGATTTTGAGGTACTAGAGATTGGTTAGAGTGTAAACTCTTGCAGGCAGAGAATGTTTCTGCTTTAGGCCAAAGCCAAGATTATTACAGTAGATGCAACAACTTAAACATCTAATAAGTATATATTAGAGAAGGAACCATGTGGAGATGTGCGTCTGGAACTTGAAGTCAGAACTAAATAATTGAGATTTACAAGTTTTCTACATAGAGTAGTTGAAAACCTCAAACTACCATGTATACAGTGTATACAGTATAATAATAATAATAATACACAAATACTGTGTATCTCCTTTCATAGACTCATAAAAAAAAGTTCTAGCATTCTTTCCTCTTCTCAGTCCCTCATGACTGGTAAGTTAAAGAGTTTTGTGAATTCTACCTCTACAGTATATCTTTGGTTAGTTGCTTTCTTCTACTGGCTTTTTGCTACTGTTTCATTTACCTTTAATCTTTTGGTTCAAATCTTTATCACCCCTTGCCTGAACTACTTACTAATTGGTTTTCTCGCCTCTAGTCCTGTTTCCAATTTTTTTCTGTGAAATCAGTATTCCTGAGTCACAGATCTGATCACGGTGCTCCTTTTTTCGAGAATCTTTAGTGCAAGGGGTTCTTGATCTTTTTTTGTGTTGTGGAATCATTTGGCAGTTGGGTGAAGCCTGTGGACTCTGTCTTAGAATAGTGCTTTTAAAATGCATAAAATGAAAATATATAGCATTACAAAGGAAACTGAAACTTCTTTTTTCTTTTGACTTCACCTTTCTATCCACAGTCTGTTAGAGACAGACTGGCCCATCTCTATCTCCTGTACACCATACTTCATGCCCAACCTCTCTGCTAAGAAGGTTAGGGAGGGCCTGTGGGGGGCTGGTGTTGTCTTCTGTTAAATGAGGGGGTTATATACTTGAAGATGTTTTAGGGCTGTTACAGCTCTAACTCTATGACCTCATGATCCTATATTTTGTTTTTCATTATCTGTTTACATCTTGTTACTCTTCAAAGATAGGGACTGCTTTATTTTTTGCTTTTGCAAATGCTTGTTGGATTGGATTGGAGTGGAGTGAATAATATATTACCTTATTGTTTGTCCTTGTTCTTGTAGAGGAGGACCATGACATCAGGAATGTGATTCTTGACTTGTGACTTGCAAGTAAATTGGATTTGAGTGAGGGAGGGCTGTGCAGTCACTAGCCTCACTTTCTCCTCTGGTGCCATCTGGCCTCAGTGGCAAGATATAGATCAGGACAACTGAAGATGGCCCTAAGGTCTTTACCATGACTCAGTTTGACTAAGGCAACTCCTTTTCACTGATTAAGGCTAGGTAAGAAGAATGGCCTCTTTCACCTAGTCAAACCTAGAAGGGGAAGAACCTCCAGGTTCCTGGCCAAAACAGTTGCTATTTTCATTCACTCTGAACTCTTCCAAACAAGGACCAGGTGGGGCTTGGGCTGGGATTTATTGTTGGCCAATCAATGATAGCCAAAGTGATTTGGTTTTTAACAACAACAACAATAATAGCAATAATATAATTACATATAATAATATTACCTGGTTGGTTGGTTGTTGTCCTTGGTTCTCAAAGAGGACCAAAATGATATCACTATGATAAAGTGAAGTTTCAATGTGTCCAACTTTGGCTGATCAGACCAATAAGAGTTCAGAATGCTCTACCACAGGTTAGGCACAGATGGTCCATGTGAACATTTGGGGTCCATGTCCAGATTTGCCCATCCTGCATTTCCTTTGGGCTGTTTGAAAATTCTGCGTTGCTTATAGAGCACAGCATCTTCTCTAATGTGGGCACGCCATGCTGAGTGGTCCTGTGCCAGTGTCTCCCATGTTGCACGATCAAATCCAAAGTTCTTGAGAGAGACCTTGAGAGTGTCCTTGTATCGCTTCTTCTGACCACCATGTGATCACCTGCCCTAGGCATAAAATAGTCTCCATAAAATAGTGTTTTTGGCAAGCATATGTTTTGCTTTCGAACAATGTGGAGTTGTACTCTCTGAAGCATAGTTTGAATGCTTGGCAGTTCAGTTTGAGCAAGGACTTCAGTGTCTGGTGCCTTATCCTGCCAGATGATCTTTAGAATCTTCCTAAGACAGTTCAAATGGAAATGATTCAGTTTCCTGACATGGTGCTGGTGGACTGTCCACGTTTCACAGGTATACAACAATGAGGTCAGCACAATGGCTCTATAAACCTTCAGTTTGGTAGTCAGTCTAATACTTCTCTCCCAAACTTTTCTTTGGAGCCTCCCAAACACTAAGCTAGCTCTGGCAATGCATGTGTCAACCTGATTGTCAATGTGTACATCCTTGGAAAGTACACTACCATTCTAGCATTCAGAACTTTTCCATTTGTTGTAACTGATGACTCCATGTATGGCATGTTTGCCTGGGTTCTAGATAGTGGACAATGCTCTCATGCCTTCTCAGTCATCAGTGGAGTGAAACAGGTCTGTGTGCTTGCTCCCATGCTTTTTAGCATAATGATTTCAGCCATATTGTCAAATGCTTTCAATGAGGATGAACATGACATCAAGGTCAAATACTGTACTGATGGTAAATTCTTCAATTTGAAAAGGCTACAAGCCAAGACCAAAGTGGGGAGGGAGTGTTGGTGCATGATTTTCTGTTTGCAAATGATTGTGCACTCAATGCAACCTCTGAAGCTGAGATGCAACAAAGTATGGATCAATTCTCTGCTGCCTGTGCTAATTTTGGTCTAATAATTAACACCCAGAAAACACAGGTGCTCCAGCTGTCACCGCCACACCATCCATATCTGGAACCATCGGTTACAGCAAATGTAGAAGTTTTGAATGCTGTGGATAAGTTCACTTACCTTGGTGGTATACTTTCCAGGGATGTACGCATTGACAATGAGGTTGACACATGTATTAATATTACCTAGAGAAGGAGTGAACAAGGGTAGAAATATGGAGGCAGCAGATCTTAGGCAAAACCATCTAAAGAGATGCAGGTGAAATAGAGAGCCAGTGAAAAGATATATACTTACATACATATATATACATATATATGTAGTCCTAATAATCTTAGCTCATAAATAGGTTCGTTACATTATTTGTTAGTTTGTCCTAGGTTGGAGGTATTAGAGTTAAAAGACATCACACTGAATGTTGGATTAGAATTTTCAAGCAGAAGTATCCTAGAAATTCTTAAGAGCTTCCTTTCCTACATTGTCATAATCAGTATTAGAATAGATATGCCCTGATTCCCCTGATGATACAGTCTCAGTGGTAGGGTTTTGGTGACATAATTTAAATTTGAAGAAATCCAAAACCATTTCCCTTTTGTGAGAGATGAATTGAACTTTTTTTTTTCACAGAAAACATGTAATATCTGTAATACCAGTGATAATCATTTAATATCATTTTTGAACCCTTAGTAGGAGCCAGAGCCAGAACTGATCAACCAGAACAAGAGCCTGGACCTAATAGCCTCTTTGTTCTCTAAGTAAACTCACAAAACAACTCTTCCTATGTCAATAAGGCCAGCTGGGGCTGACTTAAGAGCATTCTTTCTGTTTATGACCATTGAAGATGAGAACCTTAACCTGAGACACTATCGTGAATAATGGGACTTTTTCTTAATATTTATGGACACATACTATGTTATGCCATGTTAATGATAAGGAAAACACAGATATCTTGGGTCTTAATTTTAATTGACACTTTGTCAACTGTCTTATTGTATTTACCACCTATTCAATTAAAATGCTGTTTAGCCTGTTTGCCTCTTTAACCAAACTTTCAGGTCAACACCAGAAAGATTGTACATTGTTAAGGGAATTCCTTTAAAAGAATTTGTATCATGTTATTCTATAAAGAAAATGAGGAATGTTGCAGTAGTGTAGATCCACCATGGGGTGGGATGAACCCTAGAATGCTTGCTAATGGGAAGCAGGTGGGAAATTCAAATTGGAAACAGGTCACAAAAAGGCTTGCAGTGGTCTAAACAAATGTAGCAGGTCATGAGGAGCTACCCATTCATTGAGGGAGAATGAACGTAAAAATGAATAAAACTTTCTTTTGCTTACTCCTGTGTAAGATTCTACTTTTGGAATTTTCCAACACCTTTGCTCTGATTTTTCCCTTAGGCTGTGTCTTAAGAATGATGCCAATTTATTGTGACAGTCAATTTAATGGTATTTAAACACCGTAAAATATTTCTTTATTATGATGAAAATATGGCATACTAATTGTTATTATCCAAATTAGGTTTTATCCGGAATACTCATGATTCTGTTTAGGTTATGCGTAGTTCAAAGAAGATTTGTGGGGATATAGAATGGAAAGAACTGGACTTGAAGTCAGGAGACTTCTATTCATGTTATGGCTTTGAACTGAATGTCAGTGGACTAGTCAGTCACTTAAGTACTCTGAGACCTGGTTTGTCATCTGTAAAATGGAAATATTATACTGTAGATTCATACCATCTACAAGGTTGTTGTGAGGAAAGTGCTTTGTGAGACACTTGTGAGTTATTCTTTGGGACCACATACACTGAGGAACTGAAGTGTATTTGATCAACAAAAGACAGTACTTACTATCCAAGTCACCATTTATCAGACTTGTATTATATGTGACAAGTTAGTTTGTGATTTTCCTAGGAGTTAACGCATCTGTTCTCTTGGTGATTTTATTTTCAATGTGACAAAATTGAAGATCAAAAGTCAATTAGATGTAGAGAAATAGTAAGTATCCCTGCTTAACTCTTCAATTGCAATGAGAAAGAAACCTACCAAGGTGGTCCAGTGTGGTTCAGCTGGTCATTTTAACAAGTGGTTGTTTCAGAATGCTATCTTGTCTACACATTCATATATGAAACATGTGTTCTGCAGTTCTACATTAGATAATCACCCCCATTAGAATGTGAGTTCTTTAGGACATGGACTGTTTCTGTGGTTTTTGTATCCCTAATGCTGAGCACAGTATCTGGCACACACAGTAATTGCTCAATAAATGCTTATTATCTGTTTAATCATTTTGGTGGAGTTGATTGAAAACGGGAGTTCTGGTACTATTTACTGTACCTAGTATACACAGATTATGGTTTTCAATGCAGTTCTAGAGGGCAGGGATCATACACCATACATATATACATACATACATCTATGTTGTGTGTATGTGTTTTGTTTTGTTTTTTTCCTTCAGAACATCTAGTTTGATGTGCTGGGGATTCAGTGGAAATGTCTGGAGCACCTTCATTAAGCCCTGAATTATCTGATAGCATTTGAGTTTCAGAATAATTGAAATAAGCAACAGATATTCAAGTGGATTTGAAATCTTACTGATAGGAATATTTTTTTCAGCAATACGGATTAAATACGTTCTTATGGTCAAGAAATAGTAATTATAGTAGGTTCGTGTAGCATTATATCTTTCAGATCCAGTTTTCTATGGAATGTTGCTTGTAGAAATCTGCATGTACCCTTCTAATGTCTTCATTAGGAAGATATTTGGTGTACAAGTAGATTATTCTCATGGAAATATCTGTGTGCAATTGTATCCATGTTAATCTTAATATGCATCCATTTTCCATTTTCCAGCATCAATAACTTGGTTAAATACATCAAACTGTAGATGTTCTAAGCTGTATACTATGTCTTATTATTCTTTCTAAAAAATGTTTAGTTTTACCCCCCTCTATTTGTCTCCAGTTAAAAAAGAAAACGGTATAGCAAAAGTAGTAAGTTCTAACAAAAAAAGACCGTCAAGCAAAATATCTATACACTTGCCATCTCTAAAAATGTATGTGTCTTATTCTTTAGCTCACTCTTCTATCTGGAGATAAGCTTCATTATTAGTCCTCTGGAATCATGATTGGTCATTGTATTAATAAGAGTTCTTAAGTCTTTCAAAAGTTTTTATCCTTATAATGTTTTTGCTGTATATTCTGTTTCTGCTCATTTTACTCAGCATTATCTCTTCCTACAAGAGTTCTCAAGTTTCCCAGAAATCCTTTTGTCATTTCTTCCTGCCCAATAATATTACATGATATTAATGCATCATAGTTTATTATCCATTCTTCAACTGATGGTCATCCCCTTTGTTTCTATTTTTTAAAAAATTTAATTTCTCATTCTACCTTCCTTTGGGGACAGGCTTCTTTTTTGTTGTGTGACATCTTACTGATTTTAGAGATACTGAGACCATATATACTGGTTATCAGGGTTTTTTCTTTTTTCTGTCCCCAAAACTTTTCCTGCATTTATTAATGTAATTATGTGATTTTGATTGTTTTAGTTACTAATAAGGTTATATTATTAATAAGCTTAACTCTTGAGGTTGTGATCAAAACCTCAGAGTTTAATTAAATTTGAGATTGTCTAATTATTTGTGATTTGGAGAATTTTTTCATATGTCTGTTAATATCTTGTATTTCTTATTTTTTGTGGGGGGGGGGCCTTAAAATTTTATTCAATGATTTTTTTCCATTATAGAACAGTTCATATCCCTTAATTGTTATTAGTTTTATGGATGACTCTTTTTCTTAGAAATTTGAATCTGTCTTCTTTATCTTGGAAATGAGACCTTTATCAAAAAATTTGCTGCAAAAGACTTTTTTTTAACTATTATTACTTTTCTAATTTTAAGTATATTGGTTTTTGTACAAAACTTTTTAGTGTCATTTATTTATGGTCATTTATTTAAAAATTTTTTCAGTTCCAAATTTCTTTACCTTTCATTAGCCTGACCCCACTCGTTGAGAAGGCAAGCAACATGATACCCACTGTACATTTGAAATCATGCAAAAATATAGTTACATATCAACCATGTTCAGGCAAAACCTTTTTCGTTTTATGTAATCAAAATTGTTCATTTAAAACTTCTCTGAACCTCTCTATATTCATAGATCTGAAAGGAATTTTTTTCCCTCTGATTTATGTATGTCTTAAATCAAATAGTCTTTTTGAAGCTAATCTTGGGATCTGAAATGAATGAATGTTGGTCTAAAACCAATTTCTGCCAGACTATATTCCAGTTTTTTCAACAGCTTTTATTGAATAGTGAGTCTTATTCTAGTAGTTGAGGTCTTTTTTTTTTTGTTTCTTGAGTACTAGGCTACTAGGTTTATTATATTCTAATATGTTGTATAACCTATTCTACAGATTGCTCTGTTTTTAAGTCAGTTCCAAATTGTTTTGATGATTACTATTTTGAGATTTGGTACTATCCTTTATACTTTTTTTATTATTTCCCCTGAGAATCTTGACCTTTTGTTCCTTTATATGACTTTTCTTGTGATTATTTTCTAGCTATGTAAAGTAGTTTTTTGGTTATTTGATTGGTATGGCACTGAATAAATAAATTTAGGAATATTGTAATTGTTATTATATTGCCATGACCTAACCATAGGCAATTAATGTTTCTGCCTATTTAAGTCTATCATGATTTCTATCAAGAATATTTTATAATTATATTCATATAATTGTTGTGTACTTCTTGGTAAGTGGACTCCTAAATTCTATAGTTATTTTAAATAGAATTTCTAATTTTATCTCCTCCTGTTTGGTTTTCTTGGTAACGTAATATATAGAAAGACTGATTATTATGTGACTTTATTTTATATCTTGCTACTTTGCTGAAGTTATGAATTGTGCCAGTGTACTGTCTAGTGATCCATATATAGACTTGCTTATCCCTTACAAAAAGTGATGTTGTTTCTTCTTTATGACTTTTTTCAATTTCTTTTTTTCTTGTCTTATTGCTATAGTTAGCAATTTTTAGTAATATGCAAATAGTAATGGTGATAATAGGCCACTCTATTTTATCATTGTTCTTATTAATAAGCCCCCTAGTTTGTCTCCATTACATGTAATGCTGGCTCTTCATTTTATATGACTATTATTTATCATATTACGGAAAAATTCGTTTATGCCACACTACTTTTTAGGTTTGTTTTTTTTTAAACAGTAATGAATTTTGTATTTTGTCAGGCATCTATTAATGTAATTATATGATTTTGATTGTTTTTGTTATTAATAATGTCTATTATAGTTTCCACAACATTGCAAAGTCTCGCATTCCTGGTATGAATCCTACATTGTCATTCTGTATAATCTTACTGATGTATTGTTTTATCATTATTTACTAATATTTTACTTAAAGTTTTTGTGTTGACATTCATTAGAGATATTGAGCTATGGTTGTCTTATTTTCTGGTTTGTTTCCTGATTAAGTATCAAGACCATATTTGTATCATAGAATTTAGTAGGGCACCTTTTTTCATGTTTTTTTTTTTTTTGCAAATAGCTAATGCAGTAATGAAATTTCTATAATAATGGAATTGTCTTTAAAAGTTTGATAGAATTCACTTGTGAATTTATCTGGTCTTGGGCTTTTTTGGTAGTTTCTTTTTCAAAAGATTGAGTAAATCTTTTTTTTCCCTTTTAAATAGTATTTTATTTTTTCCAATTACATGTAAAGATAATTTTCAGCATTCATTTTTTGGAAATATTTTGAGTTCCAAATTTTTGCCCCCCATCCTCCAAGACAGCAGAGCAGTCTGATATAGGTTTACATGTGCAAAAATGTAAAATATTTCCCCATTAGTCATGTTTTAATTTGCATTCAGACTCCATCAGTTCATTCTCTGAATATGAATAGCATTTTCCATCATGAGTCTTTTGGAATTGTATTGGATCCTTGTCTTGCTTAGAAGAGCTAAGTCAATCATAGCTGATCATTGCACGTTGTTACAGTGTACAATGTTCTCTTGGTTTTGCTCATTTTACTCAGCATCAATTCATGTAAGTCTTTCCAGGTTTTTCTGAAATCATCCTACTTATCATTTTTTATATCATAGTAGGTTTCCATTACATTCATATACCACAACTTGTTCAGTCATTCCCTAGTTGATGGGCATCCCCTCAGTTTCCAATTCTTTGCCACCACAAAAAGAACTGCTATAAATTTTTTTGTACTTGTGAGTATTTTTTCCCTTTATTATGATCTCTTTAGGGATAGGTCTGTAATGCTTGACCAAAGGGTATGCACAGTTTGGTTTCCCTTTAGGCCAGTACAATTCCAAATTGCTCTCCAGAATGGTTGGATCAGTTTACAGCTGTATGAATAGTGCATTAGTATCTCAATTTTCCCACCTCTTCTCCAGCATTTATCATTTCCCTTTTCTGTCATGTTAGCGAATCTGATAGGTGTGATGTGGTACCTCAGAGTTTGCATTTCTCTAATCACTAGTGATTTAGAACATTTTTTCATATGATGCTAGATAGCTTTCATTTCATCTGAAAACTGCCTGTCCATATCCTTTGACCATTTTATCAATTGGGGAATGACTTGTATTCTTATAAACTTGACTCAGTTCCGTATATGTTTGAGAAATGAGTACTTTATCAGAGACACTTGTAAAAATTGTTCCCTGGCTTTCTGTTTTTGTTGCATTGATTTTGTTTGTGCAAAACCTTTTTAGCTTAATGTACTCAAAAGTATTCATTTTGCGTTTCATAATGCTTTCTTGTCTCTTATTTAGTCATAAATTCTTCCCTTCTCCATAGACCTGACAGATATACTGTTCCTTGCTCTCCTAATTTGCATATGATATTATGTTTAAGTCATGTACCCATTTTGACCTTATCTTGAAGTATATGATGTGAGATATTAGTCTATACATGGTTTTTGCCATATGTTTTCCATTTCTCCCAATAGTTTTTGTCAAATAGTGAGTTCTTATCCCAGAAACTGAAGTCTTTGGGTTTATCAAACAGTAGATTACTATAGCTAGTAAATTATTTTTCTTGTGTAATTCTGAATGTTTTGTGTTCATAAGTGTTAATCCATTTCATTTAAATTCCCAGTGTTATTGATATGTAATAAGTGGACACAATAGTTTCTAACACTTTCTTTTATTTCTTTTGTGGTGATTTCTTCTTGTTTTGTTTTTGGTACTGGCATTTTGATTTTCCACTCTTGAATCTAATTAGTTGACCATTTATTCTTGTTTTTCGAAAAGCCAGCCTCTTATTTATCAATTTATTGTGGGGGTATTTTTTTGGCTTTCAATTTTGTTAATCTCTTCTTTGCTTCCTAGTTAGAGTTTTGAAATTTGTTACTTTTCTAGTTTTACTTTTAGTTTTCTACCCAATTTATTGAATTTTTTCTCTGTTTTTGTTTACAAGTGTTTGAAAATGTACATTTTTCCATAAGGACTGCTGGTTTTGCATTCTAGATGTTTTTGTTTCTTATCACATTGTTGAAATTTTCTGTTGTTTCTGAATTTATTTGATCCAACCCTTTCTTAAAATTACTATTCCCAAATTTTTAACCCTTTCTTCATAGGCCCTTTTTGAGTATAATTTTTATTATAGATTAGTAATTGGTATTGAGATTAGTAAAGGATCTGTTTAATATTTCTTCATTTTTACATTTATTTGTGAGGTTTTTATGCCTATGATACATAGTCACTTTTGGTAAATATGTCATGTTCAGTTGAGAAATAATTATCTTTTTTATTCCTGTTCAATAATTGTCACCTTGTTTAACTTTTTGTAAAATTTTTAGGTTCTTAACCTTCATTTTTGTTTGTCTTTTGTTAGATTTGTCTAATTTCAAAAGAGGTACATTGACATGCTCAACTATTCTACATTTACTATTTCTCTCTGTAAATCAGCTAACTTTTCTTTTAAATGTCTAAATATTGTGAATACATTAGGTATTGATGTTAATTGAATATTTATTATGCCTTTAATTATAAGGTAGCTTCCTTGTTTATCTCTTTTAATTTCTATTTTTACTGTTGCTTTGTTTGAGAACATGATTGCTACTTTTCTTTTTTGAGTTCATGTGAAACATAATACATTCTCTCCTAGCCCCTTATTTTAATTATGTATAAACACTTATGTATCAGATGTGTTTCTTGTAAATTACATTGCTGGATTCTGTTTTCTAACTCATTCTGCTATCCTCTTCCACTTTATGGGTAAAGTCATTCCTTTCAAATTCATGATGATAATCATTTATTGTGTATTTTCTTCCTTTTTATCCTCTTATATTTTTTCCACTCCTTATCCCTGCCTTCTTCTTTACTAAGAACAACAAAGCAGTGAGGTAGAAGTATGCTTAACCCTATTAAATGATCTATTTCTACTCTGCTGCCTTAAGAGATTTTACAGATCTTTGAGACTCCAGTTATAGATTTTTATACCTTCTCTCTCCCCCTACTCCCCTTTCTTCTGCCTTAGACATATTCACTCTTCGTATTAGGAATTTGTTTTTCTTAAAGCTGATTAGCCACTACTATATTTTATGCTACTTCTTAATATCTCCCTTCTCTTTTCCTATCAAATTTAATGTTTTTCTCAAATTCTGTGTTTGTGTGTGTATGTTCCCCCACTTTGTGGCATTTAGTGAGGTTCATGTGCCACTTTTTCCCATTCCTTCCTATAGGCTGGTATATAGTCTTTTTTTTGATAATCTGTTATAAAATGTGGTAAAATTTACCCTCCTGTTATCCCTTTCTTCCCTAGTGTGTTCCTTCCTCTACCCTTCTCTTTTTTTCATTTAAAATTGTCAAAACAGACAGAATCATCCTTATTAGGCCTCTGACTAATTTAACTCTGTTTCCCTTCACTGCAATAGAATTCTGAGGGGGATAGGTAAGTGGCACAGTGGATAGAGGGCTAGGTGTGGAGTCAGCAAGACCTGAGTTTAAATCTGGCCTCAAGACACTTACCCTGGGAAAGTCACTTCATTGCTTTCTGCCTCAATTTCCTTAACTACATAATGGGGGCACCTAACTTAACAGAGATTTTGTGAGGATCAAATAAGATAATATTGTAAATCCGTTATCATAGTTCATGGCACATAATAAGAGCTACAAAAATGTTATGTATTTTCCTCCTCCTGTTTGAATATAAATACTTGTTCAAGTGTAATTCTTTCCAGTTATTCCATTGTACTTTGCTTTCTACTTTTCTTTGACTCTTATGTTTGCCTTTTAAAGATTCTATTGAACCCTGTGATCTTTTCGTCAGCAATTGAATTTCTCTTTCATTAAAGGTCTGTTCCCACTTCCTCCACCATCCTCCTCCTTTAGATTACTCTCAGTTTTTTATGCAGTTAGATTTTTTGGTTGTAAGACTATCATTTTGCATTTTGGAGTGTTATTCTGAGATCTCTGTCTTTTATAGTTGCAGGTTTCAAGTCTTGCATGATCCTTACTATGCTTTCTTGGTACTTGAATTCTTTTCTTCTGGGTGCTTATGATATTTTTTTCCTTCTTTAATCTAGAAGGTCTGGACTTTGGTTTTGACTTTCCTGGTACTTTTCATTTGTGGGTTTAAGATTAGTGGATTCTTTTTGAGAAAAAAAATCTTTTCATTTAGCAAGCATTCATTTTTTCTCCCTTATATCTTCTTGCCCTGAAAAATTAAGAGGGAAAAATAAAACTCTTATAACAAATATGTATAGTGAACATTCTTTGTTGGTACTCTAGAATATGGTTGGGTAGAGTTCTTAAGTTTTTCAGAGTTACTCATTTTTTTTTATTTTTTATTTTTTCTTTATTAATTTTTAAATTTAATGTTATTATTATTTTTTTAATGTTTTACAATCACTGCCATAAAATTAAGATTTTATCCCCCCACACCTACCCCCCACTATTCCCCTCCCTCCCCACAACAGCATACAATTCTGTATAGGTTCTACATATACTTTCCTATTGAGTACGTTTTCACTGTAGTCATGCTATGTACTCTAACTAAAATAAATGGAAGAAATCATATAACAAATCAAAACATGATACACAAAAACACACACACACACACACAAACATGATCTGCTACATTCTGCAAATGACTTCCATATTTCTTTCTTTGAGTGTGGAAGGCATTTTGCCTTAGAAAACCACCATTGGGATTTCTTTTTTTAAAAATAAATTCTTGCATTATTACGAAATTCCGAAAAACTGTCGCACACTGTGGTCGTTGCTGTGCACAAAGTTCTCCTGGTTCTGCTCTTTTCACTCAGCATCAGATCATATAAGTCCTTCCAGGCCTCTCTGAAGTCTTTTTGTTCATCATTTCTTATGGCGCGATAGTACTCCATTACATTCATATACCATAATTTATTCAGCCATTCCCCAATTGATGGGCATCCCCACGACTTCCAGTTTTGGGCAACCACAAAGAGTGCTGCTATAAGTATTTTTGTACACGTGGGACCCTTTCCTATTTTTATGTTCTCTTGGGGATACAGTCCTAGTAGCGATATTGCTGGGTCAAAGGGTATGCACATTTTTGTAGCCCTTTGGGCATAGTTCCAAATTGTTCTCCAGAATGGTTGGATGAGCTCACAGCTCCACCAGCAATGAATTAGTGTTCCAACTCTCCCACATCCTCTCCAGCATTTATCATTTTCTTGTTCTGTCATGTTTGCCAATCTTATAGGTGTGATGTGGTACCTCAGAGTTGTTTTGATTTGCATCTCTCTAATCAATAGTGATTTAGAGCATTTTTTCATATGATTATAGATATCTTTAATTTCTTCCTCTGAAAATTGCCTGTTCATATCCTTTGACCATTTATCAGTTGGGGAATGACTTGTATGGTTATACAGAGTTACTCATTTTTACATTGCTTTTTTTTTTCGTAAATTCTTATGGATCTGCTTACTTTATTCTGCATCAGTTCATATAAGTCTTTCTAGGTTTCTTTGAAACCATTCCCACCATTATTTCTTACAGCACAATAGTATTTCATTTTAGTTATATACCATAATTTGTTCAACAATTCCCCAATTGATGAGTACCCCCTTACTTTTCAGGTTTTTGCTACTACAAAAAGAGCTTTAAGTGATTTTTGTACATATAAGTCATTTTTTCTTTTTCTTTGCTTTCTTTGAGATATAGTGCCAGGTTAAAAGTACGTGGTTTAGATGTAGTTCTAAAGTGTTTCCCAGAATGGTTAGACCAATTCACAGATCCATCTTACGTAAACTAATGTGCCTCCTTTCCTACAGCCTCTCCAGTATGTCGTTTTCCATTTTTTTGGTTAATTTAACCAATCTGAGGGGCATGAAAGGGAACCTTAGAGTTGCTTTAATTTTCATTTCTTTAACATTAGTTATTTAGAGTATTTTTTCATAAGGCTGTTGATAGGTTTTGTTTTTCCCCATGAGAACTGTCTGTTCATATCTTTTCCCCATTTACAGTTGGGGAATGGAGTGATTCTCTTTATTATCACTTTGCACTATGGTTCTAAAAATAGGTCTGGGCAGTTTTCATTTATGATTTCTGGCAATATGGCATCTAGGCCTGGGGGCTGGGGGACTTGTGATTTTCTGGTAGTTTCATGGCTCTTAATTTATCCTTCCTTGTTCTCTTTTCTAGTCAGTTTTTTTTTTTTTTTTTGATAGGTGATGACTTTCATTTTTCCCCCAGGCATGGATTTATTTAGAATTTCTTATTGCTTTCTCTTTGGTCCAGTCTAACTTTCAGTAAGTCTTTTACCTAGATAACATTTAAAACTTCCTTTACTAAGCTGTTTATTTTTATTTGTTGTAAATAATTTGTAATATCTTTTTTAATCTGCTTCATTCTTTCTAGGAATTCTCATAATTTTCATTGGCAAGCCATACCTTTATTTCTCTCTATGAGCTTTGTGGAGTTACTTTTCCTCTAGACTTTTGCAAGGTTAGAATGCCCCTGGATGTATAAAATTGTTTTGTCAGTGTATTTACATGTATTCATATTTCAAGCTTTCTTTTCTGAATTGGGATTTTGACAGAACTATGATCCAGCTGTTCCTCTAGTCTTGTGTTTGTATTGTTTGCCGTCCTGTTGCTGGCCCTCCCCTCAGTTCTTGTCTGTTGAATGCACGATATTAGTTCCTAGGTCCACCTGTGTCCTCTGGATAGAGTACTTCTCTTCAAGGCTTTCAGGGGCGACTTAGTTCTGGGAATGCAAGCTTTTCCAACTCTAGGGCATGTGGTATGATGAATTCTCCTTAGGAATTAAGAGACTTAACTGCTTTTGTCTGTTCCCTTTCCTGGGGCCTTCTTGCTGGAATACTCAAGCCTCCTTGTCCTTGTGTCTGGTGTGTGTTTGAGTGACTTGGAGCTCCCTGGCTGGTATTCTCAGAGGCTATTGGGAATTGGTAAGCCTCCCAATGAAGCCTTTTTTTTATCCAGATTCCTCTGGTTGGGCCCTCTCCTTTGTGCTTTTAAGTGTCTGGATGTCATCTTTCAATGACTTAGGTTGGATGAGAGGATACTCACTGTAGTTTCTTTATTTCCTAATCATTTTTTGATTTGTTTTCATTTAATCTTTTCTGGAGGATAGATGAGTTTTGTGTTTTTCTTCTCCTCCACCCCCCAATTTATTCTACTGTCTTGTTCAGAAGTCCATGTTGCCATATCTTTTTCTTGTATTTTATCATCCCCAAGTTTACCATAAATAAGATATACCCAATGTATAGAGTTGTGAACCTGCCTTGCTTTATTTTGATACTTCAACTGTTCATTGGTTCTTATTTGCGCTAATTGAGGCAGCTAGAGGGTACAGTGAATAGAGCACCAGTGCAGGAGTCAGGAGGACCTGAGTTCAGATGTCACCTCAGACACTTGACACTTACTAGCTGTGTGACCTTGGACAAGTCACTTAACTCCAGTTGCCTCATCCTGGGTCATCTCCAGTCATCCTGATGAATATCTGGTCACTGGATTCAGATGGCTCTGGAGGAGAAGTGAGGCTGGTGACCTGCACAGCCTTCCCTCACTCAGAACAAAGTCAAGTGCAAGTCATGTCATCATTTCTCTGATGACATGGTCTTCTTTGGCAAGGAAGGATGAACACACATTTGCTCTAATACATTACACTAACCCATCTTCTCTTTTGAAGGTCTTGTGAATTTCTTTAGCACTCTTTATTCCAGGTTTTCCTTATGTTTATTAAATATCACAAATTCTTCACAATCGCTATATACTTCTCCAATGCCCTCTGTGTTATAAAGTTTTGATTTTTTGAGAACAGTGTGGTATTATATATCTTGAAGTCATAAGACAGCACAGATGGTAGAATATTGGTTTTAAACAGATGGGTCTTTGTTTCTGAGGAGAAATTTGGAGTTGTTAAAGGAGTTTTGTAATTTCTCAAATGCTATCCCATCCACTTTCTTCCTCTTGTTTAATTTGGGGCCACCTCATCTTAAAAAGAGACACCCCTCAACCCCCCCGCCCCCCCGCCCCAAACACTTTTAAAGACCTTTATAACCTGGCCCCTTCCTATCTTTCCAGTCTTCATACACCTTACTTTTCTCCACATACTCTTTGATCCAGTGACACTTACTGGCCTCTTCCTGGCTGTTCCATGAGCAAGACACTGTCTGTATCTTTTGGCTTCAGGCATTTTCACTGGCTATCTCCCATTTCTGGAGGGCACCCTTCTTTGTACCAACTACTGATCTACCTGGCTTACTTTAAGTCCCAACTAAAATCCCATATTCTACAGGAAGCTTTCCCCAATCCCTCTTAATTCCTTTCCTTCTGTTAATTTTTTCCCTATTATTCCTGTATGTAGCTTGCTTTGTATTTTTTGCATGTTGTCTTTCCTATTAGATTGTAGGATCTTTGAGTTCAGGGGACTGTCTATCTTTTAC